>NW_020897756.1:2259532-2311398 GCF_003984885.1 Neopelma chrysocephalum | reverse complement strand
GCTGCAGGTTTGCTGCAGGTTTGCTGCAGGTTTGCTGCAGGTTTGCTCTGGTGTGTGTACGTGGATCAGTCTTGGGACGTCTCTTGGATTTTGAGGACATGAAGAGCTCTGGAGCTTCCAGTGGTGTAAGGGCTAAACCAAGAGTCAAAATAGGCTTTTCTTCTTGTAAAGCATCCCAATGTGGCAATACCAACATAAGGAGATGAATAATACAGTAATTCTTTATCTTGAAGGCTGAAAGGGAATTGTAAATAAAGATAGAAATGGGAATTCATCTAAAGATACCAAATCCAACTCACTGGAGTGTCAGTACCTCAATTATAGAACAAGGTGATGAAACAAAGACAGTTTCACTTAAGATTGCTTCTATCACTGACTATTCCAACAGAATTTAACAAATGAAAGTTAAAGAAATAATTGTTTTGTGCATCTCTATACAATTCAAAAGCATATAGATGAGCTAACTCTGGATTTTAAATGCTGGCAAGTGACCTTCTGTGTGATTTGGATGTTTTGGGAAGGTTATTTAGGCTTCTAGATGACTCCAACAGTTTTGAAATCTGTTCCTTCTCTGTAAGCTAAATGAGACATGAGCTGCAACATTCCTGTTTTTCTAGGGGACTTCTGAAGTTTTTGAATCCTGCAACATTCACTGTAGCATCGTGAAGAAATAGAGAAGGCTGCAGGAGCCTTAACAGAGCCAGATAATTTGTAATCTCTTGTTTCTAAGCAGTGGTTTGCTATGACCCATCATCAGGTTTTGTCTGGCTAATCAATAAATGCTGTTCCCTCTTCACCTCTGGGGAAAGAGTCACCTTACCCAGGCCCTGGGAAGCTGCTCTGGTTTGGCTCTTCTTCCCAGTGTGGGGACAGGAAGGCAGGTGCACTGAACTTCAGTGAAGAAGCAGAGGATGCTGCAGCATGAAATTTCCCCTTGACCCACGTCTGGGGTGCCCAGGTTGGGACCTGTGCTGCTCCCCCTCCTCCCCTGGCACAGATGGCAGGATGGAGCCAATCGGAAGCACTCGGATACAAAACGCCAATTCGGTTTGCAATTCCTTCGGCATTCATGCTGACAATACCCGGCCTGATGGGCTCCTTGGGGATGAATGTCGCTCTCAATATGCAATTCCACAGGAATTACACCACTGCTCGCCTCTCATTAAATCTGCTTTATTGTAAAGTGTTGCTGAGAAATCCTCCTATTACTGATACAGGACAACTGCTTTGCTTCAAAGAACTGCCTGATTTCCAAAAGCTCCTGTGTGTGTGTGTATCTGCAGGGGTTTTTTTAATACTCTTTTTACAGTGCATTATCTCACTTTGTTTATATTTTGGACGCTAATGTGATGTGTTTAAGTATGTAAATTGCCATAATGTGAGGAAATGAGATGTTAAAAATAGCTATGGAGCACTGCAGAGAGTGGGCTGGGGTAAGGTGGCCAGTGTGGGAGGAGGTGCTTTTGGATCCAGAATTTCTCTCTCCATCTTTTTAGGGAAGGTAAATCCTCCCTGAAGTAAAAATAATAATATATGTGATTATAAGGCACTGCCTTCTACAGGCAAAACAGGTTTGACCTGCTTACGGTGGGGAAAAACCTCATGTTTTTAAAAACACCCAGTGTGTGCTGGTCTGCAAACAGGGATTGAAGGATAAACCCCAGCCCTGCAGCATCACTGTAACCCACTTTCTGGAGAAGTAACTGGCATCCATTTAATCTATCCCCGTGATTAAATCAGAAGTTAGTAATCCTCATCTAAGCCATGAAGGGAGGCACTGATTTACCTGCCAGACACCCACATTGTGTCCACTGTTGATAGGACCGAGTCCTAAAGCCTGGGACGGTCCCTGGGGCTGGGGCTGAACTCCCTGCAGTGTAGCTTGGAGAGGTGTGAGTACAAGGTCAGCTCCTAATTCTATTACCCCTGATTTTGGGGTCTGTGCACACTCTTTCCATCCACTCTTTCCAAAAGCTCTGGGCAAAAGCAGTTGAGTCAGAGTGATGAGGTGGTTTAAATAACATCATGCTTGTAGAAGAAATTTTGAGGAGGACTTGGAAAAGGCACAGAATTCTTCACCTGTGTTTGGCTGAGTGAGTCAATCATTCCATAAACAGCTTGATGCCAAAGTAATGAAAACAATGAAAAAATTCAGTTTCCCAACCCCCAATTTCAGGCAGCCTGTCCTCACTGCCACAGGGAGTGACAGGACTTGTCACACCTGTCCAGCCCTCATTTCCATTACTTAAAATCCCAAGGCCCTTAACTTGACTCTGTCTCATTAATCACTTTCCCGGAAGTTGCCTGGGGAGGTCTGAGGAGATTTACTGTCTTTTAGTCCTGGTGCTGAAACTCTTCTTCACTTGGATGATCTCAAACACTGGTGCAGCAGAAGGCCACCACCTGCACTTCGCTGGCTCCTTCCCTCCCTCTCTGGGTTACTTTGTCACGTGGCAGGGTAATGAGGGTCATGTAGGGCCCCACAGGAGGGTTGGTCACTGCTGCTGGACTCCTGTACAGAGACAGCCCCTTCCAGGCCCCAGACATCACCTGAACCAGGGCTCAGAGAGGTGCTGGTGGCTCTGGATGGCCCTTGGTGCTGCCCAGCCCTGGGGCCATTGTTGCTGTCTCTGCTGTACCATCCCATGAGTTCACAGTCAGGAGCAGAGCTGTTCCCATAAGGAAGAACCTCCCAGTTACAGCCCTTGGGGGTCACATTGTGGTGATTGATGGGTGTTCAAGCCGTGAGGCTGCGTTTGGATTGTGCATTTGTTTGTGGAACACTGGGAAGGGTCTGTGCTTGGCCTCCAGCCCCAGAGGATGGGTGTGAAAGCCTGACCATCCAAACACCATTGCCTGCTGGCAGTGAGGCTTCAAAATCAGTTCTAATGAAGGGTTCTCTGCCATCTCTTGGGATTTTCTGTCACACCAAATCCTGTGCCCTCCAGCTGGGAGGTAGCCTGGGGAGAATGTGGCAGAGCCAGTGAGACCCCCTGTCCCACTGCTGAATTACTGATTAGCATGTTAATGGGAGGGGTCCCACCTGAGTGCTGGGCAAAGGACAGTACGGCTTTAATTGGAAATATAAAGGACTGCTCCTGGCCCAGCTTGGACTGGGAGGATTTATGTCTCTGCCCTGGATGGGTTGAGGAAATGCTGTGATTCCCTGAGTGGTGTGCACAGTGCCTGATTTACTGCCCAGCATTTACAGCCCACTAAAGTCAATCAGTGCAGAAGGTCATTGCCAACCTGAATTTTTTTATGTTAAATCTTTTCTGTCCCAGACTTACAGTGAGGCTGGGAGAGACTCTTGGCAACCCAAGCTGGTTTTGAGGTTGTTAATTTTAAGTCTCCAATTAGGAGAAAGGAGACTGTAAAACAAAAGGAGACCAGAAAATGCTTGTGCGTCCACTGAAGGAGTCTGTACACGTGATAAACTCAGCAGACCCAACAAATGGCTCATTCCCTCATATGAAATCTGTACTTGCATCTTTGTCATGATGCTGATGAATTCCTCATGCTCTGGGTCAACAAAGCCAGTTCTGCCAACCCTGCCTGAATCATGTATTTGGTTGGTTGCCTAAAATTTTACCCTGTCCCCATTGAGATGAGCTGGTTGATGCTTCAAATGTGCCCTGGTTTAGCTATGTCCCACCCCTTGAATGGTGCTTTGAGCACATGTAACCTGAACATACCAGTTAACACATTAAAGCTATTCTAACATCTTGGTAATGAATCATCTGCCAATGAGTTATGAATATACTTGCAGTGTACTGGCAAACAGAAAATTAGGACCAGACTTCCATGTTAGATGTGTGGTCTGATTCCCAAATCACAAGTGCAGCTCAACCTGCAAGCTTGGAAAGAGCTTTAAAAGTTCTACACAACTAAACATTGTGCCTGTTGATTTGCTTGTGCAATCCTCTGACATTTCACGTGACTGTGAGTTTTGACAAGCTTATGTACAGCCCTGAATTCTTACTCAAACAATTGATTATCAAATGCTCATAATAGAGGCTGTTTGTAAGATTTGGAGTAAATGGGAGCTGAATTGATAGAACTGTAGAACTGTTTAGATTGGAAAACCTTTATGATCATCAAGTCTGACCATTAACCATTGCCAAGCACACCACTTTGAAGTACCCCCAGGGATGGTGACTCAACCACTTCCCTGGGTAGCCTGTTCCAGTGCTTGAATTGGGATCTATTGCCTTGATTTTTCTGGTAATCTGGCTATGAACAAATAACACACAAGAATTATGAACATCTGTCTGAATTAGAAAGTGAGATTTTAGTTACAGTTGAACCATGAGCATTTAAAAGTACTCTTGTGGTGTCTTGTGGCTCTAGAGAACGCTGCTTGTTATAGTAGAAGGGCAAGTAACTTGAAACTTATGCTTTATAATATATTTTTTAATATGTAAAGAGAGAAGCTTTAGAGAAAATCTGGCTCAACTTCTTCAGCTGTTCTATTCTTTTCAAGTTTTGATATTTTGAGAAATTATTAAATAGCATCTTTGTCTGGTGATTTCTCATTAGGAAATGATCAGGCAGGGCATTCCTCAGCAGTTCAACTGGTCAGTGTGGTGTGTAGAGAGCATGCTGTGTCCTGCAAAGCAGACCTGATGAAGTCATGGAACTGAGACAGGAAATGCAAGATCAATACTCCTGTGTAAAATGGAGAACTAAATAACAGTTGGACATAAGCTATGCCAGGTTTGTGTAGCTTGGGCAAGGGCTGTGTGGTTTATTTAGTGAATGCTATGGCTGGATTTCCATGGCATTGTAGAAGTATGTGACTCTTAAGAGTATAATTGGCTTTCTTCTTTGGGCTGTGCTGGTGAGGAGCTTGTCCTAATTGAGCAGCCTTCCTGATTAACTCATGAGAGCAGCTTATTGGTGACCTAAGCCCCTTAAACACTTCAGGGGATTATTGCAGCTTAATAGTGAGAGGGTGATCTTAAAGTATTTCCTGATGTCCCTAAACTGGTGAGAGCTGCAGAGGTCACCTGTCACCTGTGGGAGCAGGTTGCTTTTAGCAGGGGTGTATCTGCACTGCAACATTAATGAGGCTCAGAGATGATCCTTTGTAGCTCTTAATCAAAAATTATTTTGAGTCCAAGTGTTATTAGTACAAGTTCCATCTGATGTTCGTTGTGTGATGTTGTTGCTGCTGCTCCACGGGAGCATCTCTGGTTCCTGCAGTATCCTGACTTCCCAGACTTCTCTGGAAATTCCTGGTGGGTTTCTGACAGTGGCTTAAAATACAGTGAAGCCCTTATAAAGTAGATTGTGTGGCTTCCTAAAGTCTCTATCAAATTGCTCAAATTCGGAACATGTCTTAACAGCAGGGAAAAAAGTGGTGTTTCTCCACACCCCTTGAAAATCTTTTCTGGCAGGTGTTGGTGTTTCACTTCTATGTTGGATTCGGGGTATTCTCAAGGTCTTAACAGATCACTAAAAATTAAACTTTCCTGACCTACCTTTATGCATATTTTGTATATGAAATTGAGATATTTGTACTTTTTTAATGTGAGTACAATTATATGTCTTGGCTATGGAAAGGGTTGCCCTTCTTCTCTCTCTTCTGTGCAGGGATTATTCACATTTAGATAGAACCTCTTAGTGAACTAAAAGCTAATTCATCAGGCCACTGTTATGTGCTGCACTAATGCAGTTTGTCTCTGAGGGGACTGAAGACAAAGCTGTTCTCGTTGCTGGGGGTCTTGTACAGTTAGCTTAAAAATTCATGTGGAACAAAACTCAAACCTAGATTTTATTTTTATCCCTCTAGATTACTTATGATTAGACTTTTCATTTATAGAATAAACCAGATCCCCCTGCCTGTTGTTTCCATGATGCCCACAGTGCTTGGCTCTTGCTGCCTGGAGCATCATTGTCCCCAGCTCTGCTGGTCCTTGGCTATTTTGAGCAGGAGCTGGTGTTGGCAGGGACTGTGCCCTCTCATTTATTTGGACATTTAAGAATGCTATTGCATGGGAGTCTTTGTTTGGATAGGGATACCTTGGTTCTTTTCCATACCTATTTCCATAAGGACCATCCTGATCCAGGTTTTTTCAGTTTCTTTGCAGAAGACATAAACATCATTCCAAAGCTTTTAGTCTGTCTGGATAATGACTGTAACCTGTGCCAAACTACATTTTGGAGGTTTTTTGGCATCTTTGCCTGTGAAAGGTGAGAATAATATAAAGATTCTAAAATATCAAAAGTGGAAGGTAAGGCAGCAAAAGGAATCTCAAACTTTTATCTCAGTGAAACTCAAGTGCTAATGTATTTGTCAACCTACTGTAATAAGCCTATATAAGGAATGAGAAAGTGAGAATGGATTGTGAGAGTAGCAGCCTGTAATTTACCAAAGCTCACTCATGTAGACTCAACAAATCCTTTGGTGGTTTTGAAAGCAATAACATTATCAAAAATCATGTTAACCTTTCCCGTCAAAATTAAGTAATTCTGGGTTGCAATTTCTGTTTTTACTCTTGTGCTGTGCTTCTTTTTGATTTTGTGCCAGTAGATTTCCAAAAATCTGGAAGTGTTGTAATGACCTTTATTATTTGGTAATTTCTGCTGCATAAATATGCTCACATCTTTTGTCCACAGTAAAATTAATGCAGCTGATGGACTGAAAGGAAAAACTGGAAAACAGATTTTCAGCAGGATGAATGTGGAGGTGCTGAAGGCATTTGTAGTCTCACTTATTTGCTTTGCATGGGTGTGATGTTGGGAGGGTTGCATGGCCATTTAGCCCAGGCTGGAGTAGGTTAAGGTGCCTGATGTTGGCTGAGAAGGGTGACTTTGGGCACCAAATTCCTGTGCCCAAATGCCCCTGACTCCCTTGGCTCTGCAGCACCGTGAGCCTCACGTGCAGTGACCCACCCACGGCCCTGGGAGGGACTTTGGCACAACTCTGTTCCAGAAACCTCTTTTGCCAAAGTTTTCAGTCTCCAGTGCAAGCTAAAAAGGAAACCCCTTTGAAATGTGCATTCACATGAGAACTTTTATTTCTGAATTCCTGCAGAGATGTCAACTTTTGGCTACTATTTTAAGGAGAAAAGTGTAATTTTTAAGAATCACTGTTAATTCAAAATTATTAATGCGATCCCCATTTTAAGATGATTGTGGAATTAAGCACCTCCTTTTCTCCTCATCAGAAGTGCAAAGTGTGTATGAAGTGAGCTATTTTGGGGCTGGCTATGGATTAAAATTCAGAAGGGTGGTTATTAGCTTTTGATATTTTTTTGGAAGTTGATGCTGTTCTTCCCCATTCCCCTTCCCTGAAGGTTGTGGAGAATGCTGTGCTTAGCAGAATAATAAAAATAAAATAAACACCTGCCTTCAGATTGGTTCTGTGATTGGTACCACAGCAAAATAGGGGGAAAAATCCTATCAAAATGCTCTTTAATCTGTCAGCTGTGCAAGTTTAAGACAAAAAGCAGAAATGTGGCCCATATAGAAACCTTATACAAGATTTCTATTATGAAACTTGAGTTCTTTTTAGGAAACAGTGGAAGACCATGAGTTTTCAAAGGATTTGGCAGCTCTTCACGTGGGTGCAAACTTGCAAGAGGCATTCTGTGAGGATGTCATTCATCACAGTGATTGATGCTGCACCCAGAGGTGCCTTGTAGAGTAAAAGACCCCTGAGTAAAAGGGTTGGAAGTCTTTGCTGGATAGCTGGAAGTGTCAGAGTTGTCTGTGCTGTTTGTGAACAGCATTTCAACTCATGGTGCTGACAAATCCAGAACCACACACCAGGAAGGAGCAATCCCTGGATGAGCCCTCTGAGACAGCAGGTTTGAGCCACGTATTTCATGAGCTTTGATTTAAAATTACAATATTTGTAGATATTGTTTGAGGTCACTCTCCTTGGCTTATGTTGTCTTTGACTAAAGAACCTGAGAAATTGGTGAGATCTGCAGAATGTGAGACTACAAAGGCAACATGATGTTTCCTTGGTGTGAAGAAAGCAGGAGCTGATGGAACTGGTCATGAAAAAGTTTTGATTGAAATGCAGTAAAGACATGAGGGGTGGACAGTCTTGTAAGAGTGCTAGAAATTCTCATCTTGGTCAGGGGGCAGGCATTTTCTCTATAAAATATGTAAAAGAAGAAGGTATTTCTTTGGACTTCATCCCTTCATTGATTGCAGATTTTAAAGCAATAAAATTATCGGGGGGGGGGAAATTTGTGCATCTTTGCTCTCTTCCCAATGTGATTGGAGTCAAAACACATGATTTTCTTCCTTTTGCAAATAATGGTAACAGTGGGGGCTGTGTGTGTGTCCCCAGTTACATTTAATTATATCTCTGACTGCAATGGGCTAAATGAGTTCTGGATGGATATATGCCTCTTCTTGGTCTTGGAATTTTGTTCTTGGAATTAATTGGCCAATGTAATGCTTTTGCCAAATCTTCTATTTCCTGTCCCACCAAGACTGTGGGGGGCCCCAGTGGTTTGCTGTGAACATCAAACAGAGGAGTGTTGCCAGAAGAGATGTCATAGGAGGTTAATATTTGTGGTAGTTAAGGCACATTTCAACACTTGAGGTCAGGGGGCTGATTTCAAGCTCTTGTTTTGTTGGCCATAGTATCATGGCTTTGGGCACAGTCCTGGCAGATAATAACTAGCAATTATAAATCTTTAAACATTGGGGGCATGAGATTTTTTTTTTTCCTTTTTTCCTTTCCTATATAATTTACTTACCCAGAAAAGTTTAGCTCAAATCTCATTTGCCATCTGGAAATCTGTGTGGTCCAGCTCTTCCCTGCATTATCACATCCAAGAATGCAGAAGGTAAATTTCTTGAAAACAGAACATGAGACAGAGGGGCAGGGGTACAGTTCTATTGTAGCCAGATAAAATTGGTTGCCCACCTCTGTGGGCTTTCCTCGAGGAAATTAATTTTCTTTCTCTTGCCAGTTCAGAGAACTCCTAAATTATAAAGCAACTGAATAACTTTGAGAGAAGTATGAGCCTCAGGGTTACTAGGACTCTAGTCTGAACTTCAAGCCTTCATGTGATGTCCTTTTCTGTCTCTTGGGGGCAACAAAACCTGCTGGAAACTGGTGCTTTTGTTCAGCCTGAGGAAAAACTTGAGTGCAATGTCCTGCCCTTGTTCTGAATTACCCTTGCCCAAGCCCCTCTCGTGCACAGGGTGAGGGGAGGAGGGGGTTGTCATGAAACCAGTTGTATTTGTCTGTGCCCAGGCTGAGGAATGGCCACATCGGTCTGGGGGTGCTTCATTCACACACAAGGTTGTTCAGCTTCTTGTAGCTTCTCGACTCTTCCCATTTCCTTGATAAAATCAAGGATAAAATTGGCTTATGCTCTTCCCCTCTATCCATCATGTCCTTGCACATCCACGGAAGCTGAAGGAGGAGTTAAAAATCATAACTTGCTATTGATTTATTTATTTTAAAATATGACCGGGGAAGAGGATGTTCTCTTGTGATTTATAAAAATATATTAATTAGCAATCTGGACCCATACAGAGTGTGAATGGGAAATTCACCTGTCAGCAGGGTCTGAAGGGTGGTTTAGGAACCAGTATGCTTGCAGAATATAAAGGAAAAACTCAGCTTTTTATCGTGCTGCTGGGCTGCGACTGAACTGTGACAGTCCTTCCACTCCCTCCTCCCCTCAGGTTCTCACCCTTCACAAACACAGAGTTTATTGCTTAAAAAAGCTCACCCCCACAAACCCTTTAGTGAGCGTGGAGAGCACTGCTGGGGTGACAGAGAGCTCCTGGCTGGAGATCCATCAGCAGCTGAGTGATGTGTGACCCACAGGTACCACATCTGTCACTAATGACCAGTCACTCCATCCCAGCCCAGCTGACATGTTTATAAGGGTGAACTTTGGAGGGCTATTAGGGATGGACAGATGAACTATACTGGTGCCCTCCAGGCAGATTTCACCCAGACTCCTCTGCCTCTGTGGACCCATTACACAGTAATTAGGGTGATTTTTAAGTAGGATGCAAGGAGTTAAATGACTTACCTTATTATTGCTTCATTTGTCACTGTGGTAAGTGCTGCTTTGGGGGAGGTGGCTTGGAACAAAGTGAAAGAGAGAAAAAAAGAAAAGAGAACATGAGGTGTAAAGTCTCCTCTTCCCCATGGAGTCCGCATGTGGAGAGCAAGGTGAAGAAGAAAAGTGTGGGTTTTTCCTGAGCTAAGACTGGAGGAATCTTTGAGCAATGTGATTCTTGGTTTGACCATGAAAATGTCAATGAAGCAGACCTGCCAGTTGCATGGGGGTGTATCATTATAGTGGTGGTTTTGCACTAATAACTTCCTTTACATTCCTAAGAACAAAATCTGCATCTTGTGGACGTACCAACTTACTGACTTGAGTCACTGAGGTCTTTTCAGAATTTATTTTGGGTGTTTATTTTTTTCCTATAGGAAGAGCTAGAAGCACAGAGGACTGAGATGTGTGACTGTCCATCATCTATGGGCTGGGCCCCCCTGTCCCTGGTGGCAGTGCTGGCTGGTGTCCCTCCTCACCCACACTGGGGCAGCTCTGCAGTGTGCTTTTCTTGCTGGAGGCAAAGCTCCAGCCCTGCCCTTCTGGTGCTCAGCTTGAGCCTTTGATTTAGCAACAGGGAGAGCATGTGCTGATTTACTGGCTTTGCTCATGCTTTAGTCAAGGACTCAAAATCTTCAGTTACAGCCAGAGATTTGCTTATGGGTGCCTGTGGAAGAATTCACCTTCTCTGCAGGCTTTTCCTTGCACGTCTCAGTTTTGGAAAAATGCTTTTCTAATTAATTGCATGGGGATTTTGTTGCAGAGGGGAAATGAATGGTCATCTTCATTAATCTGGGTTTAACATCCAATTGTTCTTGAAATCTTAACTGCAGCCTTGAAGCAGGGAGTCATGTGAGTCAGTTGTTGGTTATAAGATCAGCTGGTTCTTTGCACTGTTTATAGGAGTGACTGCTCGAGGACAGAGTTTTACCAATACCCTTGAGTTTCCTTTCATTCACTCAGCTCAATCTCTTTTCAAGTAGTAATAGTTGGAGGAAAAAGCTGCAGGGCAGATTTGCCTTGTTCTTTAGGAGACAATAATTGCTGAAGGGCATCACTAATTGAAGGGAGGGAGATAAATTTGCACTTCTCAACCTGTGCTTTGGCCCAGCTGGGTGGGGCCAGTTCTGACCCAGGAGCAGTGGAGGTGGTTTAACCAGGGATGTGTATGAGCTCAAATGTCCTGCTGGCAAAAATGCAAGTGAGCTGGATGTAAAGATGAGTTTTTAGGGTTTTATATGGTCCAACTGTGTTGATAAAGGGGAACGTAGTTATGACCCTACTGCACAAGTGCTACAATGTTCCTGATTTTCTCAAAAAGCTCAGGCTGTGGGAAAGTCTTTGAGCACCTGACTCTCTTGCATTGTGTAGTTGGACTTGGTGTCATCTTTCTACTCCTCCTCTCTTATCCATAATGACTATCTTGCCACTCATTTCCCTGAGCAATCTGAGCCTGGAGTTTCCAGGTAGCTGTTTTAGCTGCTATTCACCTCAGAATATCAGTATTTCCAGCTGTAGGCTGAGGATCCACTGCTGCAGTGTGATTTCTGGCAGCAGGGTGTCCGTGGGGCAGGTGACCCATCCTGGAAATGTGGGGATGAACCACTTTGTATGGATCTCATACTCAGGACAGCAAAGCCTCCAGCTCTGCCTCCCCACTCCCACTGCCCCATTCTCCATGGAGATTCCTGGCTTTGGAAGAAGGAGCAGAAGGCTGGGCTGTGCTCTGGGTGCAGCTGGACTGGATCTGTCCACAGGAGCTGCTCAGCAGGTCCCACCTCTCCTTGTGAGCCCTCAGAGCCTCTGGAGCAGAAAGGTGTCAGGTGAGGAAAAACCCAGCCCCAAATATTCACTGATTTCCCCAAATTCCTGCCAGTGCAGGGGTGCCTGACATTCCCAGGCTCCAGAGGCTTCCCCTGGGGGTGGTGCTGGCTGTCCCATGGGGAATGGTCTGTGGTCCATGGCAGGTGTGGGTCTAACAGCCAACGCTGGGCTCCTGATAAATGTCCTGTAACACGACAGGATTGATTCTGTCAGCTGGGATCAGATCCCTCGGCAGGTTTTATGTGAGAGAACCTTCAGTCTCAGTTGTATAAAAGCCCCTTGTTTAAGGGTTGCAGTGGAACTTTTTTTTTTTTTAAGTACTGAAGTAACTTCAGGGGCAGATTAAAGTAATTTTCTCACAGAAAATAGTGAAGATGAAATAATTAAGAAGTTGTCAGAAAACCTCACTTTCTGATTAAAAATGTAAAAACTCTTCTGAGTCACGGCAAAATACCAGGATAAAAGTTTATATGTTGGTCTGATATTGCAAAATCATTGTATTCCCTATCCTCACTCCCAAAATAATAGTGAGTTCTCCAACAAAAGTTATAGGTGGAAATATTTCCAAAAGTCTTACAAGCTTTTGAGGGAAACTGCTCTTGAGGGTTTCCACCCCCCCAAAAATGAACTATGGCATTTTTTGAAAAGTGTCCATCTCTAAATGAGAAACATGTTAAACTTAATGTCACAAATGATTTAACATGACCAAATAATTTTAAAGAAAAATAACTTTGCTGAAAGAAAAATTGACCACTGAAACAAGCCATAACTTCTCTTACACTTACTATCATTGTTTTGATATACTTAACAAAACAACAGGGAATTTCGAATTTCTGCCATCAGATTGAACTCTTTACAGACATGTAAAATACAATTCAAGATTTTTCATGACAGAAGGTTTTCATTTTATGGTTGGAATGTTTGAAATTATTTTAATTTCATGGCCCTAACGTTAGAGAGGGTGTGGGTGCCTGAAATCCAGGTGAAGTCACCTGTGGTAACTGATATTTCAGTTAACAAACAAGGCAATGAATGTCTGTTAATATACTTGGCACAACAATTAGTAGTGACTTTCCAGGCTGAATTTCATACCGAGTGCTGTGTATCCTCCAGCTGTTTGAAACACTTCCACAGCCCACCATGTGGGTTCAACCTTAGAAATGATCCAGCCTACCTTAATGCTGATATCTACCAATGAATGCCCCACAAGTGTTTTGCTGCTGGGAGGCAGCAGGAGCAGCTCTCGAGGTGTGGAGGAACCTGAACCACCCAACACCGTCAGGAAATTCCATGGCTGAGTTGGAAGCTGGTACCCAGGAACTCTGGGGTTGGGAAATTAATATCAGATGACTCTGAAATTTGCCTGCTAGATAAATAGTCTAAGTGTTCTGAAATGAGCCTGTAATTTAAAACAGCGTGGGGCATTCAGAGAATTAGAAGCCAAAAAAATAGTTGGGGTGTGGGTGGAGGAAAAAAAGCAATTTGAAACTGTGCTTTAAAGAAGAAAATCAAGAACCACAATGTTGACAGGAAAATTCAGGCAGTTATCAAGTCCAAGGGTGTAAATGAAATAATTAAAAGCACACAGTATGAAATGGCTCTGGCTGCTGTGATAGACATGGGGATGCCCTACCTACTCTGTAGTGCTTTTAAATAACAGCAACATGGGGGTTGGACTGGGCCAGGACTCCCAGGAGCTCTGTGCTGGCCCTTCTGTCATTATTTCAGCCAGAGCAGTTCATTACTGAGGCCACTCTTTAGTGGTGAGCTGGGCAGAAAATCTGTGTTCACCCTCCTGGCCAGGGAGAGGTGCCTTGAGGAAAGGAGATGAGGGTGGGGGAGAAGTTGTAAGGAATTGGGAAGGGACAAGCCCGTTTCTCCTGAGCAGGAGTGTCTCTGTCACTGCTCTGCACTTTTCCATTGGAGAAGGTGCCTTTTCCATTTCTCTTTCCTTCCTGAGAACTCCCCTTGCTGTTGGTCCTGTGTGTTCCCAGCTCTGCAGGCACTGATGGCTCCTGCTTTCCATGGTGCTTTTCTGTACTTCTTGGTTCCTGAGTGTATTCCATCCTCATGTCCCAGCCTGCTTGGGAACCCCTTGGAAGGGGATCTGACCCTTCCAGAAGGGTGGGAAGGCTGGGGGACCTCTGTTCCATCTCACCAGTTCCTGTGGCCCTGTGGAGAGGGAGCCAGGACCAACCCCAGCACCAGTGCAGGATGGGGGCACCAGGAATGAGTGGAATAGGATAACTTGGCACTGCTGGATGGCTTTGGGAGATGCCAAGTAGGTCCCAGTAAGACCCAGCTTCGTGATTCTTGCCCCTGTCATACAAAGGAAGTTATTTACATGCTAAGATGTGTTGCTTGCTTGATAGACGCTCTCAGAAAACTTAATTTCTACTCTTAACTATGAATTCTAAGAAAGACAATTAATTTGTATTCAAATTTAAAGGCATTTAGGGAAAAAAAAACAACCTGGAAGCATCTGGCAAACCCTTGCTTTTGAGGCAAGTGGAATGTGTGGCTTTAACCTCTGCTGTAAATCATCTCACCCCTCTGGGCTTTGAACTTTTATCAATTTCTGAAAATGAGCTTCCAGCCTGTTGTGTATTGATCATGTCCCCGTGTCAATAATGGTGTTGTGAAGGTGAGCCTTGCTGGGAATTCATGTTAATGGTATTCATGGGGCAGGAGGGGGGGATGTGTGTGTATGTACAGTTAGAGATTTATTCCAAATTCTCAAAATCTTTAGAGGATACTTGGTTGAACATCATTTGTGGTGTTGCTGCTCCATGGGCCTTTGATTCTCTACATATGTTACTTAAAAACAGTTTTAGTTATTTTAAATCAAAATATCCATAAGAATTATTTCTTATATCATATTCATAATTCTTTTGTGCATCTTAGAAGGAAAATTATAAAGTCACTGGGAGATTGGTTTAAATTGCTTAAAGTAAAATTTAAATCTACCACAGCTTTTAAGGCCCTGCCACAAGGTCTTAAACACAGAGCCTAAATTATTTTTTTTAAAGGAAATTATCTTTTCTTTTAAATAAACCAGAAAGAACTATCCCATTCTGGAACTTCTTGGAATTCTCATTGCTGAAAATTAAATACTTGCACTATAAAAAGAATCCACCTGTTTTTCTTATTTTCACAAGCAATTGTTTTTCAACCAAAACAAGAAAGGCTTAGCAAGACAATATCCATAGAATGTCTTTCCTTAATTTCCTCACAACTTTTGAGGGAAAATAAACTTTAACCAGCATTTATATGAACTCCCACTGAAAATGTAGCATTTGCTGCTCTTGTGAGCTACTTCCTTTGCCACTTGCAATACTGATTAATAACCCAGTTATGGAGTTGTCCTGCTGATCTATTTTGAGCCCTTTGCAGAAGAGTTCCCACAAGGGTGGGGAAAACCATCCCTGTGGGAGAATTCCAAGCAGTGAATCAAGGTCTTTTCCCAGGGGGGCTCCAGTCCTGGATTGAGGATCCTGTAGGTGCAGGACAAGGAGCTCTAAGCCCAGTGACAGGGGAGGTGAGGGTGGCACTGTCCCTGTCACACAGTGCACACACAGCAGGACACTTTGTGCTTCGTGTGTGTGAATGTCATTCTTTGGAACTGAGACTTCTGCAGTAACTTTTCCCCCTTCTCTTTTCTGAAAACAAACAAACCCCCAAGTATTTTTATTTTCATATTTATTTTATATCTGTACTTCCCTTAAGGAGGAGCATTATTGTTATTATTGCTACTACTGTTGTTGTTGTTTTATTATTATTATTTTAACCAAGAGACAAGTGTGCCAGTTTCTTTTCTGTGCCTGAGAAAACCCGTTAAAGTGGTGGTTGGGACCATGGGGAGCAATGTTTGTTAACATGTACCAGGGCAGTGGACTGACAGGAACTTGTGGCAAGAAGGAGATGGGTGAGTCAGGGTCTGTCCAGAAGTATTGGGAGTTCCTGGAGGTCTCCCATGGGAGTACTGAGTTGATGGCAAAAAAAATTTGTATGTGCTTATAGCAGGAGAATTATACAGCTACAAATACATGTACATTTATTTTTATATATTATATATAATGCAATATAGGTTTGCATGTATATAAAGATTTGGAATTCATCTTTATATATATATATATATATATTCATTGATTTGCATGTTACTGACAAACCCAACATTATCAAGGAGTGGGGTTGAGCCCAAGTTAGGTTTCAGATAATCTGTGAAAGGAGTTAATTAATTGTGAATCGTTCTCCTGGAAGTGCAGGGTGGAGAGCCCTGTGGTAAGAGACGTCACCCAGCGATCAATGTTTCATTAGCATGTCTATGGGAGATGTCTGTTCTGGTTTGCACATAAAATGAAACAAGAGCTTTCATCTCCCTCTCTGCCTGGGAGAGGGAGAGGCAATAACTGGCTTTGTTCATTCAACTCCAAACTTCCACCGCTGGACACCCCCCTGTGCTTCTTCTCTTTGCTCTAAAGCTCTCGATCGGTTTAAAAGGAGAGAACCTCCATTAAGAATAAGTGTCAGGTAAATGTTTATTATGGTAATGCATTTATTAAGGTGTAAAATAGAGGGAAATGTTGCTGCAAGGACTGGAATGTACTTCCCATATTTCTGCCCATGAACTTCTACACTGAAGTTTTTGCAGAAAAGTCAGACTGTGCAGTGCTGATTTTCAGCATCAGGCAGATACTGAAGGCACAATTATTTGCATCTTTTAGTCCGAATTTTGGCAGTGCTACTTCCTACACTTTCCAAGTTTAGTCAACAATTTCAGGGAGCAGGGCAGATGGCAGCAGTGTTTGTACAGGTCAGGTGATGCATCTAATGAAAATATACTTGAAATGTGTCAGGTACATTCCAAAAATGAAGAAGATATTGCAAGAAGGGGGCTCTGCTCTGTTGCTGCTCAGCACCAGCTTGTTTTGAAGCTTTACCAAATGCAGTTTAAAACATATTGTCTTTCCTCAGTTTTTAAAGTTCTAGCAGTCTAATACCACCTAGGTTTTGGACATGATGAAACCATAATTATAAATAGCATTATTTCTAATTATCCTACTAAACAATTAAATAGTGTTTGGTTTACAATCTTCAGACTGCATCATATTTGGCTTAACTACACAAGTGTCTGTTTGATCTCCTTTTTATGTGGTTATATAGGTGCAAATCAAGGTATATCCCAAGCATTTACCTACTTTAAATTACTCCTTGTGACATTAGAATTAGGCCCAGTCCGACATCACTTAAGTAAACAGGATGTGACTCTGAATAAGTTGGTATAATTCTTAGCAGCCATGTTATAAAAGAAACATTTCTGATCTGTTTTGTCCATTATTGTAGTGTGCTTCAGCTCATTAACCAATTCTGGGTCCCTCAGCAAGATATTGATATGGTATGTGCTGGTGCCACTTGTCATGACTTTAAATTTTGCATTTCCTGTATATTTTCTTCAAAGCCCAATTCCTGAATTCATGTTATTAATGAGATTCTTAGCTGCATCTTAAATAAATTTCTGGCCTGCAGGCTCTCAAATGTAGAACTGTAACTCAAAAGCACCCTGGTAGACTAAAAAATAGAAAGAGAGGGAGTCTCAAATCTCATGATTTTCAGGGCATAACTCATTCTTGAATCCATTGGTTTGGCAATATTTTTCTTCTAACTGAACAAACATTAAATACCTGGTTTTGTGTCTTGGATCTGTTTTCTTTGTACAGCACGTGTTCACTGTGCTGATAAGAGTGCTGAGGGAAGCTAAGAGAGCATTTCCCCCTCTCCCTGCCCCTTTCCTGCTTCTGGGAACTAACAAAAAATCTCAACCCTAGCCAGAAATTTGGCCAATATGCAGATATTTCATAGCAAGTGTTCTGAATCAGGCCCTTCATGAGGCCCAAAAACAATTGCACAAAAGCTTTATTCTTCCAAGTGCTTTGTCCTTTCCACACAAGCTTCATTTCAGATTATCTCAGCTGGGCCCAGGTAAATCTTAGAGGCAGCTTGGCAAGGTGATCCTCAGGGAGGCAGGGGCACATTTGAAAGCAGAGGGTTAAAATGGCTTGGTTTTTTTCCAGGGTGAGGAACTTTGACCTGTTCATGCTTAGATGGCTGCTTTGGCTTGACGTTTCTGCAGCAACCAACAGGGAATCACCACGTTATGATGCCTCCTTCAGAAGTGTTCTCTTCTCCTCTTGGGGCATTAGCAGGTTGTGTACCAGAACCCCCTAAACCTGACTGTCTGCAGAGGTTTAAAGTGAGGACTGGGGGTCTCCATTCACTTGATGGGATTTGCCTTCTTTTTGCCTACAGCACTTTCATAGACTAGTTTTTTGATTGCCTCCTTTCACTGTTTTTACATCAGCATAACCACATTTAAAGTAGTTGCTGTTCCTCTGTGACTGAGTTGGACTCCTTGGAATTCTTGAAGAGAGGCTGCAGTTGAGCCTGTTTAGGATCCAGGAGCAATTTTTCCAGGGTCCTTTCCACGTTGGGAAATGACAATAAATTTCCTTCTATTCCCAATGGCACCAGTGACTTGATGGTGTGATGGGGAATTGAAGATCTTTGACAAGGTTACTAATCAAAATCTCAGCCAAGGGTTTTACTCCACCTGACCCAAAAAAGGCCCCGTGCTCGTCGACTGAGGCTGCGCCTCGGCCTGACTGTGAGTGCAGAGACAAGACCTGTGATTAACCACGACTGTGTTACTGGATGTGTGAGTGTGGAGTTAACAGAGCAGACATTTCTGTGTATATGGTTCTCCTTATTTGCTCATGAAAACTGCCCACCATTTTCATCAGCATATTAAGGTTAATTAAGATGAATTCTCTTTGTATCGACTGCCTCTTCACGTATGCGAAGTTTGTGCGAATCGAGAGCGTGGCCAGGGCCTTCTTCCCTATAAAATCCATAATGTTTGCTTCCAGAGCTCGGGGAAAGAGGAATCAGAATTGCAGGCTGTTTGAAATTTAAATCAGAGCAATGCTGGTCAATAGTAGCAAGGTTACAGTGCCCTGGCAGGTTTGACTGGGTGCTGCCGGGGCCGTGCTGGGTGACAGAGACTTCAAAGGGCAGCTGAATGGAGGTTTAGGGTTTCTTTTTGGTTAATGCTGGGAGTCCTGGCTGAAAAAGTCATGGAGTGCAATCATACAGTAATTTGTACAGATTTGTGGAGGGAGATCATGAGCCCAGTGTTTGCACTGTGCTGATGTAAGAATCCCCTGGCTGAGATAAGGGTTTCCTTACACTAAGCCCTGAACAAATACATAACAAGACATAAATGTTGTCCTGAAGAGTTTGCAGTTTGATGGTGGGACTGATAGGCTGTGTGAGAAGGGAAGCACATGCACAGGAACATGGGCTGACTCCCTGAGGGTCATGTTGCAGCCTCTGAACACTGCAGTGGGCTCTTCAAGAGCTGGAAGTGAACCCAATATTCCCAACACAACACCACAACTCTGCCTGCACTCCTTTGAGTGCCTTCCCAGCTCCTGGATTTCTACCAGGTGCTTGAATGGTTACAACTTTTGTTAGATGAGAGTTTTCATGAAACTTAATCTGAAGTACATGGCAATGCAGCAGTCATTTGCAATAGGTGGTACCAGAACAGGACCCCAGGCTTGCCAGGAGCTTTCAGGTGGGTCTGGCTGTACCTCTTCCTCAAAGGGAGCTTTTCAGAAAAACATTTTAAATTAAAAAATCTGTGTTTTATTGGATTACAAACTGAGACAATATATAAATGCTTTAAACCAGCAAAAATTCAGATCAACAGATTTGAATTGGGTTAAGACAGACTTAAACCAAGGACAACATAAACAAATTCCCTTTGCCTTCCCCTCTCGTGCAGGAAGATCCTTCATATTTGCTCTGATTTCATCACTTCATTGTCTTTCTGTGTAACAACAAGCTCAAGGCAGTCCTTTGTACACACTTATTTAAATAATTCTGTCCATCCCCCTTTGAGGGCCCTGTTGTGGGTCTCTCCCTGCTCCTCTCAGTCATTCTCTTTGCTCCCATGCAGCTCCTGCTCTTGGTGGGTCCCGTTCTGCCCCTCCCTCCCTCTCTGCCCTGCAGGGACTGGGCACACAGCCCCTGCCAGGACTGGAGCCATCTCCTCGTTGGTCACAGGGTTTCCCTGTCACATAGGAAGGGTTGTGGGACAAGCTGCTGACCCCCTCAGTGGCTACCCAGCCCACCCTTTTCAGGGATCATCATGAGCAGAGAGCTGGAAACAAACAGAACTGATCCTGTCTGTCCCATTTGCCATTTCATTGCCCGTTTGTGAACAGTGATCAGCACTGGGAGAGGCCATGGGCTGATCTCAGTTCCTGCAGCCCTTGGTACAGACTCTCTGCAGGCTCTCGACTGTACTTCCACATGGCCTTACTCTTGATTTATGTTCCTTTGCTTTATTCCTCAGGGAGGGAAATCTCTACAGGGTGTAAATCAGATTTTTTCCCTTATTTTTTTTTTTTGCAGAGACTCTGGCTCATAATTCTTTCAAATGTAAATCTGAACATAATTCTGCAACAAGGATGGATTCTACAGCTAATCATGTGGCTTCAGGCTTTATATCTCTGTAAAGCTTTAGGCCATTTCTGTAGAAATATAGAGAACATCTTCCAAAGAATAAAATAGTAATGTCCTATATCATGCAATTGCCTTTTCATAAGCCCTTGGAAAGGTGAACATATTTTGGTTTGTTTATATAACAGTCCTATCGTCGAAAAAGTAGGAAAGCAAAATGTAGGAAGAATTTTTTCCCATTAAAGCTGGATTTTAATCTGCTTCCTTGACAAATGTAGTTGATGCTGATGGTATTTTTCCATTCCTGTCTACTCCCAGTAAGACTGAATGATGTGCTTCTGTCTCTCTCTTGTCTCTGATGATGTTTTTCTACTAACATAACATAATGCCATACAATTAGAAATTATATGTTAGCTGTTAGTCATAGCCCAGTGAGTTTACATTAGACAAAAGAAATTAAATGGGAACCAGAGGAGACCTAGTAAGTGAGTTTATGTTGTTTTTTATATTCAGAAATATCACATTTCTATTGATGAGCATCATTTATGCCTGTTTGGGGGAAACTAACTGTGCTACAGGCAAAAGAATTCCTGGTCATTTCTTCACTTTCAAATCATGCAGAGTTTGTAAATGCAAAGTTAAGAGAGTTTTTCCTCTGTCTAGGAATTGATGGGTTGCTTCGAGATTTGTGTTCGCTCCCTGAAAGGAAATAGGATTATTTTAGCCTTGATTCTCTGTAACACTAAATGATGCCTTGGAAATTGTTTTGTTCTGGGGAGTGAGAGCTCAGACAGCACTGAGGCATTTGATTCCTTGTGTGTTTGCCCTTTGGGAGCCTCCCTTTAACAGGCTTAACTTAGCTTTAATACTTTTATTTGGGAGTTAAGATGGCTGCAGAAATGGTTTTTTTTACTTTATTCACTGGTCCTGTAAATGGAGCTGTAGAAAGGCACAGAAAAGCCTCAGTGCAACTTGGAGCTGCAACAGGGCAGACATGTAATACGAAAAAGCTCTTTCTAACAGTAGCTTCCTTGGTGCTCAGTGTGGCTTCCAGCTCCTGGTATTCCTTGGGACAGGGATCCAGTCCCTGAACTTCTTACCTTTGCACTTCATCAAAGATTGATTTTTGCATTGGTTTAAGCTGTGGGTGAGGGTTCACATTTGTTGTTTTCATCCCAAAATAAGGTATGGTCTATGTTTCAGACTAAAAATTTCCTGTTAAATCTGAACTCCAGCTTGACCCCTGACCCTCAGGAAATCCTCTGAGATCCACCACATCTTCCTTGCTTTTGTTCTCCATTTGTAAAAATCTCCCTCACTTTTTGCATAATTTCAGTTTGGTTGGGTAGGAACAGGCTGTGCTTTTTCTGAGCAGCACATGCTCAGAATGCCAAAAAGGTGTGTGAATTCTTCTCTTGCAGGAGAATACTTATCTGTGATGTTTCTCCTGGTTTGGATCCAGAATCCTTCCACGCTAAATGTCTCTAGCACTTTGCATCTGTGGATTTCATAAACATACAGGCATAGCAGTAATAGTTAAGTCAGATAAGGAATTATTAATATTTTATTTGGTATTGCAGTGAGTAATAGCTACTTAAGGCTTTTATAGATATCTAAGAGGGAATTTAAACCTCAGAACTTACCTTGTGTCTGCCTCAGAATTCTGTCAGTGTTCAGGTGTATTTCTGGGGTACCTATTGAACTGAACCAGGGGCTCTTGTAGAGCTCAAAATCACATTGTTGAACTGCTGTTTGGACACAACCTCATTTTCTACTAGATGAAAATGCTTTGGCAAGGTGGTTCAGACATACCTTTATGGATCTGGATTTTTTAGGTGTAAATCTTGCTCTCATGGCTGGGCTTTGTGAACGAAGATTTGAGAAGGGCTCTACCCACGTTTGTTACAAACACGCTGGGAGCTGAAAAGGCCAATACGAGACACATCCGACTGCAAAAGGCACAGCAGAAAGACTCCTTAAATGGTAAATTCTGCAGGCCTCGATTCTTTCTGCGTTGTCTTTTCTCCTCAAGGGTGATCCTGGTGCGTTCTCAAAGGCATCAGCAGCGTTATAGATGGTTTGTCTCCAGAGCTCCCGACTGGAGGCCAGAGTAGACCAGTTATGGTGGTCAATAAGGTTATTCTTTCTGTTCTGCCTTTCCCTGTGCAGCGTTTCTTCATAAAATACCTGATGCTTGTCTGTCTCAGGCCTCCCCAGCTCCCACAGTTAGTTGGTGCAGCAGATTAGACTTCCTGAGGATCAGAGTTCTGCCTGGTGAATAGTAAATCATAAGTAGTACTTCTCTGTGCACTGGTAAAAACTCTTTCCCTCTTCACCTGAGGGCAATTGTTATTGATGTGGCTGAACACCTGTTTAAACAGCTCTGGAACAGAGAGAACATTGGTAACAGATATATGAAACATCATTTAAACTTTGGAATAACCAACTTTACACATGTATTATGATGTAAAATCTATGGTTTAAACATGAGAGAGTTTTACTTGAATTAAACTGTGGGGAGGCCAAGACTTTAAAATCACCATGTTTAGCTAGATCAGGATAAAACTTGATTCAGTTTTTTTCAGTTCTGGTAGACTTCTTTTACCCCGGAGCCAGCTTATACATTTGAAAAACGTGACTTTTGCAATGAAGATAGAGACAATGTGCTGATGTGCTCTGAAGATGCTGAGAGGTTAACATTTCTGCATCAATTTAATCCATTTGTGGCACTTTCTTGTACTGTAAGTACTGCAGCTTGGCCAAAAAAGCAAATTCCAAGGTAACAAAACAGACTTTTCCAATAGCTAATCTTTGCTTGATGTTATTCTTTGAAATCACTGTGTGAATGGAAGCGTCAGTCTGAAGTAGCCCCCTCTTCTGACAGCCTCTCACAGGTTTGCAGCTGCTCTCTGCCTCAAATCAGCAGAGATTTTCTCATCATGAATGTGCAAAATATGTTACTCAATTATAAAAGTTTGTCCTGACTGAAACGCTGGTATATGTAGTGAGAAGGGGAAATATTTAAGAAAAATGTAAATTTTCGTGCTGATTTCCAAAATCACTTAGTATTTCTACAACCTATTGAGGATAAGTAGTTATGAATTACCTTTCTTGCTGTGATTCTTTTTTTTTTTCATTGAAGATGCTCAGGAAGTTTTGCAACTTGGACATGGGTTACTGGGATGTGCTGAAATGCACTTTTGGCCATGACCATTTACCTGTTTCAGCCTTGAACTGTGTGCATCCAAGGTTGTTTGGCTTTATTTTAAACTAAAAATGTGTAAGGAATACACTTTCTGTGGGTACAAAGTTCATATTCAGAATAAAGAAAGGCAGCCTCTTCCTTGCTGAAATGTATTTCTTGCCAAGTAGGCTGAGAGAGCATCTGGGTTTCTGCTGTCTAAGGTGGTCCTCAGTGGGTCCTTGTTTCCTCTGCAGTGGTGATTGCCTGTCACAGCTGCATCTGACTGAAACACTGGCTAGAAACACTACCTATGAACTCTTAAACCATGGAGTTTCTTCAGTGTCATTATCTTCTGGAGTTAACATAACTTTTGAGTTCTTTAGCTTCTTGACTTCTGCTTTTCTTGCCTCTCTTCTGGAGTAACAAACCTGTACAGGCTTTACACTGGTTTTGAGGTGTATATTGTGGTGCTTATTCTGTGATGTCTTGCTCTTTTGCACATATGTTCTTACCTCTAGTTCTCAAAACAGAAAATAAATAGGAAAAGTGATGCTATTAATGATTTCAGAGTTCCCTCTGCAAAACTCCTCACATGCCTTCAGAGAACAGGAAAATTCTGTGTCTGATTTCTGAAATGGGCCTTTCTCAAGAGCTTCAAGTTGGATACAAACATATAAACAGAAGAGGGAAAGAGGCTTGAGCAGCTGGGAAGAAACATTCCAGGCTGAGCTGCTGGACTCTGGTTGCAAGAGCATGTTCTGAGCAGGGGATGTGAAGGAGTGAGGAAGAGCTCGATCCACGTTCCCTTTGCCCCCAGCACTGCCCTCCCAGCTCAGTGTGGGCAGTGAGGGAGAACAATCTCTGCTGATTGATTGTCTCCTCCTCTGGGTGTTTGGGCACAGCCTCCATCCCCCACCTTTGTGCAGAACCTGTTTGAGGAACACTGGCACAGGGATTGGGTGGGGATGAGGTGAGGAGAGAAGATGAGGCTCCAAGAACAAAGGCAGGACTAGCAGTGTTGAAGGGTTTTTGGGAGTCTGATTAATTCAGTGGGACTGAATGTCTTCATTTCTGGATGGGAGATGAGTGGGTGATGTTCATTCCAGGCTACTTTAACCAATGTCTGTGTCCAACCAGAGGTGGGATGAGCAGCTGTGTGTGAGTGACTGACCTGAGGCCCCTCCTGTACCTTTTCTGTTTATAAGCCCCTGCTGGTTTCAGTGAAAATTCGTTGTCCAGGTTTTCTAGGCTTTCTGCTTTTCTAGTGTCTTCTTCTCCCCCCAATATTTCATTCTTCTCTATGACTTTTCATTATATGTGGAATACAATGGCTGCAAAAGTTGCACATTATTGTTTCTGCTCTGCAAAAAGATATTTGAAATTTATGTTTTCCTTCCTGTCTTGAACTTCCCCTTCTCTCTTTTATAAATATGTGTTAGTTTGGCTTCTGGGGTTATTCTGTAGGTGTTGCAGCCTTTCTGCTTTGCGTGGCTGACACGAAGAAAAAGTAGTATGAATGCTAGTGGAATATTTTTGCTAAGTAACTGAAATGTTACGTTTGTAGATAAAAGGCACTTTTGTTTGTTCCAAGGCCTTCTCTCAGAGATCCTTAAAACTAAGATCTAAGGTTTTGGTAGTGGAACTGACTTGTACAAGGAAGTTTAGAACTCATTTTTATATTTTATATATTCTACCAATGAAATGGGCAAAGAGCTTCAGTCCCTAAAGGTCTCCATGGTGTTCCATCACATTGTGCCTTCAAGATGTGTTCCTGCAGTCTTCCCCTGGCCCTCTGTACCTTCTGTGCAGGAATCAAATAAATCCCTAATGGTATAGGTTGCCTTCTTGGCTCAGTTCTTTTGGTGCTTTGACTGGGCTTTCGATCACCGTAGTCACTTTATTGAATCACAGCAGGATCCTTCTGGGATGGCCTCCAAGATGTTCCTTTGAAAGATGAAATGTGGTCACTAATAAGCCATTCCATTTCTTTCTTCCCCTCTCTGGCTCCTGCCATGGGCAGGAAGCTCTTTGGCTTCATATTTACACTCCTGTAAAAAGTTGGAGATGTACTGTCTCTTTTATTAGAACTAAATTAATAAATATGAAATATGTACTGGAAGAGACTTGACCTGTGAAAATCCTTCCTTCCTTTTCCCTGTCTCTATTGAGGCGTGCTCATGTAACTTCAGGCTCTAAAAATGGGTACCAAAACAGAGGAAAAAGAAAGGTGGGGAAGTTTTGGGTTTTTTTTCCTACCTTACCCCTGGACCTCCCCAGAGGGATTTCCCTTGGCTGCAGCCTGTGGGGTTGACCTTTGCTGGTTGGTTTTGTTGTGCTTTGCATCAGAGCCGCCCCATTTGGACACAGATTTCATGTCCCAGGAGCTCTGGACCTCCACCCTCCCTCTCCCAGTGTCTCGATGCCTGTTAAAGTTCTGTGCACGGCTGTGGATACATTTGAAGTGGGAGCTGTAAGTCATCTTGCAGGAAGGGATGGGAATGCCAGGCATTCCTAACTGGGCTTCCATGGGAGCTCCAGGCTGGCCCTGAGGGAGGCCCAGAGGCTCCAGGCAGACATCCCTGTCTCTGGTTCTGCCCTGTCCTCACGTCGCTCCCGTCCCTGCCCTCCCATGGCCGGGTCCTGCTGCTGCCTCTGCTGGGAGCACAACAACAAAGCTCTGAAGAACACCCGGGCAGCCAAAAATAACAGCAATAAAAATAAAGACGTTATTAAAGCCAGATAGGACTGATCTGAAGTCACAGCGAGTGTAACATGACTCAGTCAAATCCCCAGGACAGTTGGAGACAGAAAGGGAAGGAGAGAGGAAAATCTCTATCTGTTTAAAGTTCTGGGCCCCAAACTTCTCACAAGTCGGCTTTGATAATTCATCAGACGACCACAAGAAAGAATTCCTCCCCCGCTCCAGATGCAACCGTGTCTTGTCCCAGCCTCTTTTTCCACAGCCTGTGAATCTCACCACATCAAGGGGCAAAGCAAATACATTTCAAAGTTCTCCTTATTTAGGTTGGGTAGGTTTGAAATCTCCTCCGAAGGCAAACGTGTGTGTGTGTGCCTGGAAATGTGTGTGCACTTCACATGGAGAGTTGTACTGGAGACTAGAGACAAACTGCTGGAAAAAGCGGCATTTGCAGTTCACACCCAATGCAATTAGAGAAAGAGGAGGCTCTGAGCCTCTTTATTGTGGAACAGTTCAGATGACTAGAGAAATAAACCCAAACCTACCCCAAGGAGTTGAAAGTGGACTGATGGCTGCCTGTGGTGTGGGTGGGTGAGTGCCCCCTCACACCATCATCTTGGGTACAAGAGGGAATAACTCAGAGGACAGGCAATAAACTCTCCTGGATGTGTGTGTTTGGCTGTTGGTGGGATGTTTGCTGCAAAAGCAGCTAAATGTACCAGGGTGCAACAGGAATGGAGGAGAAACCCAGGATCAGACTCTTCTTGCTGTTCTTCACTGGTATCAAGATGAGAGATTAATTTCTCAAACCTGTTTTTGTACTGGAGCTCTGAAGGGGTTACCATGAAAGGGGCAACTCCCCCCCATCATTTAGAGAGAGTGGCTTTGAATAATGGACTTGAAGCAAGTGGTAGAAAAGGGGTCAACCAAGAAAACTTGGATCTGGTTTCAGTATCACACAGTATGTGTGTTTTGTTCTCAGATTTTAGCTGAGGCCAACTCTGATATAAACAGATGGACTTCAAAGTAGTTGGTCTGAATAAAAGCTTACATAATATTTTAATGGTTCAAGTCTTTTGGGACTGTAAAACTAGATTGAAAATCTCAGGAGGTATTTATTTATGCTTTTTGGGTCAGGCAGAGAGACAAGAAATAGATCTGGTTCAGTGTTTTTGGTTGCTATTTTGTTTGTTTTTTAGCATCCTATGACTTCAAGATACTTTTGGACTTCTTATAAGGGAAGATAACTTGCTTTTGAATTGTTACTTAATTTTTAAAAATTTTGATAGTTTTTTTTTAAGTTTGAAACTTCTCAGTCTTTCAGGGCTTGATATCCTTTTCTCTTTTTGTTTTTCAGTACAAAGGAATCATGTCTTGCTGCTGATTTTTATTCCTGACAGGTTTTTGTTGCCATCTTTTTTTGACTTAATTTTATCTATTTTGAAAATGAAGATCTTTAGGAATGGTCATGTAGCAAAAGTGAAATGTAAAGAAAATGTGTGAATTCAGAGGAAAATTTCAACATCTGTGATTTTTCCAATGAAGGTGTTCTTTCCCTTTCCCCCTACCAGCTCTTTGTCTCTAGGAGATGTCACCTTCTGCATTTTTTTAGGGAAGGTTAATGAGAATTTCCATAGGCCATTTATAAGTGCAAGAAGTTCTTTGTGGTGACCCTGCTCCTGGCTGGAACCAGGCAGTGCCAAATGTGACTGAGGCACGGAGATTTCACTGCTCTCCTTCAAGCCTGAAAAACCTTAAATAATCTTCTGAGGGATGAGTGGATCTGGTACTGAACATTTAAACCTCAGTTTTGAGTATTTAATGTGTTCTTAGTCCTCTGGCTTTGCAGAAACCCAGTTCCTAATGTGCAAATCCCGAGGGATTTTTCATGGCTGCACAGCTGGGCCAGTTGGACGTTGTTCCGGGTTTCCCAGAGCAAACTGCAAAGCCAGTGTTTGATGTTCTCGTTGTGATAAACAATAAATCATGGGATTTGACCAAACTCTGCCCTCGAGACAGAAGTTGGGGCACAGTCTGAGGGATTTCCTCTGTTTGCCAATGTAACCCTGCAGGGTGGGATGAGCTGCAGCACTTTATTTGCTGGTGCTGGTTACACAAGTCCCAGACAGGGAGCGTGCTATGGACTGACAGCACAGACAGAGTAACCACAGCCCTTCAGGATGTGTTTGATGGCCCTGACAGAGCCATGGCAGCTCTGCACTGGATGCCCAGGCTGTGAACAGAAGGTTTAATAATTTAGAAAGGCTACTACTTGCAGTTGTGTCAATATTACTTTAAAAAGTGTTTGGGTGAAGGGAGGGAGATGAGAGAGCCATTTTTGACCAGATTCTTGGGATCCAGCATGTCAATATATAAAGTCAAATTTTATATCAAGGATTATATACAAAATGAAAAGTGAATGGTCTGAAGAAGTTTTTGTGAAACATTACCTAGCTCAGACAAACTCCCCACTTAGTTTTTAGTTGCTCTCACTGCTGTCAAACCTGAGCACTTTCTGATAGCTGACGTGACTTGCATCTGTCACACACATTTTATTTTCTATTTCCCCAGTAGAGCAATATGTTTTATTTATTTTTAAATTTATACACTGCTGTTGCCTGTATTATAAAAAAAATTAGGCTGCATAAGTCTGCTCTTGGTGTGGAAGGCAGTAAGGATGTGATGGTCCAGTCTTGCATTTATTCACAGGATGCTGGAAAAGCTGAGTCCAGCACAAAACAAGATGTGTCCTCCCTGTTGACAGAGGACCAGCAACTGCCCTGATTTTCTGGATTCAGATAGTTGTGTTTAAAGGATGAAGATTTTGAAATGTTTTCAGAATCCACTTTTAACTATGGCTTTTTTCTTTGTTAAAGCTTGGATTTTCATATGGAGTGAAAGGAGTTCCGTGCCCAGTTTCGATGTTACATGGGCACACAGTGATGTGCAACTTCCTGAGGTTATTCTGACCATTCCTACCGATCTTTCAATTATTGCTGAAAAAATGTGTTGATTAAGACAGTTAAAGTGTTTCCAAAATGTGCCAACTTGTTCCACTGCAGCTAAATCCAGTGGGCTATTAAAATATCATGGATTTAGGGTTTGTAGTGTCAGTAGGTGCATGTGCATGTCTGGTCCCTGCCTGTGTCTTCCTTTGGGATAAAGTGTTGTGCAGTCTCAGATAACCCAGAACGTGGAATTCATTTCCATGAGGTGTCTCACTTTATGAAACTGTTTATAGCTCTAGATTTAACATTGAGCTGAACTTTCTAATTTCTAAAATATGTTAATGAATCTGATAATAATGAATGTCTAGTCTATGTGCTCTGTAATTTAATACCTATTTGGAACTGTATCCAAACACAGAACCACACTTCTGACCTTGGAGCTACTTTTTGTGCTGAGATTCTTTCTTTCCCAAAAGTCCTTGTCAGCTGTGATCCTTTGGGTACAACCAGCCTGGCCAGGAATGTTCCCGGGCTGAGGGACTCAACGTGTTTCAGGGGCTTTCTGAGACACCTGAGTTACTCCAAGAGATGTTTGTCCTTCTGTATTTCTTGTAGGCAAATTTCTGGCTGTGTCCTCCCTATCCCTGGCATGGTAAGACCAACTAGTGGTGAAGCCTCATTTTTGGTTTGGTTCTGGTGCATCCAGGGCATTTTCAGAGCATTGAGTTTGAGTGTGAACCTTTAACCAAACAAGAGACTGTTAGGAGGGCAGAGAGGTGGTGTTTGACTGAACCCACCAAAGTTTAAGATTTAATTGGAAGGATATTGTTGGATTGTTGCAACATATTGCTTTTCCATATTTCCATATGTGATCCTAGCTTGGGGTCATTTGAGAACAGTCCAAGTGATGACTTCAGCAAGTATCTTAAATAAATTAGGATCAGCAGTGACGGAAGAATTCTGGTTGTGGTTGGTCTGTCTTTTGGAAACTAGAGCATATTAGCAGAAACCAACAACAAATTTTGTGTCATGAATCTATTGGGAAAAGAGAAAAACTTCCACATTGCAGCATATCTTACCTCAAAGTCAAGGATGTGAAATATCTCAGTTGGCCACCACATCATGAAGGACGATTTATTGCATCTGTTTAAAAACAATTCTGTATTCTCTGGGGGCTCTGTCCTGCACTAGCAGAGTTTTGGACTCAGTGATCTAATAGATCTTTTTCCATCTCTAACTTGCCTTGCCATATGTCGAGATAACCATCTTTCTTTCCCATCAGTGTTGACGGACAGACTTTCAGGCATGGAAACATTATTGTGTGTGTGGGACAGGGGGAGGGGAGCTCAGGCCAATTGCTGAGTGTTCTTGTCTCCAGGGCACAGGATTATTGGAAAATGATAAATAGCTGGGCAGGCAAAGGGAATATGAAAACCCTGTTGTGGAACAGAGCTGCCCAAGATTTCTGTTCATATTGCAGTGACCAAAAGAAATTTACATTGGAAAAACCCTCCTGCCTTCGGGGCTGAATGTTATGAACCTTCAAAGTGATTCTGGAGAAGAAGAGGGGTTGGGAATGAAAGGAGTGGGAGGGATTGCCATGCTGTTTCCACGGAGCAGGGGTCACTGCAGAATAACATCCATGATCCTGTTGGTGCTGTTCTGAGAACGGGAACAAGGTGGGAGAGATAAAAGCAAAGTTGAGCTTCAATCTGGCATTTGTGACTTGTTCTCCTGTCCCATGGGAGCTGCAAATGGACTAAGGCCAAACTTTTCTTCTTCTGGATTTCATTCAGGGATTGTTCATCTGGCCTGTGGGCTGGGTGCCTTTACTGTAATAAGTTGGTTTTCCCTCAGCTTGCTTGGACTTCAGAGTTCATTTGAACATGTCAGTCACGGGCGTGCGTGTAAAGGATGAGTTTTCTGCCAGGGTCAGCCAGTGTGGATCTATGAGAGCTTGCAGCACATGAAGTTGGGCTCTAAGAACTAAAATCCTGCCTGTAATTTGTCCCCCAAGAAAGTAAGGACAGTCTGTCATTGCCATGTAATTATTTTCATTTGAGGTTGTATTCCATTCTAACATGTCACCAGATTTGTTTGTGTTGTTTCAATTCCTCCCCCCACCTCACTCCCCAATCCAAATCCAAATCCCCTGAAAACAATGAAGTATCTATGACTGAAATGTTAATGGGAGTGAACTGGAACTGTTCCTGTTTCACATAGAACCAAGGACATGGACCAGCCAGCCATGGTGGGTGATTCTCTGTGTTCCTTATACAATGGGGTAAGTCATGGGTGCTTTATATGCTTAATGAACATCAGAGGAACTTGAAAAATGGGGTGTTTTTCAATGACATTTGATTTTAAAATAATTTATTTGTTTGGCAGGCTTACTTTGCATTTTTAAAACAGGAAGCTGCATCTTTGATTCAGTTATTGGAAAAAGTAATTGAATTCAAACTGGAGGCCGAATTTTCAGAGTAACTGAGCACCCTTTCCTTGACGTTGTGTTTCCAAATGTGGGGAAAAAAGAGTTGGCATTTTGGCATCTCCTGTACCTTCACTGCATTTAAAGCTGCCATGAATTGCATTGCATTATGCACAGGGGTGGATGGAAACAGTGTATCAGGCCCAGCAGCATGGATTCAGCTGCTGTAATTAAATGCTATCTTTGCTTTTCAACGTATATTTAGACATACCAGCCACGCAAGGCATTGATTCCACATTCCTGTGGCTCCTTGGCTGGGCAGGCAGGCCAGCACTGCTCTGCTACACTCACCAGCTTTTTGTTCTTGGCAAAAGTCTCATTTAAACTATCTCATTTGGCCAGATCTGTCAAGGAAAGAAGAACACTCTCTTGTTGTACCCTGTAATCCCTGTTTAGCTGTTTGATGTTGCTGTCCACCCCAGTGATGATACTTTGGTGTTCCAGGCTGACTGACAGCTGTAATGAGGTTGAGATATTCACTTGAGAGGCATTCAGCACTTCACTTTAAGGCTTGTTTGCAAGTTCCCATTGCACTGGTGGAGAGACGGATTATCACTGCAGAGGTTGAGGATCAGAGGCTGCACTTGGTTGTGCTGGGTGATCTCAAGAGCTGGTTAGAACTGCAGTGCACTCCAAAGGTCCTGTATGTTGCATTCCCATCTTCTTTCTAGGGAGTCACATTCTTTAAATCACATTCAGTGCCAGTGCTGTCCTATTCCTGACCACATTATCCACCCAGGGCTGCTTTCGTAGCAACATCTCAGGGATTGATAAGGGAGAAATACTTTTGCACCAGGAACATAAACCCACAGTGGTCCCTGAGGAGAGGGATCATGTGATTTGAGTGTGCTGGAGGCACAGGCAGATTTGGGCTATTGAAAGAGCTGTGTAGGTTTTCCCAGAGCTGGCACACAGGGATGATCTGCTGAGTCAGGGGGTAGCTGGGCAATGAACTGGATTTGGAGCTGGACCTGAGGCAGGTCAGACACAACAGTGTTGACCCATCCACTACATCAGGAAAACCTTGTTCCAAAAGATGCTGAAGTATTTTATGAGCTGTGGACAGGGCTTTGATGTCTCTCAAATAGTTATTGGATGTGATTTGGAATGGGGAGAAGAAGCAGGGCTGACAGCCATTGCTGTGCCTGACAGCCAGGCTGTTATTCTGCACACACAGTGGATGCTGTGGGGGGTTGAAGTGGATTTTTCATTCCCCACATGTGGCTTGCATTTGATGGGGAAATGCCTCTGTCCCAGTGGCTCTGCTGGGCACTCCCAGAGTCATCGGGATCAGTGGCACCAGCTCAGGCCACTGGTTCACCCAGCCCAGTGCCTCGTTCCAGCCAGTGGCCAGAACCAGATGCAGCTTCAGCATTTGGAAAGGCCAGTTCTCAGATTCTTGGAAAGGCCAGTTCTCAGATAACTTGGTGTTCAGGGAGACTCTTTCTTTTCAGTACAAACCAGCTCCTGCCTTGCAGCTCTGCAGTCTAATGCTGGGATTTGGACACAATACAAAGCAGTTTTTCTGGGATCTGTAGGGAATCTGGTTTAAACCTGCTCAGAAAGAGCCTTAAAGGGAATTGGGGACCTGTGGATTTTGCACTGTGGCTCAGAGGACTCTTCTCTTGGGACTGTTGTCTTTCTTCAGTACTTCTCAACTGATGTTTTCCATTTGACAACAGATCTTTGCACTAGCCACATATTTAAACCAAATAAACAAACAAACCCCACAGTTTCTTCTTTCCCTGTAATTTCTGACCTGAGCTGACACCAGCTGTGACTGGATCAGGTTGCAGTGCTGCACAGAATGCCACAGTTTTCCTGAAGATGCTTCCAGCAGGCTGAGACCATTTAGTCAGGCTTGCTGTGGGCTCTGGGGGACTGGTACCCTGCAGGATGTCAGTGCCAGGCTCCTGGCAGGGCAGCAGCACAGGGGATCTCTGACTCACTGAGTGTGGTGTTCCTCCTGCTGCTGCAGGCTTTGCAAGTTCTTTCAGGATAACCCTCCCAGTAACTTCCTATCTCCAGACAGTGTGTTCCTGGTCTCCTCCTAACACAAATCCCAGAGGTCTGGTGCAAACAGCAGGACACGTAGGACTGACAGAGGCTGGACCAGTCAGGTCACAGCCCAACACTTGCCAACTCCACTGCTTCTGCTGATGCAGAAACACGTCTCACTTCGCATGTGACTGGAATAATTTACAGTGTTTTGCTTACCTCTATTTCTCCCCCTTGTCCATAATCCTTTAATACATTTACCCCCAGCTGAACTGTCTCTCAGCCCCCGATCCTGGCTGTCCTGGGCCATGGAGGCACGCAAGCACTTCCATATCAGATTAAAAATTCACCGACTGCAGAAACTTGGACACTGCACCTCTTGGTTGTCTCTTCTTTTATAGACTGTGCAGAAACTTTATCAGTGTTTCAGTTATTAATAGATTGTTTTGCTTTTCTCAATATTTAAGGCCTCATATGACCCCACTAATAATTTACAAGAATTTTTGTGTGTCTGTGTTTTAATTCCACTGGCTTCTGTGTCAGCTGATGACCTTTGATTGGTTGGGTTTACCTCATATATAACCAAACAGAGACAGCAACTGAATGTGGTTTACTCAGATATGTAGTTTCTTTCTAGGCATGTGATTCATTGTCTGTGAGAGGCTGCAGCTGGACAGCAGAAACTTTGCAGGGAGAGAGACAAAGCGAGCTCTCTTCCCTTGCAGTCTCCTCGATACCATTTCCCATCTTCCAGCCTTCCCAAAAACCTTCAGAAAATTCATAACAGCAGCTTGACAGGGGGTCACAAAAGAAAAACTGTAAAAACTCTGGGACCTTTAGAAAAACAAGAGAAATTCATGTTGACCGTAAGTTGCCTTGAGAGTCTTTTCTCAAGCTGTCTCAGAGCTCCCGTGTAAACTTGTCTATGAGGATGTCTGAGGATCACAGGCAGTGGCCAGCCTTTTAATAGTTATAATGTAAAACATGCAGCAGGAACTGAAGAAACATGCATTCAGTTCTATGCCTAAAAGTGTAGGAGAAGATATATAACTCATGCAACTCCTATTTTTCTAAGGGAAATCCAAGTGCTGGCTCTCTTTGCCTTAGGAAACCTGACTTTGGGGAGGGAACTGGAATATATTGCCATGGGACAAGATATGAGTCCAGCAGCAGTTCTGAAATAAAATCCCAGTTCTCCGATCCGGTGATGATACAACATTGCATGTGGAAAAAGATCCCTTCCCTAGGAATTAAAGTGGGATTATTTTAAACAAGTATGTGTGTGGGTGTGCACAGACAAAACACATGCATTTACACACTGTAGAAAAATGTTATGAGGCCTTCAGCAATTTTTTTACACTGGAAATGAGATGTGACTTAAATAGTAAGGATAATTAACTATAGGAGCAGTTTACCGAGGGAAGTGATAAATCCATCATCACTTGGATTCTAACTTGAGATTTTTTAGAAAAAAACTGTGGTTCAGCCTCAAGGTACTGCCCAAAATCATATTTACTTATGTGGAAGGGAAGCACAATCTTCCTCCACCGGAGGTGGGATTCTATTTTGTGTGTGTGGGAGCACTAGAATGTTCATCATACTCTTTTGGTCTTACAACTTATTTTTTCCCCCCCTCCAATTTTAAAGAGATTTTTTTAGCTGCCAAGGAGGATGAATCAGCAAACACCTGGTGTGTGGGAACACGTTGCCTCCTGTAAAAGGCAACAGGACAAATGTTGTTCCCTTCTAGTCACCCCCTTTCCCAGGTTTGGCCTCTCCTCCGGCACCTGGACACTTCTGCTCAATCCAGCTCTGTTGCTGTGCTTGGATTGCTCCTCCATGGGCTGAGAACGTGCTCTAAGCCTGATCATTTACTGCAAGGCTGTAATTAAAGCCTTGTATATGTTCAGACAGATCACAGGCAACAGGGGCAAGAGATGGCATCAGTCACAATTTCCACAACCTAAAGATATTTTTTTTTTTTTGGTTATACCATAAATTCTTTCTCTTATTATTTTGTGCCTTGGCAAAAATAACCTTTTAAAAGTAGGCCACCCTGTCCTTTCCAAATTCCTTACAAGTGGGCTGCTAGGAAAGCCCCAGACTGCCAAGGCCTCTATTTTTGGTTTCCTTTTGCAGTATGAGGACAAAGTTTCCTTCAGATGCAGCTCTAGCCAGGGCACTCATCTGATGGACTACAGCATATAATTGTAGTTGAAAAGAGGAAAAAAGATCAGCTGTAATCTCAGTGCCTCTCCTCTGTGGATCTCTGAGGGTCAATGTCACAGTGAGGCACCAGGAGCAGCAGCCACTCTGCAGCTCAGGTTGCAAAACATCTTCCATTATAACACTGTTTGCAGTGCTTCAGGACCTTTGGAAAAAATTACCTAGTGGGCTGAAATTTTTGTTTCTTGGCGACTGTCAAAAATTATGGTCTCTCCGAAATGTTGAGCAAAGCCAATCCAGCAACTTCTCTTGCATTACGTGAGAGTAAAAAACCTCGGAAAAGCCACGTTGTGGAATGAAAATACACACACAATCCAATGCCTTCCAAGTGGCACAATAAATGTTTCTAACAATTACAAAGTATTTTAAACCTTTGAAACTCTGCACAATTCAAGTTCTCATTGAGCACTGCAACTTTTACATCTGAAAAAAAGGCTGTTTTTTTTGTAATTTCTTTTAAGAAATGAATATGTTGATGATACTTGGGATGGGATCTGTGTTGAAGTTATGCCCCATTTATGCCCTTAATGATATATCTTTGTGCAGTTTGTGCTGCTTAGGGGATTACTTCTTCCAAGTTGATGCTGGAAGATATTTCAAAAGGAGCTGCTAATCACAGACCTACATTTCCTCTGTTAACTTTGCTACACTTTACTTTATATTCTAATTATGAGGCTTTACTTTTGAAAGGGAAAAAGTATTTCTTTTGTGAAGATGGGTGTATATAATAGAAGCAGATATGCTTTGGCACTGCCAGTCCAGTTTTGCAGGATGCTGTCTCCAAGCTCACAACTGCATCAGCAAAGTGTGAATTTTATGGCCTGCAACTGTGTAAAGGCTGTTAAAGTAACTGCAGAAATTTTCCAGAGCTGCTTCTGCTCCACAAGATCTCAGTAAACGTTAGAAGTTACTTAGTGGTGTAAATTCTGAAGAAGCTGCTGTTTACAAACAGGAATAAAATGTATTTTCTAAGTGCAAATGCCCAAACCCTGAATTGCTGCTATAGAGTTTCATAACTTCACACTAATGCATCAGCAGCTCCAACTTAGATGACCTGTCACAAAATTTGAGTACTCAGGCATGTTTCTGGAGTAAGGCATTGGGGTACTCTATGACAGCTGTGATAAAGGTTATCTTTTTCTACCACGGTGAAGAAACAGTGTTGGGGGCTAATTAGAGTGACACTGTGTTTATTGTGGGTGAGGATGTGTGTTTGAAAATGGCTTTTATTTGGTTTACAGGTGAAGAGTGTGTGTGGGAGCAGAGAGGGTGATCCCATCCTGTTTCCCTGTGTGTCCCAGGACAGGTGGAGGATCTGGCCACGAGCCCGGGCTCCCTCTGCACTCTGGGACATTCCATGGGGAGCCTCTGGGGCTCCTCAGCCAGGGCTGTCCCAGCACTGCTCTGTGCAGGACAGGCAGGGAGGTGACAGGAGTTCACTGACAGTCACTGACCAGGGATTGGCTCCTGATGATGTGGGCAAACAGCAGGGCAGGGGTTGGGATGGTTCTGGCACTGCTGGGGGCTGTATAAATTAATACAGGTTACAAGCAGGGCCAGCTTGTTGGCAGAGGAGCTGGAGCCAACCCGCAGAAGAGCTGCTTTCCAACTGCCCCCAGTAGGGCCCACATTTTTTCTTTTCCCAGCCCTCCTCCAAACACTTCCCTTTATTTATTTATTTTTCTTTTCGTTTGCTTCTGTCTCCTTTTACATTCTCAGATCTCTAATAGCTCAAACATGACTGGGCTTTGGTCCAGGCTCCTGGCATGCAATGCCAGCCTTCAGTGGTCTCAAGCTGCCTGCAGCAGGCCAGGGCTGTTCCTCTGCACAGCCAAGGGTGAGGGAAATCGAGGCTGGTGCCATCCAGGAGCTCTGTGGCAAACTGAAAATGGAAAACAAATGTTGTGATTCCCAGTTAAGTCCTTCAGCCTTTAAACCATCCTTCTTTTCTGTCCCATTCCTTCTATATCATTAGTGTAGTTCCAAGTGTCTTCCTGTAGTGCCTGGAGAGATATGACTAATATGTCATGGGTTTATTAATTTTATCCTTATATTGGAAGGGCCTGTGTCTGCCTGCATTCCCTACTGTTTAGAAGCCTCTTTGGAGGCTTTTTGTTTATTTTCTTGATTTGAAGTGTTTGTGTCACTCTGCTTATGTTTGAGCAGGAAGGTGGGAAGGTGCTGAAGTGGTACTGAAGGCAGTAAGGATTGTGGTGCTCCTTAATTCCTGGTGGTATTTGTTATCCTTTGCAGACTTCATTTCAAATACTTAGATTTCTCAGAGACATTGAGCACCTTTAAGGTGAGGACAGAGACACAGATTGATTAGATCTTCTACTGAAAGTCACTGAAGATGCAGGAGCCATGTTTGACATGCTGGCAATACTCTGTGTTACTGCTGAGACACCCTGCAAAATTCTGCTGTGGATTTGAGGGAAGTGACTTTATTACTGTGAAGTTCTTGCCAATGTCAGTGTTGCAGCTCAGGTTTAGAAACTCTTACTTTCAAATGCACTACAATGCTGATTTAACAAATCACTGGTACTTGACATTCAAAGTAATATTCTTTTTTCCCCCCTTTTTTGTCCTTTGCCAGTACTAATCTTGCCTGAGCTCTGCAGGACATGGCTTTGCACTCATAAAAAGTGTACTTCCCTTTTTGCCTCTGCAGTCTGTTTTCAGAAATAACAGGAACAAGGCTTGTGACTGTGAGGGGTGGGTATATATAGGGCAAGACAAGGAGTTCATGTCTCAGTACGGAAATTGCAGATGTAAAATGGCATTCACAAAAACGTTGGCTACCTATGAAAATAGGCTTTAATGGGGTAGTGGGTGTATATCACCTTAAAGCTGTGTGCATTTGTCCAGTAAGAAAAGAACCCCATGGTAACCCTCTCTAAAAGTTCATCTTTTGCTTTAGTTTCCTCAGGTGGTGCCTGAGGTTTCTGTTTCACGGAATCACAGAACAGTGTGGGCTGGAAGGAACCTTAGAGCTCATTTCATCCCTCCCCTTCCACCTTCCACCAGCCCAGGCTGCTCCAAGCCCCATCCAACCTGGCCTTTGTAGCTAGTTAAATTTTGTATAAGATGTGGTTTCTAAGTCAAAATAAGTCAAAAATATACTTTTTTTTTTAATTTGGTCTAAAAACCACCCTCCTTAGTTACAAAAAAAAAAATTATATGGATTGTGTTAATAAGAAATTAATAATTATAATAATAATTCTTACTTGATAATAGCAAGTAAAATTTAGTGGCAGCTGAATACTTTAAAAGAAATCCTTGTGTTCAAATGAGAAGTTCCTAAGTCCCATTTCATAAATAGCTCCTGCTGTAGACACTCAGCAGAGCTGATTTGAAACAGATCTCTGGTGGAGCTGCAGTCCATCCGTGGGGGCTTTTAAGTCCATATGGTGAGACTGCCTAAGGAGTCAAATACTTTGTGGAAGGATCATGCAATTAATCAAAAAAGTAGTAGTGTTTGCAGTTAATCTAAATTAATTTAGTATTTTTTTAGGTGAAAAAAGTGTTTCCACTTCAAAGAACAGGAAAAAATCTTCAGGATTTCCTGTTTATTCATTTCTTTGTGGCTGTCACAATCCATATATTTTAATCTATTTTATTTAATAAAATCTGTTACTTCTTAGTGGCAGAGAAAATTGCACGATTTAAAAATAACAACGTGCTGTATCTTTAACATGGTTTTCCTCTGTTGGATACACAGCACCCAGTAAAGACACACTGAAGAATTCAGCTTTCATTATCCTTACTAAATGGAGAGAAGTTAATTTATTTTTCTTGTAAGACTTTTAGAAATGATTATTCTGGGTGACTGGATTAAAATCTGTATTTCTGTAGACGTCCCGGTGTCAGCGTGCTTTGAATTTATTAATGTTATGTATTATCCAGTCTATATTGGAGGCTCATTCTAAATGTAAAATTTTGTGGGCATAATTGGTTAAAAAGATGGATGAAGTAGGAGTTGGATGTCAAATCAACACTTATGCAGTAGAAGTGCTCCTGCAGATCAAAGTCAAAGTCCTTTTCAACAGAATTTGGGGGAATGGAGAAGAAATGGCAAATATGAGCCACCCTGGCTTAACTCAGTGGTGTGAGCAGGTCTGTGTTCCTGTGGGGATGGGGGCACAGGGGACTTCAGGGCGGACTCTGAAAAATGTACCTTAAGTAGCAAAGAAAAAACAAAAAAGGGCTCCAAAGTGCTGCCCCCGAGGGAGGTGCTGCTGTGGGGTGGGAGAGGAGCCGTGGGCAGAGTTTCCCTGCTGGGCTGCTCAGGGTGCCTGTGGTGGGAGCCCTTTGCTGCTCCCTGACTTGCTGCCCCTCTAATGCTTCAGTGGGTTCCAATAAATAATCAGAGAAGTATTTTGGCTTGCTTTTTTTGTGGGTTTTCCTGTAGAAATGGTTTGCTTAGCTTTCAAACTTTTTTTTTTTTATGTTTCTATGCATTGGAGAAACGTATTTCATGTTTGCGAAACACTGGGCACATTGACCTTTCCCCTAACTCCCTCTTCTTTAAATGAAAAATGGATTTGAGAATAATGATGATGATGATGGCTTTTTTTTTTATTTACTGTAGTATTTAGAAATCTCAGTGAAAGAAAAATACCTGATATTAAGAAACTGAGACTCAGAGGTCTGAAGCCACTTCCCAGCTCTTCTCTCGTGACCTTGCTTAATTAAATTGCTCAGTCTGTCCCAGGCTGAGTTCCCTGCCTTTACTGCTGGCATGCTGCTTTTGCCTTGCCTTGATCAGGGAGAAATATCAGTCTTGTTGGGTTTATCCAGGTCTGTTGAAGCCTTTAGCTGCTCCTGTGATGGGATGTAAAGAGCTGATGCCGTCAGTGCTGAGGGGGGGTGAGGAGGGTTTGGATCCCGCTCAGTCTGAGGGTGAATCAATGCTGCCCATGTGAGGAACAGGCTTAACAAAGCCAGCCAAGACCCTGCACTGCTCCAGCTCTGTGTGCTGTCCATGGCATGGCACCCTCACTGCAGCCAATGCACCTCCTGTACATCTCATACAATCAGGACTGAGGCAGGGCAATTAAATGGCATTTCTTAAGTGGCAGCGAAAGAATGTTAATTGATGTGTGAAATATAATTATCCTTCTGGGCTCCTTGGCTTCCTTTGTTCGTGACTGCTTTTGATTAAACAGCTCTGCTTTCTGGGCCCATTGTATCCATTCACCCACTCCTTTCTTCTTCCAAGCAGGCCATGGCTAAAAAAGGCTGTGTCTGCTTGTGCATCCCAAACATTTCCCAAGGCAGGAAAAAACGGGGAGGGGAAGTGCAGGCAAAAATCAGTCATCCTGCTTGGTATGTGGGTCCTTTGCTGAATGCTGTTCTTGGGTTGGAGCCCTGCATCTGGACTCCAGCTCATGCCAGCTGAAAAGGAAACTTCTATTTTGTTTGCTTAAAAGGCAACAAGTCAACGTTTAAAAAGGCAACCTGAGGGGATTTTTCAGGGGCTTGACCTGATTGATCTGGAAAATAAGTTAAATGAGGTGTGGCCAAGAACTCCTTAAAGCAATCAAGCAAATTCTTTCTTACCAAGATGGTCAGGAAGCAGGAGGTGGGATACTGTATGTTCTGCTAAGCATTGCCTCTAAATAATTTTCTGTATTTTTGTCCTGGTGGTATCATAATGCCCTCCATATGGGTGATTATAGCCAACAGAATATGCAGTAAGTTGGATACTTGTAGAGAATGTTTCTTCTGTGTGAACAAATGGCATTGTGAGAGTGGGAAGAAACCAGAACTGTAATGGCTGTAACCTGTGTAACTGTAACCTCTGTAATGGCTAACGTGGTCTTTGGACTATTGTTGCTTTAAAAAACTTTGGAGGGTATTAGGATAACAGTTAAATAAATTTCCTTTTTCCTTCCCAACATCAACAAAACCGGATTCATAGCAGAGTAAGGATAGACATTTTAAAAATTTGTATTATTTTATTTATTCCAAAAATTGTGAATTCATATATATATATATATATATATATATATATGTATACCCACACTTCTGTGTTAAAAGTCTACCATGGTGCTGGTTAGCAATCTGGTCCTTCCTGGATAGCTCTGTTCTCTGGTTCTCTGTCTGATGTACCTTTTGCAATTGTGCTGTTACATTTCTCTGAGGCAAGCAGGAATGCATGTGATGGAGTTCAAGATCTTGGAGTCAATGGTCACGAAAGGAAAGGATTTTTTAACTTCCTCAGTTTCTAACTTCAATTTGCTTTTCACCTGTGGCTAAGCATTGGTTAGGTTTTGAGAAAAACACAAGGAATTCTGTGAGATGTGGTGGTCAATACTGAGCTGATCACTCTGTAGATGGAGTTCAGACTGTGTTTCCTTCTTGTGTGTGGTTGAGTCAGTGCAGATACCTGTTCCTAATGCACACAGCAGTGTGGTTGGTAAAGTGATCATTTCATAATATTGGTCAGAACTGAGCAGCTATCAGGCAAATCCGAGTCCCACAATGGAGTGCTCTGGAAGTCAAGGTGGAAGCTGCATTTTTAGTTTCCAGAAGGAACTTGAATCCACGTTCAGTACATTAAAAATGTACAGTGATGGTTTATTCTAACATCCCATCTCATTTCTTACGTTTCCATTAAAACATTTCGAATTTTTGCCCCAATGTGACATGAAAACATATTTTGAAATGTTATGAATGTTTGGCAAATGATTTGGGTTTGGATTTTTGCCCACCAATATTCCTGCATGGCCCACGCACTTGAGCAAAACTTGCTTTTGGTCTTTTAAGGCATGAAAATAATACAGGGATGGCTGAACTATGGCTGTTAGTTAAAGATAATAAAAAATGAAAATGAGTCAGTCTAAAATACAGAAAGGTGAGGAGGCAACTGAAGGATAGTGAGGAAGAGATAAGGTGGAAGCTGCTTCCAGGAGGGGCTGAAAGTGCCAGAGGGCAACAGCAGCTGAGTGTTACCCTCCAGCTCATGGGTTTAAGATGTGCTTGCACATCTTTTTACCTTTCAAAAGAATGCTGCTATGTCACCTGTCCATCCAAAAATGCCAGTGATTTGGTAGGAAGTTGCAGATGCTCTGCTGCTCTGCAGAGTAGAGGCAAACAAAGCGAGAGAAGTCACAACACTGTATTTTAGTGACAGCTGAGATAAAGAACACCTTTCCCAGAACCTGGAATGCAGAATGCAGGACCAGAAACTCAGGGTGTGCACAAATCACTCGCACAGGGATTTGGTGGGGTGGATGTTTGACTCCTTTCCTGGCACAATCCTGAGCGAGAAGCAGAGAGATGGAGAAAGCCTCCCTCGGTGGAGGCAGTCCCTGGATCCCCTGGTGCTGCAGCTCCTGTTCGAGCTCATTTGGCAGCACAGCCCCGTGAAGCAGAGGCAGCACAAGGTGTCTAATGGAGCGTGAGGAGCGGGCGGGAGCGCTCAGAGATTTACTGTGACCGGAGGGGCTCAGCGAGCATCCTCCTCCCCTCAGAGCAGCACTCCCTGCCTCCTCACACACACGGGCTCTTGAGGATGCACGTTGAGTCTTTTGTTTTCCCTCATTAAAAGTGCCAAGCTGCATGTCAAATGCCTGGAGCAGTCTCCTGCTTTATAGTTTTATTACAGTACTATTACGACTTATCTAATTTATTTTTTCCTCTTTGTGTGTGTGTCACTACTGCCACTGCCAGTGTTTATGTCAAGCAGAGATAATCTCTTTGTGTGTCTTCTGTCTACATATATATCTTTATGTTTGGAGGGGATCTTAAAGGGGGATGGATATTTGCCTTTGCCACCTTTTCCAGGTAGGTAAAAGAATCCTAAAAAGGGCAGAACCAGTCCCCATTCTGAACACCTCGCTGCTGTCCTGATGACTGCAGTTCTGTAGGGTCACAGCAGCATCTCTGTTTGCTCTCAAATTTACACAGCTGTATACTGCAGTTATAAATTAGTTTAACAGATCCTGAGGTGTGTATAATGTCCATGAAGTTGGCACCATTCTTCAAAAAGGAATATTTATTGACTTATGGCTTCCTGGTAGTAGAGATGATCAATTTTTAAATCATGCTCGGTAATTTTTTTTTCTTACCTAATTGGACTAGAATTAAAAATCCTCTATGCCAGTGTGTATATAGACTAAATAGCAGTTGGTGGAGTATTGAGTCATCTTCAAGTATTCTAGGAAACTGCTGTATAACATCAGCAAGGATCCACCAGACATGAACTCAGCCAGCTGGAATCCCATATTCACATCACCTCTATGCCAGGCTTGAACACCAAATATGAGCACAGACATGGGAGCAAACAGGCTGATTTGCTCTGTCTCATCCTTCCCTGTGTGAGAGAGAGATGTTCTGAAGCCTCAGCCTTCCTCTGACCCCTCCCCTGTGTGTCCCTCCCATGCCACCCAGAGCTGGCTTCCCCCTGTCCCCTCACAGCTTTGCCCAGGCAGCATCCCCCGCAATCTCTGCACATGGAGAGGCTCCCCATATCCCAGAAGAATCCTAATGGCTGGGAACTCTTCTCTCACCACACTAACATTTGATATTTCTCTCAGAAAGGCCTCTCGGGCTGCTGTTTGCAGGAGGATTGCTCTGCATGGGAAGCTGTGCTGCACTGTGCTGGACTTCCTCCTGTGCAGCCAAGGCAGATTGGTCCAGTCTCTTGCATTTCCCTGACTGTCAGTGCCAGAAAGACACTGAAAAGACTAATTCTAAGGTGGCCCCATCTAAATGACATGAAAGAAACTCTCAGCCAAAACACAAATCCTGTTTCCACTTGTTGCAGGAACAGGGGAAGTGGATCTGCCCCCAGCCAGGCTGTGAGCTGGGCTGGGACGTTGCAGTATCCTTTTTCCTCTACGTTTGCCTTTGCTCCCACGCTTGCCCTTCCTTTAGGACCCTTCTAACCTTTCAAATGGGAAAGGCAAGGGGCTTCCTGTCCCTCATGTTTATGGAGTGAAGTGGTGGCTTTGAGGGAGGCTATAGATTTCCTGGCACTTGCTCAGCCCTCATGTCCCAGCCTTCTGTGCAAACAATTCCCTGGCCCTGCTCTCCGGGCCTTTGCTGCTGCTGTGTCTTACAGGAGGTGCTGGGGGAGGTTTTAGAAGCTGCCAAACCCTGTCTATTTAGCAGAGGATGAGTTCATCCATTTCCTTCAAAAGCTGCAGAACTGAAGTTCTCTGTTTTGAACAGGTGATGTCTTAGATGCTGAAACCCAAAGCCAGCCAGACCTGACCGGGGGGGATTTGCTGTCACAGTGAATAAATTGGGACCCTCTTGCCATCTTGGCCGCTGGTAGTAAGTTTATGTCCTAATTTTGCTTGCTCCAGATAAGTCTGAATACTTTGCAGTGGAAATGAAGGGACTGAGACATGCCTTGCCAGCACTGCTATTAACCTGACAATCTCTTGGTTCCCTGTGGGATTGAAGTCTCGTGGGAGCGATGCTCTGTCTCACAGAGAACTGACACACAATCCCATGCAGCTGATTTGCTGTGGACAGTCTTCAAATGTTGAAATCTCAGACTTTCTAAGTACAGGGCTGCTATGCATGGGCACACTTCCTGCTAATCTTGAGGCATAAACACTCAGTGGCTCCAGACGCTTGAAGAAATAAACACACTGACTCAGTATTAATATTTCATCACCACACACTAAAGTTAAACCTCACTGATCCAGAGTGACCTGCAACCACTCAAGAAAATGTTTCTTTTATTTTTTTTTTAAATAATTTAACTTTTTATGGGGAGAAAATAAGAGGAAATGGTGTCCTGCCTGGCAGGCTTACCGTGGGTAAGCAGGGCCATTTCAGCCGGAGCAAAGCTGCTCATGTGCAGAGATGTTGCTTTGGAAAGGTTTGTAAGTTCAAGGAGGGCAATTTAACAGCTTTGCTTGTTGTCTCTGCTGTATCAGTTGAACCACACACTCAGTGCTGTGGAGTAACAGACAAAATCACTGCACACTTAAAACAGCAGCTCTTGTAAATACGACCTGTTAGTCACTGCTGGAACACAACAGAGCCTTGAACAGGCACATTTCACATCACTGCCATCAGAAAATCCTGCAGCTTCGTCTCTGGCAGACAACCTTATCACTGAAGTCTCCTGTGAGCTACAGGGGGTTTTAACCATAAGAAAGATCTCCAAAGCTGATGCTTAAGAAGTTTCCAAGCAGCATGATTGAACTGTTAATATTTGCTCCTAAACACCTGGCATGTGGTGGGTGCTCTTGGGTTGAGTGCACATGATGATCAGATCAGAGCTCACCCAGAGGGCAGTGGGGACTCTCCTGAGCCCTTTGTGCAGAAGGGATCAGCTCACAGCCCATTAGGTGGCTGGGTGATGGGAGTGCAGTGAGCTGGCTCCTCAGACAGGGTTAGGACATGGGGAGCTGATCTTAGACACTCCCTTCAGAGTTCCCAGGCACTTGTTAACACAGCTCCTGAAACTCAGATCTCAAAATTGTCATCTTTTCTGTGAATTGAGCCAGCTCTAAGTGATCTGACACTACTCCAGGTGAGTCAGTTGTTACCAGCAAGGCCTTCACCCCCACTTTTTTTATTTCTCTGATAGGATAAAGCAGTTGAATTAATCTAATAGTGGATATTCCCCAATTGTTTTGAGTTGCTGAGTGTGTTAAATCTTAAAGAACTATGTAAATTGCCTTGCTTTGCAATTTATGCCCTCTTATGTCAGTTGATTTTAATGAGTGCTAAGCACTCAGATCTGCACATGGAGGGTGTTATATGTGTCCATCTCAGATCGACTGAAATAAGGAAGGAACAGGAGAAATGATTCCTTTAGCGCAGAGTTAGAGGCAGTCAGCCCCAAGGACCACACGAGGCAGTGGAGAGCATCAGGGAGAAGGGTGAAGGGAAGCATTAGAACACTCAGTAGCTAACGCTGCTCCAGCATTTCAGCAGATTTACAAGGGCTCCCTGGTAAAACATACCAGGGGAAAATGTAAAAACTCAAGTGCAATTTAAACAGTGGTGTCCTGATAAACTCAGGATCAGCTGGTTTTGATCCCAGCAGTTGGGTGCAGGAGCACCACTTGTGCATCAGGAGTGAGGGCTGGAGGAAGCTTAAAGCAGCTGTGCTGCTATATTTGCTCCCTCTCTGTATTCAAACCTTGGCTTGAGAGCCCAAAGGAAATGAGATGTGTTTTGCATAACCCAGTTGCAATCAGTGGAAGCACCTACTAATCTGCTGGTACCACTTCTGACCTTTTCAGGATCTCATTCCTTATCAGAAAATGAAAACATTTTAAAAACATTTTGGGGGGGGGGGGGGTGTCGGGAAGTGAAAATTGTGAAAAGACAGATGTACATAAAAAATTATATGAGTTGTTCTCCTGGCCAGAAGTGTCTTTTTACAATCTGATCTCTGAGATTATTCTGTAGACTTCTTCACTTTCACTGTTTTGGGGGATGCCTCTAACAGTGCATATCCTGATGGCATTAAAATCAAAGACATTCCATCATATCAGTAGTGTTGGATATGTTAAAGTATGGTTCTTCCTCTAAGAGTTGGAATGTAACATGAGGCCAGTGGTCCAGAATAACAGGATGGGGAAGACCTTGAAATGTGAGGCTTTAGTGTTGAGAAGTTGGAATAATTATGGCCATTCACAGAAATCACTGCTAAATTCCAAACTACCCTGCCTTTTCTGATCCAAATATTTGTTTTGTAAGGCTGCAGAATGAGAAATAAATCCTGAATTATAATGACTTAGTCTGTGTGCCCCCACCTCCCTCCCAGTTTTAGCATCCATCTGGGAATCAGATCTTCATTTTCTCTCTCATTTTCTGACTTCTTATTTCAGGGCTTAAATAATCAGGCAGATCTGCAGAAACCAAGGAATTCAGTATATGCAGATTAATAATTGGATGTGAAAAATGGGTATCAAATGTTGAGCAAAAAATCTTCAGGGGATTTGGAGGCATGTTCTCTGTTAGTGAAGCAGGTGCTGAATGGTTCCTAAGCTACTCTGGAAGAGCCTGCTCCTTCCCACCAGATCCCAGAGCATGGAGGCTTTTCCATGGCACCTTCTTCCATCTCCCACAGCGGGGAGTGCTCTTTGTGCTGTTTAGGTGAATGCAAACACAAAAGCAACTCAACCAGCCCAGTTAATTACCTGTCAAATCTAGACTGCAAATCTGGATTCTAGCTGTAGTCTCAAAAAAAAAAAAAAGCTCTAGACAAGTGTTTGCAAGAGTTGCAAAGATGATGGTCCATGAGGGGTTGTGCAGGGAACTGTTAGAGATGGTCCAGCCTTTGTGTGGAGATTCAGTCTCTCCTCACACACACTGAGGAGTTTTTCTCTTCACTCTGGACCACTCTCACTCTCCTTCAATCAGGGCTAAATATCAGGTTTGCTCTCATATGCTCCCCTCTCCTTTGTAAACACAAAACCCCTTAATCAAATAGTGGACAGATCTTTTTTTCTCTCTTCTGTTTATTAGAAGGACTTAACTAATCCCTGTGTTTGTGAGTCGTAGGGGTGTGTCAACCTACAAGCCAAGGAAGTTAATGAAAGTCATCTGCTCTCTATTTTCCAACAGAATTCAGGGGAGGGAAGGTCCACCCAGGCTTCACTGCAGCAGAACTGTGACTGTCAGAGGTGTCTGCAGGCACAGACCCCACCAGAGCAGAGGTGGGAGGAGGTGGAGCGGCCGAGGGGGAGAAACGAAGGGAAATATTCCCCCTTCAATTAGAGTAATTAAAAATTAGTAAAAATAAACCACCCAAAGGAAAGTCGGGCCAAAACAAAGTCTTAATGTACACTTATGGTTTCAAGAGTCTGCCTGAGGCCACCACCATGTGTCCCACAGCCCTCCTGGGTCTGTGTCTGTGCCTGTGTTTGCCACCAGCAAAGCCCAGCCCAGGAATGGGGCTGGGGGAGGCTGTTGGAGCTCATTCCAGCTGAGGAGATGGTGGGATTGGGGGATTGGGGTGGCTGTTGGAGCTCACCCCAGCTGAGGGGGATGGCAGGATTGGGGGGGCTGTTGGAGTCACTCCAGCTGAGGGGGATGGTGGCATTGGGGTGGCTGTTGGAGCTCACTGAGCTGAGAGGATGGTGGGATGAGCTGCCCAGGCACAGCTTCCATCGCAGCTGCCCAGGCACAGCTCCCATCGGAGCTGCCCTGCCAAGCTCCAGTCCCTGTGGCTTTCACGGGCCCAGCCTTCTGCATTCAGGGAAGTTTGGCACATCAAGGATTAGGAGATGTCACTGTAACACTGAGTTGATCCATGGAGGGAATTAAAACCCCTTGGAGAAGTTGGCAAAGTCCTATTTGCTTCTCCATGAAGGTGCCTGCCCCTGGCCACTTCATTGCCACGTGGTTCGTTTTCTCTGCTCTCATTATCTGGGCAGTTCTTCTTTGGGTTCTTCCAACTCAGTGTTTGCTGTTATGTTCGTGGTCTTTAATTCCCTGGAATAACTGTCAGGGTGAAATGGCTGTTTCATTGGTGATTTCTCCTCAGTAATTTCACTGTCAGTGTAGATGTACTTTGTCACGTGAGCCTCACTGAAGTAGGGCCAGCACACTGAACTTCTCATTGTGGTACTTTTCCTGGAAGCCTCAGGCTCCAAATGCATCTTCATTAAATGTGGACAAGCACTTCTGTCAGCTTGCATCGTGTTCTTATGACGTGGGAAGGCAAAGTGGCTGAAGAATGAGTTAAGATTTTTCGAAACTGAAACCGGAGATATAAAATTATGGTAATTTGAACTTCTGGGAGATGCACCAACCTTTGTCTGCAGTCCAGAGACTCTGTGGCTGACAGGCTCAGTGGCAGGGATTTTTGGCATTCCCAGTGCTAGGGTCAGTAGATGACAGTTCTTGGTTGTAATCCCCAAAACACTTCTTGTAATAACAAACGTGTCCTTTCTAAGACTGCCCTAGAGAAGAGGACCAAACTGGGATGTTTGATCTTTGCAATTGAAAGGTCTAAGATCTGTAATTCTTAAGAGATGATAAGTTTTTTGAATTATAAACCATTGTAAACTCCAATGAGACAAATTGGTCAAGCCATTAGGGGCACTGACCACTTGGGGCAGGGGCTCAGTTCAGTCATGGAGGGAATGAAGGGCTGGTTTTGCATCTAATAACATCCCTTTACTTTGATTTTTGGTGATTAACTCTGAATTTTTAGACATCTTTAATTGGAGAACTTAGATGCTGGGGAAAGATCTGGGGAAAGAACTCTGGATCCCAGAGTTTGCAGCTGGTTGTCATTTCCAGGGAATGTCACACGGGTGTTCAGGGTTTGGTGTCAGTCTGAGGTAGAGTTGCTCTGCACACACAGGGATGATAACTCCAGGAAGGCCTTGTTTGAGATTCATAACTGTTAGAGAAAAATAAAGCAGCTTAAGTGTTGAATGAACTCCCAAGAATTGTCAGATTATTTGCTTGTTTTCTCTTTTTTTCACCTGTTGTCTGTCCCCATCCTGCTCAGTCTGTGAATCCATGTATGTAACACACTGTACACAATTCATTTTTAATGTGGCCTCATCTGCAGCTGCACAAATCCATGACAGCTGCAGTTTTGATAGCTAAACCAAAATACAACTGAGTAATGAGAAATAAATTTATTGTACACTGTTTATTGTACATGTTTGAGAATCACTGCTTTAGACGTGTGTGTTTTACAAATAATTAATAAGATAGAGCATGCACATACTTCCCTTTGTGCCAAGTGCTCTTTCCTAGCTGCTGTTTGAAGTGAGGGGGCAGGAACGTGCCAGGAAATAAAATATTTGTATTTGTCACTGTGTTCAGAAAGTGTCAAATGTGGACCTTGAGTCTGTCTTTCCCTGGCTGGGGTTAGACAACAAGTGAGTGTGAGAAGTCCTGCCCTTCACAAAGCCCTGCTGTCCATCCCTTACTCAGCTGAGCCCGTGGGGAACTGCAGGGTCAGGTTTTCCTTAAGCCCAAATCACTCCCAGTTCCTGCTCCTGGGGGTTGGATGAGCCTGTGTTGGAACGTGCTGCACCCAGAGCTGGAAAACAGCAGCTTCCGTTTCTGAGAGGTGTGTGATACAAATTCACAGAATAATCCAGGTAATCTGCAGTAGAACCAAACCATCAGGGTTTTGTTGCTCGAGTTCATGGCCCTTTCAGCAGCAAAAGCCAATATTGCAGTGGCAGAACCAGCTCCTGGCATCCCATCAGGAGTGAACTAAAGCTTCTTGGTTTATAGTCCAGGAAAACAAGTCACATTTAACATTGTGGGCTGGACTGAGAAGGCAATACCATGGCAGAGTCCACAATGGTATGTGCTGAGTCCGTTGCTGCAGATAAAATATGAGAATGAGATCCATCTTCACTCTGAAAAAATGCAGATTGTGGCTCTCGAGGAAAATTTTTCTGAAGCTTGTCAGTTAATCCAGTGGCAGTAATACCTTAATTGCTGGGCACTGCAGTGGTAGGACAAGTTACAGCAAGACATGTTATTAGTGTGAGGATAGGTAAATTGATGAAAGAAACAGAATAAACTTGTTTTGATTTTTCACACAGAGATGACATCTTGCAGCAGTGATGAAGTTGTGTTCAGCTTATAACATTAGCATTGTTTTTGGAACCAGCTTGTGAGTACTCTGGTAGGTTCCCTGGCATCAAACAGAGCCAAGGATCAGTTACTGGGAGGGAAGAATGGTACTAGTACAGATGATAAGGAATCTAAATTAAACCAGAAGAGCAGAGAGAAGATGCTATAATATTTAAAAATGGCAAACTAAATAATATATAATTTACAGAAAATGACAGGGTAATGCTGGGACTATTTTTAAATCAACAGCAAATTAGAATTCAAACCTCTGATAGGTTTAACAGATGGTCTGGATCCTAGAATCCAAAACCCACACACTCCATTTCCCAGTATGTAAAGAACAAAATAATGCTGTGCAGCCTTTGCAGAATGTTTCTTGCTATTAAACTGG
>NW_020897756.1:2247731-2259522 GCF_003984885.1 Neopelma chrysocephalum | reverse complement strand
TAGACAAGCCAGATGTCTCCCATGTTCCTGATGAGCACCTTAACCTTGCAGAGGCTTCTTGAATGGAAATTAGTGTCACCATCTACTGTTCTTCCTCTGCACTTGTGAATGTAGTCTTAAAAATTATTTTATGCACATTTGTCATGAATTTATAACTACTTTTGGATTTCTTTACTTTACAAAGTGTACTAAGCTCTTACCTGTAGGCTGTAACATAACCAGGAGTTACTTTGAAAAACCAAACCAAACCTTTTCTCTTATTAACTTCCTAGTGGTGGAAGAGGCACTGATGGAAGAGCTGCTGTGTGTCCATGTCAGCACTGCCTGGGATGTTCTGTGCTCACAACTGCTGAGAGAAAGGAGGGAGTGATGTTCACACCAAGCTTTTGTTCTCCCCTTGGCTGGGCAGTGCCAACACTGCTGAGCACACCCAGCTCAGAGGGTGCCCTCGGTGCTGACACACGATGGGAGTGTTTAAAGCAAAAGGGACCACAAACTGCTTTCATCCAGACTGGGTTAGTTTGTTCAATCAGTCAGTGAATAATGTCTCCTAATGAGAAGCTGTGATTGTCTCAGGAAGTGTTAAAAGTTGACCTGGTATCCAGCAAAGGTTGGTTGGGATGGTGACTGGGCAGTGTGAGCAGCAGCAGCACAGCACAGACTCCTCAGCTTCCTCCACTGCATGAGCCTTTTTTTAATCAAAAAAAGAATATTTTATTCTCAGATGTCTAATCCTTATCTAGTTCTTACTCAGGATGCTCCAAGTGCCCATTTCAGTGCCTCCCTGGCGGGCACCCCCCAGAACTTCACCCTCTGCCCCCTGAATCACTGAGGAAGGAATTACAAGTTGCCTCAGCAACTGGGATCCATAAGCCCCTGATTGCAATATCCTGCTCCCCCAGTGGCCAGCCAGGACACTTCAGAAGGAGCCCTCCCTGTACCCTGGAACTGGGGAATTGCATTTGCACGAGTGAAGTGTTTTTATCTCAGGCAGTTCATACCTGGCATGTGCCCAACCGGAGTTTGAACTTTTTGTTGTAACTTATTGTTTTGATTATCAGTGCCAATGACTAATCCTTCTTGGATCTTTACAAATACTTAATGCAGTGATATTTTATGGGAGGCAATCAATGCCATAACTTGGTTGTGGGCTGCAGAGGAAACAGAATTTCTTTTTTTTAATTGGTTTTGAATTTGTTTTCATTCTTCTTTACCTGATGTTTCTTTGTTTCTGTTTTATAAGGGTAAAAAAAGAACACATGCACTGTGCTCTCTGCTGCTCGCTCTTCCTGCTCTTCTCACTAAATCAAGTCCTTTCACCAATATCATATGGAAGTCTTTCCCTGAATCTCAAAAAATCTTTCCTCCTCCATTCTTGAGCTGCTTATTTCCGCTACATCTGGTTTTGCAATGGAGTGAGGAGTGAACACAGCCATCCAAGGAAGGGTGTGCCATCAATTTACTGCATGTTATTAATACCACTATTTGCAGATTGTTCCAAAAATTGACTTATTTTCAAAATACTACTGAAATGGGTGTGTGTGGAGCAGAATGTGTATTTCAAATACTATGAACTTAATTAGATATAGTTTTCAGTGTTATATTAATAGCCTCTGTTTTGATTGGCAGCTTAGCTTGATATCACCAGAGAAATCATCTACTTTTCCCAGGGGTGTGCTGGATGCAAAGAGGTATAATGGCAGAAATTAGTCAGAAATAATTGCAGAGACAAAATAATTCCATGTCTGCCTATTAAGATGCAAAAAAGCATGGCCTGGATCCTTAGCTGGTGTGTCATGATTGGCATGATGCCACTTTACAGCAGTGAGGGAAGTGGCCTGTTCCCTCAATACCCCTCACTCTGGAGATGGCAGTGCAGAACTGCTGGTGGCTCTGGCTGGTGACAGAAACCTGGCTGCTCCTGCAGCTGGAGGGACTGTGGGATTCGGGAAACTTTAGGAGAGTTGTGGCAAGAGTTGCCCTGAGATTGCTGATTCCATTCCTGCTTTCTGTTTTGTTTTACTTGGCTGGCTGGGGCTGTTTTCCCTCTCTGCCAGGTGCAGAGTTGAATGGCAGGCCACACTCAAAAGCTCTTCTTTCACAAATCCACCCACGCTACAGATTTCTGTGTTGGTCACGTTCTGTGACATGGAGCTCTTGGAAATATGCAACTTGGAAATAATATCTTTGAATCTGAGTGTGCTTGGACTAGGAAAGGGTAGATTTTGAACTGCCCAGAAAGGGCAGGCAGAGAAAACTATAGGAAAATAACTGGGAACCTTAGATTCCCTTAGAGTAGGATTGAGCTGCAGCACATGATCCAAACGATGGATTTTGAAGATTCAGACCCAAAAATGAGACACCAGCTCATGCTGAAAATCAAGATGAGCCATGGTGCCAAATAAAGATATCTTTGGGGATTTCAATCAGATTTTGAATTCCCCACAACTATGTGTCTTGCTCCTGGCATTTACTTGTGTGTTCTTGCTCTTGTCCAGCTGTCTCACCTTCCAACCTTTCAGATTTGTTACGTCTCTGCTTCCAGTGATCCTTTTTTCTGCAGTCAGCACTCAAACCCTGCTCGCTGCACCCAGTGCAGGGTGAAGCTCCCCTGAGTTCATCACAAATGTACACAGTAAGCTGAAACATGTCCAGCTGATTTTAGACCTAGGAATACTTTGGGAATAGAGGAAACAAAAGAAGAGCTGAATGGGTTCTATTTGGATTAATAAAAATCTGATTTAACAGTTGGGATAGTTCTCTGGTCCCCTATAGGAGCTGATCTTCTCCTTTGTACTTACTTTACACCAGCTTAAGTTCTCTGGCTTTGCAGTAACTTGCCTGGAGTTTGCACTGGAATCATGGTAGAGAAGAAAAGGAGTAATAGTTGTCAAGCTAACATGAAGAAAATGAGAAATTAAAGGCTAAATTCAGAAAATTATGGGGGTAAAAGGAAGACTGATAGTTTGGGGAGTTTCATAATGTTTGGAACAAGATTCAGGACTGCAATGATCATAAATTCCTACCACTTAGTTGCTCCTACCATTACCGCTCCAGAGGAGGAAAATCAGCAGACATGCACTGGAAACTGGGTTGAATCCAGTCTGTCCTTATCAAAAAAATGAAATGAAATGCAGAAACCACAATTGAAATGAGGCCTGGTCCTCCCTAGGTCGATGTTTTGGCACAGACACCGATGCTGCCCTTCCTTCAGTTTTATCTTCCTGGTGACTGTCTCCAGCACCATGAGGGAGACAGACTGGGGAGACTCTGCTTTATTCAGCAGTATTTATTTATAGCATTAACTGGAGATCTTAAACTCTTTGAGATTGTCCTGTTTCAGCCTTTCTTCTTATAATCTACTAGAAAATGGTCTAGTGGGAGTCTTTAATATTACCCTTTTGCCTGTAGCTCTCGGATTTTGATTATGCATCGCGGGTGAAATTTGGGTTAAAGATAATTGTAAATATGGTATTGATATTAAATGATGTTTTCCCAACATTGCAATAATGCTTGTTTTGTTTGCTGGAGAGTTTATTACTTTTTGATCAATAGCATGTGAGATTTGTGAGGGAAATTAGCATGGTGAATAACAATTAGGAGAAAAATCAATGGCATTCAGACAAATAAGTGACTTGAAAAAGTCCCATAGGCACACATACACTCACACAGATTCTTTAAAGTGTAATACATCTCATTTTGAATTCCAGAAGAAGGGAGAGCTATTTGGACCAGAACTGCAAGTGATGGCAGTAAATTGAACTATTGTGGGGCTATTTGTTGATCCTCAGTGTTTCTAATGGCTGGAATGTGTGACTGCTCCATTCACTGCCTCCCCCAACTTCCTCTCACTTCCACCGGGGTTTTTTCTTCAGTCCACACCACTCTGCTTCCCTGAGGTTACCCACACCGTGTATTTTTTGTGTCACTTAATATACTCTCCTTTCCCCTCCACAGGGTCAGTTCCAGCTGCCTTACAACACCCAGGAGGGTTAAATGAGAGAAATCATTTTAAAAAGTCAAAATAAGCAGATACACATTCTTCAAAAAAGATTTAAGCTATGCACTCTTTGCCACAGCATGTCACAGATCCTAGAAAGTTCACTTGGGCTCAAAAACTTACAGATTGTTTAATGGGAGAAAAATCTAGATAGGGCTATTAAACCCAATAAAATCCTGGCTCAGGAGGCCCATGGTCAGGGCACGGTCAGGAGCTTACAGAGTACTGTGATTCTCTTTTGTCTCAGAGCATTGAACACTCCACAAAACTCTGGGCTTCCTGACTGGGAGAGCCCATGGGACTGTCAGTGAAATGGAGAATTGGGTGCTGGGGAGATGTGCAGCAGGGAATCCTGCAGAAAGCAGCTGCCACACAAAGCTGAAGGCAGCAGGAGGGATCTCCAGGAGGGTTTGGATCCCTGGAAAAGCTGCAGAAGTGGGTGCAGAAGGAGGGAGGGCCAGTCTGTGAACAGTGAGTTCACTTCTCAGAGCCCAAGTGTCCGTGCTGGGATGCCCCTGTGCTGCCTGGCCCCAGCAGGGCTCTCAGGAGCTGCAGCTGTGCCAGCTGGGTTTGTTCTGGAAGGGTCAGCCATGAAGGGATGGGTGAAGCTCCCCAGGTTTGTTGGTCTAAACCCCCAGGGGTTATTGCCTGGCTCAAACAGATCTCAGTCTTTGCTGCCTTGAAACAAATTCAGAATTGTGGTGACTTTAGCACATCTTGCACGCTCCTTTTCTCACCCCACGTGTCTCTGGTTTTCTCAGGGAAGGTGACTCTGTGTCTCTGGCTGGCACTGGGAGCCCCCACGTTTGCTGGGTGTGCACTGGGGTTTGTTTGCATGCACAGTCCATCTGTCTGAGCACACTCCTCCTGCAGTCCTGCCCAGCAATCAATGGTTAGAATAATGGCTCTGCTTTCCTCTGAATTGAGCTGGTTAATAACTATTGCTGGGGAAATCAATCAGCTCTATGATATCTTATTACTTACGCTAATTTAATCCCAGGGAATGGGTCATTGCTTCGGTTCAGAGGGCACAGTGAGTGTGTGGGGATAGGAGAGTCTGTGGAGAAAGAAGCAGAGGAGGGGAGACTTCATGGACTGGCACACAAGGGGCAGAACTGGCACACAGAAGTGGTATGAACTCTCCCAAGGCTGTAGGATGGATGATAGAGAGAAAACTCACAGCCACTCTCCATAGTTCCTGGTAATCTGGTTACAAACCCATTTTTAATGTTGTTTTCATGTTTCAAAGAATCTGATAGGTGGAGATAACTGAGAATTTTTCTTTTTTTGATCCTTCTCCATTTCTCTGTGTTTTCACAGGCTAAAAGAGGAGGAACATCAAGAGAGACAAACAAGCAGAAAAGACTTCTGACTTCCACCAAGGACCTCTGAGCCCATTTCAGTTTCTTGCACGTTCAAGAAAAAGGTAAAAGCAAAGGGATTATTTGTGTGCTGAGGGTGTAATAATTGAAAAGAAGGAAACACCATGTAAATAGGGTGTCTGAAGAAACAAGCCTAATTCACAAAATGTGCAAATTCAGCCTGGCAAAGATTGTCATAACATTTTCAAGCACTTGTCTAAATTCTGTTCCCTTTCCTGTACACTTTTCCTGCATCCTCTTGTTCCTAGTGGAGAGTACCACTTTTGTCAATCACTGCAGAAAGTAGATTAAAAGCAGTTTCTACACACTTAACTGTATCTCTACTGTAAAAAATTTTCTCAAAAGAAATCTTACACTCGGGGGAAAAAAAAAGAAGAAAAAAGAATTATGTGTTTTCTGGTATAACCAAGTGTGGAGTGCCAGAAGCTAAACAAAAGCCAAATACATTAAGAGTAGCTGTGTAGAAAGTCACGTGTCTCCTTGATTTTTGTGCAGGTCCTTCTCTCAGGTAGCTGAGTTCTCACAGTTGAGTTCTCACAGCAGATCCTGCTGGGTTTGTCCAGGTTCCCCTCCAGGATGGGAGGGCAGGGAACACTCTTTACAAACCCTCAGAAGGCAAACACCTATTCTGGAGCAAAACCTTCCCAATCTTACAGTATATTGCAGAAAGCAATCTGTGTTGGAGGAAAGGCAGTGAACAGCATTTATCAAAGCCTTAAATAGAATATTGTTTTGTGTGGACAAAAACAGATGTGTTTTCAAAAGTATTGGCTGATCATGCTTAATCCTTAAGGAATTACTTTTTCTGAAACAGTGGAATTGCTTTTAGACTTGGTCCTTTTCTAGGGGGAAGAAAAGAATCAAAAACTGACCCATCATATGATAAACACATGTCAGACTGTTGCTGAATCTCTCCCTGCAAACAACACCATTTTTCCTGATAAATGGATGCTGGATTTTAGAAAAATAGCAAACCCCAGTGCTGAGTGCTGCACTGACGTTCCCTAATTCACATTATTAACTAGGTAATGGACTAGAGCCAGCGTGGGCTAATTGAAATAAATAAATCCATTAAAACTGTGAATTAAAGTAACTGCATTTTGATGGGTTTGGGTTATTCATATTGCTTCAAAATGTTATTTTTAATCCAAACGCTGCTGGACACATCTTCTTGTGCCCCAGGGAGAGTACAAAGTATGTTATTGGCCTCTATTTTTGTACCCCATTTACTTCACATTCACACTGCCTCCAGTTGATTTTTTCCTAGTAAGATCTGATAACTTCAAAAGAAAAAGCACTAAAAGAATGAGGGAAATGTCAAATGGCTTTAGAACGAGCACCAGAATTTAGGTCTCTGGTGTTAGGTATCTCTAAAAATGCTTTGATGAATGTCAAAAGATTTTTCAGAAATGCTCACATTTAGCCAAACTCAGCTTCTAAGGAATTTGATGGGGATTTTGCCATGGCCTTGGAAACAGTTTGTTTGATGCAGAGCTATTTTGAAATGTGTGCCCTAATTTTTGGGGTTTTTTTTCATCAACTGCAGCATTCGGTGCCATGATTTAAATGAGTTTTAGTGAAGATTTAGGGTGATCAAGCAAGGCTGCTCCTCAGGAGGTGTTTGCTGGTCCTGCAGCACTCTGGTGGTCCCTCAGTGCCCCCAGTCACCCCTGGGCACTGCTGCAGCCTCCTGCAGCCTGTGCTGGGGGTTCCAGGGCAGCTCCAGCTTTGTCCTGGTTGTTCCCTTGTGTTTGACAGAGGAAAAGTTCATTAACTTTGATCTGCTGGGGGGGGATTTCTGCAGCTGCTGCAGAGATGCCTTTTCATCAGCCAAGGGGAGGTTCTAAGTGGGAGGACAGTCCTTTCAAGACTCATCTGAAGCTCTGTTCTGAACTGAGTGTGACTTGGAGTTTCGTCTCTAGGGTTTCTTTTCCTCTCTTGAGAAGATAATGTGGCTTTACTTCATCCCCTTCTTATTCACTCAGTGATCAGCTGGCCAGGTAGAAGAATAACCTCTCTTCTTTTACACTCTTTTCACACAAATGTGTTGTTCTACTGACAGCAAGATGTGCAGGCACTCAGAGGCTGGGTTTGTTTTCATTGGCAATGCTGGAAAGCAAGAGAAACTTTCTCTGTTCTGGGTTTACACCCATTTATCCCGTTACATAGTTGTGTCTAAAAAGATAAGTGGTTCTTTGCTGGCTTCAGCCCATGGCTGTTGCCTGTGTTGGCCTCCTGCTTCTGTGGGAAGAGCAGTTCCAGGGCCCCAGTCAGGATTTCTCCAGCCCCAAGGATGCTTGAGCTGGCAGGTGAGGGAGGCAATCTTTACACTGGGTCAGTTGATTAATTGTGGGGTTAATTTCTCTCTTTCTTTTTCACAAAGACAAAGATCCTGGGGTAAATACATTGCTTTTGTGTGAAGCAAGAACGTAAAATTACACCCAAAGGAAAGCCCTGAGTCTGTAACTTGCTACACACCTGAAATACTCCAATGCCTCTATTAAGTTTATTAATGAGGGCTGTGAGATCCTCACAGGAATGCTGGCACTGCCATTTTGCTTTGTTGCTTTACAGTTTGGGGGAAAGATTAGTAAGAGAGTTGATTAATTGTTGGCCAGGGGATCATGGAAGTTTGGGACCAGAGAAACAGGTTTCTTTTAATATATATATATTTCAAATTCTAATTAATTGTGTATCACCTGTTATATAACAGACTCCTGGTATCAGCAGTGTCAGAAATCAGGGCCTGATCCCACTTCCCACTGAAATCGATGGGAGTTTTGTCATTGATGGAGCAGCTGAGCAAGGAACTTGCAAGAATTCATTTATTCAACAAATCTGGCTGCTGCTTCTGCTTATCTCTATTGATTGTACTCATGTCCAATCAGGTTTGCAGCATTAGCTGCATTACCTTACAATAACAGGGTAATTCACTTGGGGTATGTTCCTACCAAGTCCTAGAATCCACAAAAAAAATAAACAAAATGTTTATCACACACAAAGCTGCCCCTGGTTCCTTCAGGGGCAGCTGCTTCTCCTGTTGGTCTCACACCTCGAGGAACTGTATTTCCTTTTTGGGGTTGCTGTTCTAAAACCAGAAAGAAGAAGTGACTTGAGGAAGTACAATGGAAAGATGATACAACAACTAATATAAACTTTAGACTTGGGAAACTCAGTTTCCTGTTTCAGTTCTGCCACAAACTTCTCTGCCACCTTCTGGGTCAGTCTGTATCTGTCAAACACACCCTGGGGAGCCTTTGTGAGAGGATGAGGGGAGCACAGATTGTCCTGGGGCCATGGGGAAGGTTTTGAAAAGGTAAAACATCTCTGTCTGTAATTCTGGTTTGTAAATAAACCATCAAAGGGAATCTTTGACAGGAGGGATTCTGCCAAGCTTAGCACAGCACATCCTTTTGCTCTAACTTAGCATTCCCCAAAATGCATGTTCTTCTAGTGAGAGGCTGCTGGGGAGATTACCCAAGGGATTGGTGCCCCTCTGTGTGTTTGCAGGCAGAAAAATTAATAGGCTTGTGAAACACCTTGAAAGGAAGTCTGCTTTCATATGGTATTTGCTCAGAGGAGATCCCACTACTGAAAAATCTGGTCAACCAAGTTCCAATTCAAAAGTCTTTGACCTCTTAAGGAAGCCAAAAATTGAGCACTAAACCAGAATTTGGAAGGGCAGGTTAAGCTGAGTTTCTTCACCTGTTCCTGGAATCCCTTCTCTGTCCTCAGCAGGGTGATGTGAAGGACACCCTGCAATGGGAGCTGCTCATCTCTGCTGGGGCTGCCAGGCTGGGCTGCTGTGCCAGCTCTGCACATGTCACTGACTGACAGGGCAGCACAGATGGAAACAAGTACCAGCTCCCCTCTCTGCCTTGTGCTCCTGCAGAAGTTTGTCAGAGAAGCAATAGGTTATTACAGGAACACAGGAGAGAGGAATAACACGAATTAAAGATTCATTCCACTTACAAATTGCAGCCCATCACTGAATGAATGTGTGACTATTCCTCAAGTCATCACTTAGTGTAGGTCCTGCATGTTTTACTTCAATCGTGGCAGAAGTGTCTTTTCAGAATTATTTATAAATGCAAAGTGTGGACAGAAAGATGGTTATGACTTGAGAGTTTTCTAGACAAAGGGCCTTGGGTCAGGCTCGTGGAGAAAGGATGGACTCAGCTCTAGCACACAGGGTTGAAATTGTGCAAGGTTCTGAATCTCTTCTGACTTTTAGTAGGAACAGAATCTCCAGCAAAGTTAGGCTGCTCTTCAAAATACTCACTGAAATTTATAATAGAAATATATACAGGAGGAAGATACACTTTCTCCTTCTTTATTTCATATATTTTTAAAAGTACTTTCCCTCTCTATCCCTCCTCCCCTTTGGTTTCATTGCATAAGTTTTGTTTCAGAGGAACTGGACTGAGGAGATGAATGTTGTTGGGGAGGGAGCACTGGTATTACCCTTAAATTTTATGCACCAATTATGAGCACATCTACAATATGAAGAGAAGAGAGAGCAGTAGACTGGAAGAGCAGAACTGCTTTTGGATCAATAGATGAGCTGACATTGAGGCTGCAGGACTGATGGAAGCAGTGGAAGGGATGGACGTATTTGGCAGATTCCTGAAGACATTCAATAGAACACCGAGATGGGGCTGATAAATCAATAGCTCTCTGGGCAGATTAGATTGATATTTTAAATGTATATGGAACTGTCCTAGCCAGGAAGACTGAACAACCACTGAAGGAATAGATAAGCAGAAAAACATTTATTCATATTTCTATCTCACATTTGTGTGGTTTTTGAAGGACCTGTGTGGAACACCAAGCTCTTTTCTCTTTTGCAGCTGTAAGTTTGGATCAGATGTAAGCTTGAGCTGTGCTATTACTCTGGAATTCCTCAGGCTGGGGTGGGCTAAAGTAACAATAAAGAACAAATTATTGTTATAGTGAAACCCACTGAACACAGAGTTTGTGAGTGAAGAGCAGGACAGGACTGGCCCAGCTGTGCAGCCCTGCCAGGGATGGGGGGGTATTGCCCAGTCTCACCAAGGATATCACCTGGGGGGGATGTGAAAAAGGCATCATGGCAAAGCTCCCAGCCCTGCCACCAACAAGACCTGGAATCTAAATGACATTCACTGAAGACAAGGACAGTTTTGTCAGTTATTTCAGTTGGAGTAAAACTTATACAAAAGCAAAGCCTTTGTACTCCCTTTGACCAATCCAGCTGCTTCCTCATGCTACCAATTATATCAGCTGTCATAAATTAGAGACTAAATGTTATAAAGTGGTTTTAGTCATCTCGGAATTCCTGGGGTGATTTGCATCTTTTGGTGTGTGCTCATCAGTGTTTGTCTCTCCCTTCTTCCCTAAGAACCTGCTAGAAGTTGAACTTGAAAGGTTTTTTTGCAAGTGACACTGTTGTTTGTTCACCAGATGTTGCAAAGCTAAATTAAAGAAGAGCTTGTACTAATGGAATTTCCTCGAAGTTTACAAGTGAATTATTATGGTTGGAAAATTTAGGCTATTTAATATATATTTCCATAGAGGCATGAGGGGAGGACTGTGCTGAATAAAGGAAGTGTATAATGATGGGGGGGAAGGATGTCCTTGGTTTGCCTCCCCTCACTTTGAGCTTGGTGGATCAGCCATTCCTCTGTCCGGGTTGCTTTAACCAAAGGGTTTGTCCTGTGCCCTTTCCCTTCCCCAGACTCACTGGACTGGCCTGTTCAGCAAGGATCTCTTACATGCTAAAATATTTTTGGAATAATTTTATTTAAAGGGAAAAAAAAAGGTTGCTAAGAGGAAACCAATTCTGTGACAGCTAGGTTAGAGTGATCTTGTCTTTAACTGCAAATACCACTTTATTATATTTGCATGTAAATAGGTGCCAGATAACTGTGTCAGATGAAGAGAACATTTCAAAGTCATTTGCTTACTGGAAAAATAGAATAGCTCAGCAGGGCTTGGAGGGCTCCTAACTGGAGATGTGTTACATTCAGTGTTGATAAAACTGGTCTTTGCAAGTTAACAACCCCTCAAAGTTCCCCTAAAATGTGGCTGGCTCTCTGCAAAGCCTCTCCTGATCCCTGTGAAATTGTGGCATGGTGTTATTTAAAGGAACAGGGAAATGAGACCTGGCAGCTGTGTAGGGCCACAAAAAATGCTTATAGGGCTGACAGAATGGATTTATTTACTTGATAAATCAATGACTTAGTAAAGAAACTGGGATATCATTTTCTCCACCAGATATTTGTGGCTGGACACTTGATCTTCCTCCTCTTGACACAAACACTTGTTTCTACTTATGTGTATCATGATTGCTCGAGTCCTGATCATTCACTGGGATGAGGGAGGGCTCAGGAGCTGTTGTTCCCATGCCTGGGTTGTTCTCCAGGCTCAG
>NW_020897756.1:1958607-2247721 GCF_003984885.1 Neopelma chrysocephalum | reverse complement strand
CCAAAAAGTATCTAAATGTTATTGGAAATGTGAACATTGTACAAAGAAGTTTGGATCCAGACCCACTCAAATTAGGATTTTTTTTAAAAGTATGATATCACTAAACATAAGTAAGCCTGGGCCCAAAACACAAAAATGTCTTAAGCAAAGCAATTTGCATCACTCCAGGGCTGAGATGAAGTCAAGAGAATGCTTTAAGTGTGTGCTGAATCATAATTGGTTTGGATCTCATTTAGCTTAACCCAGCCATTGAATTTCCTTGAGATTGATTTTGAAATTATTTCAGTATGTCAATAATTATCCAATTTAATCCAAATTTCATTTGAATTTAACTTTTGTCAAGGAATCCATGTATATGTGCCCTCAATATATATGCATTCATGCTTGTGCATTTGTGTGTACATGACTGCATGGATCTGTGCCCTCAGATTTGGAAGACCTGGGTGTTGTTCTTGTTTATCCTCCCACTGTGTGGCTTTGAAAATGTTCTTACCTTCTGCATCCCCTCTTGCACTTCTCTCTGGCTTGTGGATGCCACAGCTTTAGGGGAAAGATCACTTTGCTTTTCCTGGTGTTATGGTTTTATGGTGTGTACCAGATTGATGGAAATGGTGACTTTTGGCACCCCCAAAATCCAGACGAGGTGAGAAACTTCAGGGGTTGTTCAACTGCAGACTTCAGGTAATGATTAGCAAACATAATAGTATTAGTAAGCAGTGAAGTTTAAATAATTGTATGGTTTAAACTGATGCCTAAGCCCAGGCAGACTCAAGACACGTTTGTGTAACATTCCCTGGGCCCTACATTTGAGCAGTTTAACCCCCAAACCCCACCTGGAGCTGCTGAAGTTGGATGGAGATGCACCATTCCCAGGCTGCCTGGTCCACTGCAGGGCAGCCCAGCAGCCTCCCTGTCCCTCACCCCCACACTGACAGGGCCTGGCAGTTCAGCTGAATCCAGGCTCAGACTAAATCAAAGATTTTACAGGTATTTTAATCCTCCAAGAGCTAATGAATCATCTGATATAAAATATGAAAGTTTTCAGTCTTTATTAACACTTATATCAGCACCTAAACCCACTTTGAGACACAAAGCCCTGCCCATGTCAGGAGTGGATGTGCCAGAGCACAGCCAAGGGGGTACTGAAACCTTGAGCTACTGGGGAAGGGAAGGACAGGGAATGCAAAGCTGCAGTTCCTGCTGGAAAGCCTCTGCCTGTAATCACGTGCATGTGGAGGGCTGGGGGCTTTGCCTTGCAGTAAAAACCAAAGACCACATTTTTCAAGCTCTCCCTGCTGCTCTTCAGGCTTGATGTGAGTGCAGACACCTGAAGTTGCTGTGAGCTGAGACAGGCAGGACTGTGCTGGGTTCAATCACAGGCAGGAATGGCTCCCTGGGCTCTGTGGTGGGTTTGAGCTCCAGCTCTGGGTTGCAGCTGGGCCAGCACCTTCCAGCAGGTCCTTTGAGCCTCCTGCTCCCGCTGTGTGGTGCTGGGGCACTTCCCTCCTGCCTCAGCTGCTCAGCAGATCGGGGCTGGGAGAGCAGGAAAAAGCTTATAACTGAGAATTCCTGTGATGGTGGTACCTCTGTGGAGAGCAGTGGCCTCCAGATGTCATGGACAGCTTTGAAAATCCCAACCTCTGCATTGCTAGAATTGCAGATAATGAAACAATTTTAACTCAACCCCCCTCTCCACCCTCCACTTGCCCCTTTAACCACCCCATGCTCAGTGTGCTGAAATCTTGGGTCAAACTTGTATGGGGCAGATTATCATTTTGTGTTCAGGATGTTTAATGTAAGGGGAACTTGGATTCCCAGTGGTGTCACCAGGGAGAAGAAACAATTCCAGTAAGTAACCTGTGCTTTCTAACATGATGGCTTTGATTTTGGATCACAGTTAACTTGTTCTTTGTCTTTCTCATCAATACCCTTAACATTTCAGATTAATAATCTATCACCCAGCTGCTGGGTAAAACTTGGATAAGTAACAAAAGAAAGATCTGAAAGTTGAAACAAAATTTTTACTGTGAACTCCTTTGACCTTTGAAAAAGAGATTCATACTTTTTCTAAAAAATATTTTCCATTTTTACTCAGTTCACTTCCTGGTTATGCCTGGGAACAAGGAGCAGGAAGCACCATAAATCTTGTGAAAAAGCCTGTTCTGGCCAGTTTCCTAGCCCAGCTTTGCTGATCATTGAGTTTTGGATCATTGGAATAAACTTCATGTAAGTAGCCAGGCTCATGTGCTTCTTCAAGCCATTTGAAAACTCCAAATCCCAAGAAGCCAACTCATTGCTTAGTCCAGGCAGCATGAACTCTGCCCTTTTCTGCCCAGCTTTTTTTCCACATATAAAATACAGTTTTAGGGCTGCTTTGTTTTTTTGGATGAACTTGGTGCTAATGTGCCTTTCAGTTTTACAGCCAAGTACAATATCAGTGGGCGTCGTGCGACCTTCCTTCACTCTGCTTTGCTAATACCCCCTAATCCTGTCTGGTGATACCTTGTGCTGTCCAGAGGCTGAATTAATCCTGAGCAGAGTTTACTAGTTATGCTAAACCACCATAAAATCACTTCAGAGCTTTCCTTGGCTTAGCTCGAAGTTAACAAGTTGTTCCCTTTGCAGCAGAGAAAAGCAGCTTTGAACCCCTGCTCATGAAAAATGACCTGGGAGTAGATTTTCAGATTCATTCCCGTTTTCTCTCGTGGTGGCACAAGGCTCTGTGAGGGGCACAGTCAGGGTGGCAGGTGAGAGCCCACGTTGCTCAGGGCTGTGCATGCAGGTACCTGCCCAGTCGATATCCCGGGAATGCCGAGTGTTCCCTCGGGCATTAGGGCTGTTCTAGTCCAGGAGGAATGCGGTGTTTGACAGGGCAGTGCAGCCCCCCCGGCAAAGGGCTCTGCTGCTGTCACACCTTGACTGGAGCTGTACCACATCGGGATCACAGAGCTGTCATCACAGAGCATTAGCATGACAAAGGGAGAGCTCCTCGTGTTTTGGCACGTCACACCCGGTGACAGGGAGCACAAATACAGGCAGGCACACACAACAGTGCAAGTCAACGTCGGCTTTGACAATGTTGGGCACCAAGGCTGTCACTCCTTTGACACAGCCCCTCCTTCCCCTGCCCACGCTGCCATTCGCAACAGCAGCTCGCCCACCGCTTTTATTCCTGCACAATGTGTCAATAAGTACTTGTCAGGCCTCTGCTTATAGACCTGGGATGGTGAATAAACGCTTATTATGCCTGAAAAATGTCGCAAGCTTTACCATAAATCTTGTGTTACAAATGCACACAATGGGGGTATTGACACAGAGGCAAACACTGCCATTAACATGGAAAGTCACGCTGCCCACAGTGCAGTTTGACAAACTAACTCACAGCAAAGGAGTTTGTTGACCTTTTCTTTGCCTTCCTGGCAACCAGACTGGGCTTGTGTGTGTTAAAAATCCAGCTGAATGGGAGATGAGAAGAGATATAAAGTTCTTCCTGTTGGGGCTGCTGGAGTGAGGCTGCTCTGCATCTGAGAGCACTTCAGAGCTGCTGTTATCGGAAATCATCCTTGGATAGACGGGAGCTGAGCAAATGTGCAAAAGCTAAAGTTGATGAGATTTGATTTCAGCAGCCCATAGGGTTCTGCCTGGGCCTGTTGACCCAGCAGAGGCCCTGACTGAAACATTTTTTTGGCCTGGCAACCACTCATGGGTTGCCCCCCCAAACTGCATTTCTCCAGCTGCTCCACCTCGCTTGGGTCTCAGGTTGTTCCTGGCAGTGGGTTGGAGCCTTGGTTTTGATGTACTGGAGTGAATTGTACAGAAGGTGCCTGTGTCAGAGGTGAAGGTGTCATGAACTGAGCTTGGAATAAGAATGTTTGAAAGGAACTTTACAGAAGGATTAGTTTGGGCTTGAATTTAGGTACCTGACTGAAGGCTCAGAACTGACCTTTTTAAGCGCACACATTTACCCTCTGGGTGTCATTAGGAGGGACAGGAGAACTCCACAGCACAGTTCTCCTTGTAGGTAATCTGAACTGCTCCTTGCAAGTTTTCATTATTTTCCACTGGTTTAATTTTATTTTTATGTTTTCTGATGGTTTTGTTTTTCTATTTTATCTTTGAAAAGTTCTTGTTTAGTTTATGCCTGTTTCTTCCTCCATCAAGTGACTGAAGTTATCCCATACTTGTTTAACCCTTTCATATTTTCAATAATCTTCCCCTCCCTGCAGTTTTTTCTATCCTTTAGTATCTACTTCACTTACTTGTTTATTTATTTTTGCAAGGAGACTTCAATTTCATTTTTATTAGCCATTTGTCCATAAGCTTTCAGCCTTAGATTTCCTACCTGGATCGAACAATCCCACGTTTCAGTTTTCAAATGCTAGAAAAGAATATTTTTAAAGAAGTACTGCTTAAACCACAATGTAATTGAGAAAACAGGAACACATTTCTTTTGGATAACCTTTAAAACAGACAACTTCTTTTAAGAGAAAAAGAATTTGTTTTGCTTTTAGTAAAACCTGAAGTGTGGAATATACTTGACCTCAGCTCTTTAAGCAGCCCCAAATCTCTTTGGTTGCTCTGTGTGTGTAAACTGGTTGTGTCCATGCCTGTTGTGGTGCACAGATGAATGTGTAAAACCCCATGTACCAAGTGCAATAAAAGTCACACCAGAGTTCCCAGGCATGTCTGCATCTGTAGAGCTTCCAGGGTACTTGGTAAGGTCAGTGTGATGGTGACATAATCTCTGGAAGAAACACATGACCTGGATTTATCCCATCTGACTTGAGTTCTGGTTCCACAGCAATTTAAACCAGCCTTGGTCTGTCCTGCTGCCCCATCCTTGCCCACACACAGAGCCCTGGGCACCCTCCTGCCCTGCCCCAGCTCAGACTGGGGAGTTATCCAGGAGCTCAGCTGGCAGCAAACTTGGCTTTTTTAGTGTGATTAATTTTCTTTTGGTGTTGTTCCCTGAATTGGTTCACTACAAATTCAGCCAAGCACAAGGGAAGGGTCATAAACACATCGTGGGGAGGGAGGAGGGGTTTGGCTTTTGCACAACCACACCTTTAGGCACTAAACAGCTCCCCTGAATTAGAAGTCTAATTATCCATGTCCTTCTCCTTCCACACTGAGTAAAGGAAAAATGGCACCACCAGAAGAGTTTTCAGGTCCCTGCCATCTCTCTACTGACAATCCTTCATTCTGGTGGCATTTGGCATGACAAATATTTATCAATGTTACCTTAAACAGACCGTGTCTGCTTTGTTTTAAGTATGCTGGTCTCAGTTTGGGATAAATGCTCCCATTGCAAATGTTTTGTCCCTGTAAGTGAGATTATTGGATTGCCCCTTGCTCCTCAGCAGTGAACTAGGAAACTCACCTCTTGCTACTTGTAAGGAAAAGGGATTTTTCACTTTTGACTCTGCTTCCTCTGTCACGGGAGAGCATCTGAAGTCTCACAGTGTGTCCTGGGGCCGTGCTGAGCTGACCTAAATTCTACCCAGAGCCCTCAACCTACTGTTTTCTAATGGCTTGGTTTCTCTTACACCCTGGGGCTAAAGCTCAGGGAGAGGTGTAGCAAGGTATGGAGCACTGCTGGACTGACTTCTGATAAATCCATTTGTAGATGGAAGAACCTGAGGTGGAGCTCCTAATATTTCCTCTTCCACACCTTTTTGGTGCCCTGCTTTTCCAGGAAAAGGTCTAGAAAGATGAATTCCCAAATAAATAAATTGTTATTTTTCTTTCTGAGCTCTGCAGAAACACAGAAAGGTGAAGGCTGTAATAGGAACTCATAGCACAGAGAAGCTGCTGCCTTTGAGAGCCCCTTTTTGCTTTAGAAAGAACGGACTTAGAAAGTCTGGTCTATTTTCTAGGAAGAAAGCCTTCCTAAAACACTTATGAGGAATATTGTTTGTGTGCTTAGTACTGTCATGTTTGTGGCTTTTTCCCTTTGATCTGGTGCACAGGTGTCACTTCAGCCTTCGAAACAGTGAATGAGGTAAAACAGCTACTAAATCCAGCTGTGCTACTTCATAACCTTGTTTAGAGAGCATTTTGCTAAATTAAAACATGTCTATGTTCCACCAATCTGCATCAGTGCTGGGCATCTCACCCTCTTCTCTCTGTTAATACAAGTTTCAAGCTGTTTCTCTTCATTCCAGAAAGCCTCTGTTCTTTCTGTCACCACAGTGTCCAGTCTGAAATTTCATGGAAAACTGAGAAAACCCGAACAGCTGAATTTATTGTTCATAGATAGATATTGCATCCTTTCCCTCTATACAGAAGAGCACTGAAGCACTTTATCTCAGTTTTGCTTTCAGCATTAAGGACAGGGAGGGAACAGGGTTCGATTTAACTGTAATTGCAGGGGAGACTTGGAGAGGCAGAACTTAATGAGAATCACTGGCACTTGGCCTGGAAGATAAAACCAAGCCCATCTCTTAAATAAATAAATAGGCACGCAGGTTTTTCTCTAATACAAGTGAGCAGGAGTTTAGTCTCACATGTAGAAGTTTCCAGCTGAATGGCCTCCAATTTTTGGGCTCTGCAAATGTTACATCCCTTCCAGAGGTATTATGATGTTGACAATTTAAACTGGGAGGCTTTCATTCTCTACCTTTTTTCCATGTGGCTACTTCCAAAGTTAATCTGGTGCCATCAGGGAAATTAGAAGAAACAAAGAACTAGTCACTTGGGTTTTTTGTTTTTTACTTTCTTATTCTAGTTTCTGACTTTTGAGCTGATTGCAGGTTTGTTTCGGGGCTGTGTTTTGTAACAGAAAACCTGTGGTTACAGTTCTGCCAACAGAGCCTGTGCTGCAGTCCTGCCCTTTGCCAGCAGAGCCCTGGTGGGCACAGAGGGGCTGGGGTGTGAGCTTTGGCCAGTGCAGCTGTGCCAGCAGGAGTCACTGCTGTGAGAGGGGCTGTACTGACAAAACGGCCAGAGGGTAATTCTGTCACTGCTTGTATGACATGACCTTTTCCACCCAAAATAAACACAGTACAAAAAGCTGAATAGTTGCCTAATAGCCACTGTCTCCTGCTCAGGCTCTGGAGGTTTTCCTGTGGATCTGTGGGTGGAAAACAGGCACGGGACTGTGCTGGTAACTCTGTGGGCAGGGATGGGCTTTGTTTGTGGCCCCAGGAAAAGTCTGTTGGAGCTGTTGGACACTTCTGAGCTGGATCCTCACATTCCCCTTACATACAAGTCCCTTGAGATCCCCACTGTGCCCTTTGTGAGGGTCTCTGGGGAAACCCAGGGGCCAATCCTCTTCTTTCCTTAACCTCAAAGATTAACAGAAGAGGGACACTGGAAAGGAAAATCTGTCCCTGGAGATAATATGATCTAAGGTCTATATGCAGCTCCTCAGAAAAATGCTCCGGTGGTTTTGGTGTTAGAAATCTACTTTTAAAATAGAATTTAAATATTTAGTCGTTTGTCTTGGCCTGGTTTCAGCTTTTTAAATCCTGAAATGTACATTTTTAAAGTTTATAATTTTTGTCTTAAAAATGACAACTACTGAGCTAAAGGTTTCTGTGTTCAAATCATGAAGAGATGCTTCTTTTTTGCATACCTATAAAATGTTGCCTTGTCACTAGACCTGACCTTCTAGATCTAAGGCCAATATTCCTTAATAAAAGAGACTGAGTTGGGGAAAATTAAAGTTTATTGATAGAACCCCAATAATAATATTTATCTGTGGAGAGATTGGCATTTCATTTTTGAAATATTGAGGCGAAATGCTTCATCAGGATACTGGATGGGGTGGAAGCAGCTTTCCTCTAAAACCTGCAGTAGCTGTTGAGGATTCCTCCTCATCAAAGACACAAGGAGATACTTTGGCTGAAGACAGTGATTTTGGGGGTAGCTGGATTATCTAATTATTGTCATGTGTCTGGTTCTATTCACTCCAGAATTCTGATTTGTAGTGATTTCTTCAATTCTTCTGCTCCCTCAAGCTCAAGACAGGCTGCCCATTTTAGAATGTCAGATCCCTGCCCAGAGTGGAGTTTGGATGTGCCAGCAAGGTGAGGGGTTTGGAAGGTGCCCATGGACAATGCCAATCTCATGCCAGTGTGCAACTGTCTCCCTATAAATTCAGGTAAATCCAGGGTGTGAGGGTCAGGCCCCCCCTGCCCACAGCAGTGCAGGCTGAACTGAGCCTCGTGTGCTCCCAGGAACCCCCCAGGGGTGTCTGTGGGAGCTCATGCAGGTGATGGATGAAGTGCAGGACACAGAGGAAAATCCCCTGTGCTGGTTTTTCCCCAGCACTGCCCTGAGTCAGCGGCACAGGACGTGTCCCAAGGTCACATCTGCAGGGGGGGCCAGCAGGAGAACAGGCTGGGGGGCTGAGCACTGAGAGCACACAGCCAGCAAATGCCCTGCCCTTATCTCGGGTTCTTTACGGCTCCTCTGGGAGGATTATGACCTTCTATCTCCTTTCTAGGGAGGGTGGATTTTGTCTTGGAAACATCCTTTCCTACAGAAGTGTCACAGCCAGTTGGAGTCAGTTTTATAAACCTCACTTCTCAAAATGCAGTACCAGCAGACTTTTGTTTTTCACTTACAATGGTGACAAATGCAATAACTATGGAGTGCATTAACCTCTCTGCTGCTGAGATTTTATGTATTTTGCTGTTTGTTTTCTGAATTTATTTGTCTGAATCGGATCTAACCACTGAGAAACTAAAAACCTCAAGTTTAAGTGCAGACTACTATAAACTACTGTTTTCCAGACTCTTGTACTGACACACCACTGCTGCAGGGCAAATGTATGTGTGGTTACTCTAGATTATAGTTCTGTCCTTCTAATTGTTGAGGGTAAAACGTATCTTTTAACTGACTTGTGCGTACCAAACTCAGTTCCTATGATTTCTATTAGGGGTGGAAGCTGTATTTTGTTTTGGAGAATGTTATCTGCCATTGCTCTCTTCCTGCAAAACAGTCTTTCCAACAGAATGCTTTTACCTCAGCCTCTCCCCAGGCTGTCTTTCAAGAACAGTCCTTAGACTTTATTACAGCTTCTTAGACATTCTGGTGCTGAAATGGGACAAAGAACATCTCACTCTGAACAGTTTCTGACTCAGCTGTCCTTTAGCATAATGCTGGAACTCTCAACTTTTTGATAAACAGAAGGAACTTTTAAAACTAAGACACTGTATTGGGTCGAGCTGGGATGGAGCTCAGGGATTTGTTACTTTTGCTGTAGGTAAGAAGTTCTTGTAAGAAGAATATTGACAATTTTCTCAGTGTCAGATGGAATAACTCAAAAAGTAATTGGATTCAATTACTGCAAAGTTGCAAGTTGATTTGTGTAAGACACAAGGAAAATTAAATGATGAAAGTTGCAAAGCACTGGAAGATGTACCCAAGGAGGCTTCGAATTTCCTTTACTGTACATTTTTAGCAACAAATTAGATTGAAATCAATCAGGAACGGTCTTGAAATATTTATCCAACTGTTGTGCAAGGGGAAGAACGTGCTGACCTTTTGAGTCTTCCTTTTCTATGATAATCTGTCTCAAAAATCAATTCCTGCTATTTTGCTTACAAGAATTCAGCTTCTAAAATCCTCGTGTAAAGCTGGTTTTGTGACTGTTTCTCACCTTATTTTTCTTATTTTTCATGATTTGATTTTTGTCTCACACTTGTGGAGTTGTGTTGGCTTTGAGAAGACACAGAGCTGGATGGAGAATAATGGTTTCCTATGTTGAAAATATTGAGATTTCTAGAACATTTTAATTTACTTATGAAGAAGGAAAACTAATTTTTTTTTTCTCAAACGAACTCCATAAATTTGGGGTAAGGTCAAAGTAAAATATTCATTTTGATATGTTTGGCAGTTTTGATGCCAAACATGGAGAGACAGATGTGGAATCAAGAGGGAGGAGGAAAATACTGATGTTGTTATAAGAAGGCAAGGCCCACATTGTTGATTCTGAACAAATACAACAAAGCTGCTCATTAATGCAATGCCCAAATGTGTCTGTAGGGCAGCCCCAAGTGTGAGAGTGGGGTCTGAGCACACTCTTGGTGTGGAGCAGCCCCAAAGCCACTGCAGGCCCTGCTCTGCCCGAGCCAGAGCCCATGTTTGATGTGGCTGCCACATGTGCACAGCCCTGCCAGCTCTGACCAGGCAGACTTTGCATCAGAAACAAAATTATCAGGCCCTGCTTTGACATGTTCCAAGAACGATCCTCCCTCCACCCCCCCCAGCACTGCTCTGTGCAGGGAGGAAACTTTCTGGGTAGAAATGGGATTTCTTGGCTGTGTGAGCAACAAGAACTGGACAGGCAGAGGATTTGCTGCCTTGATGGTAGAAGTGTTGATAGCAAGGCCTGGACCTCTTTTGGCTGCAGGGCTGGTTTTGGGTGCTCATTTTCTGGTGTGACAGACAGGTGTCCTGATGAACTCTGTCAGCCCTCAGGTGAGTTCCAGTGATGGCAGCAGGAAGAGAAAATAAATCAGTTAATGAAGTTGTGTGAGTCATTGCTGGGTATCCATGTTAGAATGAGGCTTTTTCACCCTCCTGGCAGGATACATGACCTCATGTGCCCACAGGAGACTACGTGTTGGATCTGTTCCATTTTGTGTAATTTTGAAATTCATGAAGTTCATTGGAAGGATTAATTATGTATAAGGCATGTGTCTGCATGTTCTTTTCATCTGTGAATGTTCCCCTGCACACAGTTATTAGGGGTCTGATTGGACTGAACATTTTGACAAGAACTCAGTGACAAAAGGGGCCCATTAGTCTTTGAAGTCAAGGGCCAAGGAAGAGGAGTGCCAGTAACATCAGTAATGACCTCATTTAACTTGTGACAGAGTACAAGATAATCATGAAAGGTCATTGTAATGTAGCTGGGTTTTATTCTATATGCAACACAGCTCATGTTTCAGCCAGGCTGTGTTGCAGTTTTAATGAATGTGAAACCCTCTTCTGTTCACATACAGGAAGGATGGACAGAACAAGACAACAACTGGAAAGATCCTTCCCTGTCTCATACACTTAAAAGTGAATTAGCAAAGAGCCAGAAACAATGAAAGACTTTTGATCTCCTGTGAGTTTTGTATGGAAAATTTAATTTTTTACTAAAGAAGCGATCTTGTCAAAAGAAAAAAAAAAGAGTAGTTTCCATAGAAAATGTTGTCTTTTCATCATAGCTACAAAACACAAAGAGTTCTCTTTTCAGTCAAAACTGCAAAGCTGTAGGGACAAACAGTCTGTTCAAAATTGCCAGGGGAAAACAAAATATAGTCTGCATTAATGGAACATTTCTGTGAACCGATAATGCAATTATCCAGCTCACTTTAGCAGTAGCAGGCAAAGAGTAAGCTTTGGAAATCCATCTCCCTGCTGCACAACAGTTATACCTAAAGTAACAAAACTTTTGGGAAAGAAAACAAAATAAGCCAAACAAGCCCAACTCAGTTGTCCACTTCACACTCTTTCCTTGTCTTTTGTCCTCTTGTGACCTTTACACTTTAGTTTTTGAAACAGATTTATATAAAAGCACAAAAATACCATAAACCAGACAATTCTAGTATTTTTGCCCTGGTGGGAGACAAGAATTACTGGAAATATCTTGGAGTAAAGCTGCACTCAGAGGAAGCATCTCTCCATGCAGTCCTCTGAGATTTGGGTATTTTCCAAAGGCCTTGGGTCAATGTCAAACTTCTGTGTTTGGTGAGGTTCAGCTTTAGAACACTGACACTGTAGGAAGTGACCATGAGATGTCCATGGGCTGTCACTCTCTCCTCCCTTTTGCTTCTTAGCTCTGTCTTTTCAACACTCAACTTACATGGTTTCAGCAGTTTCCACTTGAGTTTTGCAGACATCTCCAGTTAGGATGAATTGTCATCCATATGGACAGACTTCTGTTTCATCAGATTTTTGGAATAAAGAATATCTTGCCATCAGCACAAGAAAGGATGATATTTCCTTTTTTAGACCTTGTTGGGAATGTTTTGAACAGATGCAACCCACAAGTGCCTGATTTCCCAAAGCAGCTCTGGATTGTGTCATCAGCTGATTTCTCTCCTGTACAAAATGGGCTTTGTGTTTGTGTTTTAAGCAGCAAATTGTCTGACAGCCAAGGTGGCACATACAGACATTTGGGTGAGGACCCGTGTCCAGAGGATGTCAGAGTCACCTCTCTGGGGAGCTGGGGTTCCTCAGGACTGAGAAACCTCCCCATCATCTCAGAACTAAAGTGACCCTGCAAGAAACGTGTGACCCCTCCCATTGTACCCAGAGCCACGGGGAGAGACCAGGGAGCAGGAGATGGGTATGATGTAAGGGCTTGTTTTGCCTTGTGCCCAGCACACACAGTTATTTGGACACCCACATGCTTTTCTGATTTCCTCATGGTGTTTGGTGTTACGTAAGTCCCAGTGACAGTAACCACCATGTGCTCAACATTCCCCACTGATCTCATCCACACTGTCTGAGCTTCCACACAGCAGTGACTAAACTTGGTGGATCCTGCTTTGGGATGCTCTGATTGCAGCATAAATCATGGTACAGATTTTTCAGGCTAATTCCTTCTGCTGATACTTCATAGTCCTCATCAAGAGTTTTTGAAGTGATATTTTTCATCCCCACTCCTAAAACGATGAGCAACACTACAAATTTTAGTTCCACAGGTCTGCTTTAATACCCAAACATTAAACTGTTATTTCACAACAGCTGGATGTTTGAAAACATTCAAGTGTGTAGAAATACTTTTAGGCTAATTTAAATGTCCCACAGTCAAGCCTTGCAGTTGTTTTCTTGCAACACGTGTCTCTTACTGGAAGCCAAACAAGTGGGGCTGGTGGAAAACATGTGACTCTGCCCGTTATTTACATCCCTTTCCACCCCCGCCAGCCAACACAGTTTGAACATGAAAGTCACTGGAGAACAGCAGCCTATAAATATTCAGAGAAATCCAGGCAGGGCAAAAATGTTGCAAAAACCTTTGACTAACAGTTCACAGCCCCTGTGAGCTGGGACTAACCACGGCTGGCCAGGGACACGGCCTGGGACACGGCCTGGGCTCAAACAAAGGCTGATTGTAATTTTGTGGTTGGACATGAATGTTTTGCACAACACTGATTGAGGCCACTTTGAAAACTGGGCCAGGGTTGTAAAATAACCTATTTACTGCAGTGTGCATTGTATTTGAAAACACAATGGAGCCTTGTAGATTCTAACTGGGCTTGGTAGAGACCTTGCAGCTGAAAAAGGCTCTTCTGGCTATGAGGAGTCTTGTGGGATCTTGCTTATTTTACTTGTTGCCTTTGATTAGGTGAGGTAAAGTGAATTAAACACAAAGCGAGGAATTGGGTATTTTTAAGTTCTAATTCCCATTTTTCCATTGATTTTTCTCACTGACCTTTGGCAAGTCACTTAACCCTTTGGGCCTTTGATTTCTTACACAAAGAAACGGAATAAGACTGTGCTACTTGGGCGGCTCATTGTGGTGACTGAGGAATTAATGTTAATGAATTAATAATTGTAAAGCCTGCAGTACATACAGAGCCTGGTGGTAGTGGTCAGTGTTACAGGAGTCTCAGGAGCCTGTGCAGCACTGTCTGTGTAGGATGAACTCACCTGCCATGGATTTACTTTGTGGCCTCAGTTGAACCCCGGCTGGAGCTCGAGGGTTGAACTCGTGCTCGTGCCCCAGCAGTGTGAGACCTTCTGCCTGAGGCAGAGGGTGAGCAGCTGGACTCTTCATAGTCAGCAGGAGTTGAAAGATGCAGGTTTGCTCTTTCTGAGCTTTGCACAGGGCTGTAAGTGCCTGAGGTCCATCAACCTTTGTGGAGCTCCTTCAGAGCCTGGCAGACAGGCAATGGCACCTGGAATGAGACTAAAACCTTGTTCTCCTCTGTGCAGCAAGTGAGGAAACTCAGGTATCCCAAGGATAGTCCCCAGTCTGCCTTTGGGAGTGGGGAGCAAAGGCTGCTCCCAGGATGAAGGTGTGACCTGCCTGCCCAGGCCCCTGCAACAAGGACTGAGTGGTTTGAGTGGTTTGCTTGGAACTGTTCACGTGGAGCTGCTGATCAGCCTTTTTATTACACAGTTGATTTTGTTGCTTCCATCCTTTCTGTGATGTCTTGCAGAGCACATCTAATGACCTGCCTGCCCTGGAAATACAAGTGATCTGAGATCTGAAAGAAGTGTTGTGTGTGGAGGGTGAGTCTCGGCTGAGGGACCAGCTCTTCTCCTTACCCTGCTCAGACTTGGCTGCTTGTGGCCAGCTGAGCAAACCGTGGCTTTCAGTGGTTAACATGTAGTAGGCACCCTGATCCCTTTTCCAGTCATTTTGGGATCTGAGAGAGAACCTAATGAAAATACTTGCTTTGGTATAAAAAAAAAGTGCAGGTCCTGACTAAATTTCAATAGCAAAAGCAAAAATAGGGAGGGAATAGACAAGTATTGTAGATAATTCACTACAACAAATTTGCTTTCAAATGTAACTTTGGCTTCTTTCTCACATGGCTAGGACCTAACTGCTACAAATCTACTCTGCATGATCTGCCTCCATATATTTATATGTCGTCTGTGTGACTTCCACACAGAACAAGCCATGATAGAAATCTTTCATTTAATTAAAATTGATTTTAAAATTCCCTTGATCAATAACGAGTTAAAATTCATCCCAGCAGTGATGGGAACAGCAAACCTTCTGAGAAAAGCTTTCAGGCCAGTGGTTTTGGCTTTAGAGACTGGGTCTTGCCTGAAATTATCCCTTTCTTGGCTCCAGGCTCATGGTGCTTGGCACATTATGGTTTCCCCTATAGCCCAGCTTGTCAACCACCCATATGAAAAGCCAAGACATCCAGACTAAAGGTCTCTTTTTTTTTTCTGTCTTTTTCAGTGTAGATGCTTTAAACATCAAACTCTTCATAGCATCTATTGTCATCAGTTTGGTAATGCCTACTGGGCTTCAAAAGGAAATTAGAATCTCGTGGAAAATGACCCAATATTTCTTCTTGGATTCCTACACTGCAGCCTATCTAAACCTTTTGAAGTGCTCGCTCAGATGGCAAAATGGGGTAAGTTATTAGTAAAGTGATATTTAACTGCTGAGTTTTAAATATTGCAAAAGGGTCCCTCCACATTTAAGTTTTATTCCCCTGCAGAAGAAAGACCCAAAGCAAATATGTATAATATAAAAGCACATGGTTTATGTAACCTTGCCTAACAGAAATTGGAGAGATTAATAAAGCTCAGCTTCCAATGACAGTAATACTGTTGTTCACACTCCAGGGGCTTCGTAATTAATTGGCTCCAGCCTTCACTGAGAGATACTTTACCAAAAGTGCTGTGATCAAGGAAAATGAAGAGGCTGGAGTACCCACTCAGTGCTGTTCCTCTCCTGAGAGTTACTCATTGGTCCCACACCAGCACTCCTGTCTCAGTGATGAGAACTTTATTCCTCATCAGGCAACTGGATCACTCTGCTTGACTTCCTTGGAAGCCACGTTGGGCTGAGATAATGAATTAACTCCGAGGATCTGACAGCAGGACTGAGGCTCTTGTGAACTCTGGACTGGAGTTAACAGTGCAACTCTGTGTAATTAATGTGTAAATAACACCAGTTTATGTAGTTCCATAGAGAGCAAAATCACAATAAGAGAGCTTTGAACAGGAATTGCAGAAAATCAGTCCGACAGACCAGTCCTCTGTCAAACAGGAAGGAAAAGAAATGTCAGCTGTAGTAGAGAGGTCTCTCATGATCTTGGATTGAATGGGCAGGTATTCCCTAGTTAGGGGAAACTGGTTTGTTGAATTGCTAATTTGCATCTTGTGTGGAAAATATTGTGAGCTGGTTTGCTGTTGTGTCTTTTATAGAAGTATAGAAATCCAAAAGATTCCAGGATGAAAAAAACATTTCTGGAAGCAGGGGAACAGGCACCTCCCCTAAGCATTTCCAAGCACGTGGCAAAGGAATACAGTGCCCTCTGGTACCCTGTGTTTCATTGTGCTTGTTCTGTGCTTTGAGGTGACTGGAACTTTTGCATTTCTCCATTCTCCCTTTTCCCTCTCTGCTCCCAAACAACTGAAAAACTTTGCAGGTGATGTGTCCTGGCTATTGATTTCTTTTTCTTGTTTTCCTTGGTACTGGAAATGGGAAGAAGTGCCTCTGAAAAAACCAGTAGGATGAAACACAAATGGCTTTATTTAATTTGCTTATTTATATTGAAAAGAAATTCGGTGGCTGTCTGAATTTTTTGGTTTTCTCAAACAGTTCCTTCTTGGGGGCATATTCTTGTGGGAAGAAGACTATTGTCAGAAGGAGAGCAAAATATCTACTGTGATTTTATTTTATTTTGCTTTCCACCCTCCTACTACACTATTCCACAGAGGAGCATAAGGCTGCTAGATCCTTGCTGATAATGTAGTTCCAGTGGCTGTGCAAAGAAATGTCAAAATGTTAATACAGTCATCAAGAGCTCCCATGTTGCCTCAGCTATTTGAATTGATTTCAGAGAGTTCTGATCAGAGGAGCTGTTCCTTGCTTGCAGTTTAAATATGCTTTATTTTCCATGAAGGCATTTTGGAGCCTCCACCTTCCTTCCTGGAGTCACAGTTGGGAGAACATTTGCCAAGTTAAACAAGCCCCGTTTTCCCTCCTCGCCCACACACCTGCTTTGGGTCTCTCTGCTCCAGCCTTGTTGTGCCATTGCAGTTGCTGCTCATTGTCACAAGGGAACTGGGTCCAGAAAGCTGAGGTGATTTGAGACTAATAGAAGACAGACAGATGTCATTGCCTGAGTTTTCATTTTGGCCAGTGAGGGTGTGCTAATACACAGGTATTAAAACAAAAGCTTTCACACATTTCAGGATGAAGAATGGCCAGTGCCTGGATTTGAAAATGATGTGAGGAGCAGGAGCTCTGAACAGCCTGATGCCACCTCCTACTGCCACACTGGGAAGCTCAGTAGGTCCCACTCCAGAGATTTGTTGTGAGTAACCATCACCACCTCCTGGGTGGGAAATGTTGTCCTATTTACTTTGTCCTGATTTTATTACCTAACGTAATTTCAAGTTCTCTCAACAAGTTCATTAAAAGATATGTGTTTTTCTATAACACAAGCAAGAATATGTATCATCTTAGCTATGGAGAAATGTTGGTTATTTCCTACATCTAATTGTATTTTGACTGGAGATGAAAATGTACAGTGCTGCCCAGAAGGAAGCTTGACCCTGCACAAGACTATATGGGAGGCAATTTAGGGATTATAGTTTGTGCTTTCTGAAATAATTGCCTGTTGTGTGGAAAATTCAGTTGGCAGAAAGTCCACAAAATTGGCCAGAGAGAGAGAGAGATTCCATTACTTTCAATCATCAAACAGTTGGTTTAGATGAAAGGCCTTGTTGTCTTTGTCTTACAGTTTCCATCTCAACCTTACTGCTTGTGAGCCATGTAGTTACAGTCTGTAGATCTGAAAACAGCACCAGAGCTGTGGCAAATAATTTTCAAAGCCTTGGCAAATTATTTTATTTGGTGTTTCTGGTGTGGTGTATTTGATGTGTTGGAAAACTGCTTTTAGAGCTTACCTGTTCCAGAGACAGACATCTTAGATAGTGGTGTGAGGAAGCTGAGGGAAAGGAAAACCAGCCAAAGCTGCTGCTGTTGTGTCCAATTTTCCAGTGCATCCTTTTCAGTGGGTCGCTGAAACACACCTTGAGTTCTGGTACTCCCTGGAGTTCCCTTGTGGTTTCTTTTTGTCTCTTCCTCTCAGGACCCTTTTGACCATCTGTGGCTTGCGGAGAATATGAAAGCTCCTTCCTGTGTCCAAGATCAATAGCTTTAAAAACAGAGCACAAGAAGCCACTAATCATCTTTTCCACCGGGCGTGATTAATTTCTGAAGTGCTTCTGCTGCTTTCCTTTGAAGTTCCCTTTCCATTTCTTTTTTATTTTATATTTTTTTTCAGCAAGTGTCCAAAACTCAGAGGCCCACACCCACATGTGTCCTGCAAGAGGCTGGGGCTGGCAAGGGCTCCTCCAGAGCCTCTGCTGTTTGGATGTGGGTGGGCCAGAGCACTTTTTGGAAAGCGCTCCCAGATCCTGGAAATATGATTTCCAAAGCCAGTTGAGATGTTTCTCAAAGCACCCTGGCTGCAGTGGAAAGCAGTGCTGCTTTCCTGTCTGAATCTTGGATTGAGAAGAGAAGGAAAAAGGAGGGGGAGGAGAAAACACCCCAAACAGCCACACTACAAGTTTTAATTGACTGTGGTTCAGTTCCTCAGCCAGGCCAGCAGAGTAAGGAAGTGACTGAGAGAAGCTCCGTCCTCACAGCCACCTCCTCTATGTGGGAGTAAATAACACATTCCTGCAGTGCTGAGGCTGGGCCAGGGAAAAGATTTTTTAATTATTATTATATTTTTTAAAATGTTATTTTTAAAGTTAAGTCATCTACAAATCCACCTGGTCTCTCCTCCTGCCTGTTCTGCACTCCAAGCAGCACCAAGGGCTGTGTTGCTGCAGCACTCTCCTTGCAGGAGGACAAATTGCCTGTGACATGTGTGAACAGGGCTCCTGGAATCCTGACACTACACAGATCCAACACTGTCAGCTTTGCAAGTACCAAAACACTGGTTGTGCTGTAAATGGGTGAGGTGGTGTTGGCTCAGTCAGGAATGAACGTGCCAACATGTCAGGGAGGGGATGTCCAAGAGCCTCAGCTTTGCTTCCAGTTGGACTTGGCTGGAATTTCCTGATGCATTGCTGGCACTCCAAGAGGTGTCCTCGTGCACAAGCCATCGAGGGCTGGCTTGGAACCCATTGTTGCCCAGTTTGCAGGTACAAAGAACTGTATGCACAGATTTCCTCCTCTGCTCAGACATTCTTAATGAGCAGACTTTGAAAAGGAGTTATATTGCATGTGTATGTTAATTTTATGCTGCTCTTGTAAGACTGAATGCTAGGTAGGGAAGGCATCCATAATCTGTTGCCAGGATAGTCTGTTTGAAAACAGGACTTGGCTCCTCTTTATTTTGAATATAGTGGATTTGTTTATTTTTTGTTCATGCACATCTCAGCCACAACCACTTCTGGCTGCCACAGGAGCTGTTGGGCTCTGGGAAGAGCTCTGTTCATTTTTGCAGCGTTAGGTGAGGGTGGAACTGAACCGTGGTGAGGAGGCTGTGCTGGCAAGGTTTGTACCCAAATGTACCAGCCTGAGCATCTCAGGGCAGCTGTGCCCAATGGGAAGCACCTGCTCACGTAAGGTATGTTCTGTACACACTGGATGGTGGCCCAGTTGGAAAGGAAGAATTCCCACATTTCAGAAGAAATACCTGTTGAAGGCACAGCAGAGAGCAAAGCTCGTGGCTCTGCACCCCTGGAACACAGGGCTGGGCAGGAAACCCCTACAGCAGGAAAGGAGAATGTGCTCAGAAAATGGAAATGTTCTGTAGGGATTGCAGTGAACTGCTAATTTGCAAAACAGAGGCAAGGGGTTCCCTCTGGGGCTCTGTTAGTGGGAAATGTTTTCTGCTATCTCCTGAGAGTGACCCACTTATAAAGCAGTTGAATGATGACAGCAGACATCAGTAAGGCCAAATTTAATAGATACAGCTGTAGACATTTTCATAAAGGAGACTATCCCAGGAAGTAAGTCTGTTAGGGAATCTAGGCCTTGGTTTTAGTAAATACTGGGTGCAGTCTCTCCTGATCTTACAGGGGATGTGTGTTTTTCAAACTGAGTGTAAACATAATGCCCCATTTAATCCATTTTCCCTTGTTTCTCTTTCATCCATCCTGTTTCTGCTCTGTCTTCTAAGATGCTTTTCATCTTCCAGAAGGGGATGAGATCTCTTGTCTCTGGGCACTTGTTGTTGCAGGGTTTCATGGCCAATGCTCGTCCTCTCCCTCCTTGTGGATGTGTGTTATGAGGGAATCATGACCAGGGTGATTTGGACTGTACACATAAACTGTGGCTTTCATGACCTTGTAAGAATCAGGTATCAATCATCTTTCATTGAATTATGTCAATAATATATAAGTATTTATATATTTTTTCTCATTAGAAAAGGGAAAAAAAGTATTAGTCCTTATATTGAATTTTCATGTGCCCAGTGTGAAACAGTTCCCTGCACGACGGTCCCCAATCTGTGTTCAGAATCTGATATGATATTAATTTGGCTGATATCCAGATAAGGACTTAAAGTGAAATTCTGTCCCCAAGAAGAAAATGGCAGCACTGCCAACTCCAGGCTTGGATTATTCCTGAGCCCATCTCTGGGTTTATTGCACAGGAAAGCATGTGATTCACAGACTGGCTGTTACTGCACAGACCATCTGAAACCATCAGCTCCAGTTGCTTTGAACTGTCCCAATTTCAGAACAGGCATGTGATCTTCTCTACTAATTCCAAAGTGAAAAAAATATTTGCTTCTCTGGCTGTAAACTTGCATTAAGTACCAAGTGTAATTCCAATTCACATCCTTTGGGGTGAGTTATGACCCCCTAAGGCTCACCAAGACCCCCTTGGAAAGAATGGGGCCATTCAGTTAGAGAGGGGGGATGTAAGTCTTTAGGAAAAGGCTGCCAATCCAGGAATTCCCCTCTTTCTCCTTGTGTCCCATAGTGCTACTCCTTAAGGATATATTCCTTCCACAATAGATTTTATCCTTAACTGTTCATTTACTGCCAAGGCCCCCCTGCCCCTGCAGCAGCTCTGGGCAAGGGATGTGAGTACCAGGGCACGTGTGGCAGGGGCAGGGTATTTTACAGGCTCGTTCTATGCCCGGGGATGCTCTATCACTGTACAGTTATTTCCCTGTTGTTTTCCTCCCAGCCTGTGTCCCTGTACCTCAGCCCACAGACTGCAGGTCAGTTTGGCTCAGGATTGAGGACCTGATTCACAACTAAAGCCTCTTTTCTGGCTTCTTTCCATTTTTTTGCCCCTTGTGCCAGAGCAGCGTGGGCACAGGGTGGAACTGGAGTTCAGCCTCAGCAGGGGCAGTGTTTGCCCAGTCTCTGAAAAGCAGTGAAAGGTTAAGGTGGCAGAGTATGAGTTCTAACATTGACTGTTTGGGTGATACTTGTTTAATATAATGAATAATATAATATAATAATACTAAGCTGCTTTTTTTTTCCTTCCTTCCCCCCTCCCCAGTCTGCTTTCCTCATCCATTACACGTTTTCCTTCCCTGTTTTTGGAGGGGTGTAAGGATGAAGCTGTAGTCTCACTGAAGTTACTAAGAGTAGAGTTTCATCACACCCACACAAATGATGGTTAGTGGTGCACTGTTTCTGTACAAACATTTCACTGTTTGTGCAGTGAAATCTGGAGCCACTGTATTAAGCTGCATTTTCTCCCTGGATGGTTTTTAAATGATTGGCAAGAGAGGATTTGAGGCCCTTCAAATCTCACCCCAACCCCCAGTAAAAGTAATGTTGCTGCTGAACATTTTGAGTGGAAAAGTAATGCTAAAAAACTTCCTTCAAAAACTTATGAATATAAAAATGCAAAAGGTTTTCCCTATGGCTTTTTAGTGTCTTTATCTTGTGCCTGGGAATGCTGTTTTGGATCCGTGTGTGAAATGGTGGGGGCTCTTCCTTCCCTTTTAAACAATTTATTTCCTTCTTGTGGAGGAATAAGCTTTGCAAAAAGAAGTGAGATAAAGAGAGATAAAGAGACTGTAAAGGATAGAGGGTGGAGTGCTGATATTGGCACACGTACAGGTCGGGTTTTGTGCCTGACTGAAGCGTGTTGTGCCTCTGTAATGCAGCGTCTGCCTTGGCACATGAGCTCCCTAATATTCATGGAAGTTATAAAGCACATGAAAATATATTTCTTCCTCTTTCCTGCCTTTTCCCCTTCTTTTGAAAGCTGGAGGTGTTGACTGGTGGCTCAGTGTAGCACTCAGTTTGTTACCACCCATTCACACCTCTGGTGTCTGCTGTCCCCACCTCCTCTCACACCTCCCTGCTCTAACGAGGTGCTGCAGAAATAAATTGTGTTGCACAATGAGTGCGTAGAAAGAACAAGAGGGTATTTAAAAGCTGAGAAATCAGAGAGCTGGTGTGGAAAGAGAGAGATGGAAGTGCTTTTGGCACACTGAGCTGGTGGTGTGTTATAATTCAAGTTGATGTCACTGTGCTGCAGTGATTCTAACACTCATTGGAATGCTGGAAGTTGAGTTTAACAGAAAAGGATTGGGAAGCCCAGGGCTTGGGGTGCTGTTTGAGAGCTTGGGAGATCATAGTGTGGCTTTTCTGCTTTCCTTTGGGATCCATATAAAAGGAAGAATTTTATTTTTTTGTTGTTGTTGTGGGGTTTTGTTTTCATTTTGTTTTTTGGGGGGGGTTTTTTGTGGGCTTGTGTTTTTTCCACCCACTCAGGTCTGTAACTAATGAAGGCCTTGGAAAGACACTGTTCAGTCATGGATCCTAAAAAATCCCACTCAGCACCTTGGTGATTTTCCTTGGTGTGAAGAAAGAGAGAGAAATGAGTTGAAATAAACATTTAGTGTTTCAGCCACACAATTGTAACACTTTCCTTTAATTGCACATCTCTTTGGGAAGATTGTGCACCTTGCTCGCACTCTGAGTGAGCCAAGGCTGTGCTTTGCATTCCCAGCACCAGCAGACCCCAGGCACCTTTACATTCCATGTGCAAACCTCCTTTGCTTGCTCCTCACAAGCTGGTGGGGAAGGAGATGGCACAAAACTTCATTATTTTCTTTCCAATTTCGTTAAATTTCAGTGAGCTCCCAATCAGAAATGATGGCTTGCCCTTAAAGAGCTGCTGGTACTTGACAAGTGTGTGGCAGTACTTCATTAATTACCAGCAGCCCTTCCCAGCACAACCTCAGTTAGGTGGAATATTTGTTCAGTGCACATAATTATCTCTCTGTCGTTCTTTCTCTCATATCGATTCATGTGGAAAATATGATTAAAACATGAACATCTACAAATGATTCAGAATAACAAGAGAGGAAAGGCCATTGTTTTTTCGCACTGACTATACTAGATTACTATAATTACAGCTGAATGGTTATACATTTCCCTGTGTCCCCCCCAGACCGTGCTCATTCGCAGCCTCGAGGTACCGTTTAAAAGCAGAAATGTTTAGAAGAAATATCCTCTTAAGGATGTTTCTTTGACCTGTTAAGGGCCTTTACCTTGGCACTTGTGCATGTAATCTCTGGCATAGGGTCATGCAAAGCGGGGGTAGGGCTTGGGAAAGAAACCCCAACCCTTCAGACATCTGTTGTGGTGCTGGGGCCAAGAGCAGGGGAGGCAGTGCCAGCTGGGCAGCCGCTCCCGCAGATTGCAGTCGGGCTGCTGTCGGTGCCAGCGTTAATAATGTGGGCTCCCCGCTGCTGGGTGGCACTGCCAGATTCCTAATTAGAATCCACTGAAAGCAGCACAAGGTGAAGTGGTCATTTCTTTCCACTCCCCACGTCTCCAGCTCTTCTCCCAGTGGAATTGTTCCACCTCGGTTTTGTTTCGCCGCTGAGCCCACGGAGGGCAGTGGGGCAGGGCCTGTTTGCTCCTGCCTTGGTCTCAAACTGAACAACTGGAGATTTCGATCTGCTGAAGCCCTCAGGAAGGCCTGATTCACTGTGGTGTGTGTGGAGATGACAGAACTAATTTCACACTTCATCCATTGTGCACAGTGGGTTCACTGCTGTTTGCTCCTGCAGCTGGTGCAGACTCCTGAGACAGGGCATCGTTCTCCTCCTTGGTGTGAGATGGGCTACCTTGGGAGAGCCCAGGTCAGAGGGCAAGAGCATGTCATGTGTATCCCATTGGCAGCTCTTGCTATCTCTTAAGAGGCTGTAAATACTATTCCAGAGGTCTTGTTTGCTCCTGAATAGCTTTCAGGCTGCTTTTTCATACAATCATAGAATGGCCTGGGTTGGAAGGGACCTTAAAGATCATCTTGATTCAACCACCCTGCCATGGACAGGGTCACCCTCCACTAGACCAGGTTGCTCAAAGCCCCATCCAATCTGGCCTTGAAAACTTCCAGGGATGGAGAAGCTACAGATTTTCTTTTTGGTTGGTTCTGGATCAATCAGCCAATTTGGAAATCCTTGAAAAGGTTCTGGGAACTCAGGCTGAGAAATAATTGAATTGTAGGATTGTTGACTCGAATTGTTGCTGGTGTGGGTAGATGTGCTCATCTGGGAGAACAAACTTGGAAGCAGGCAGGACACAGAGGCACAGCCTGGAGAAACCTGCCCAGCCCAGCCCAAACCAGCCTGAGTGCCCTGCAGCCACCCCTCTCCCACGGGATGGTGGCACAGCCTGGCATCTCTGCTGTGAAGGAAAGGATGGGAAGTTTCTGGAAGATGGAATAACAGTTTGAATAACAGGATGAGGTTTTTTGGGTTCTTGGCCGCTCCTCTACCCCTTCAGTTTTCTTAAGAAGGGGCCTTGTAGAAGTTTATTATAGATCTGTTTCTCTCTGGTTATTTAATGAAGGAATGGGATTAGCTGGACCAAAAAACAGGCAAAATGCAACCTGCAAAACTGCAGAGCTTGGCCTGAGATTACCATCGCTGGTCCCCTCATAAGGAATGTACTGTGCTTTTTTCTTGTCATGAAACAAGGCATTCAGTTTTTGCTTGTAAGGTTTGAGTTGCAAACCTGGAACTCAGGCTGCACAAAGTTGCCTATGAATCAAAAGGAGTCCCGTGAACTCTTGCCAGCTGAAATTTCTGACTTTTCCTTGGCTTTACCTTTAATTTGCTGTTAGAAAACCTGTGATCAAGTTTTAGCCTGTGAGCCAGAAGTAGCCAACTACTCAGCAGCCTTTCTCATCACCTGATTAAATGAAATCCTTCATACTGTCCTGCCTTTTGATCAGTAATTCAGTGTGATGCATATTCCAGTAATTGTGAATGCAGAACAATGAGTTTTCTGCCAGAAGTATTTTAACACAACTGCACTGCCCTCTGCAAATAGCACTTGACTATCTGACTTCAAGATGGAAGGGAAATTCCCCTTCTTGGTGTCCACAAAATACTTACCATTGACCACTAAATACCTTCTAGTCAGCACGTTATTTCAATTCCTTTCTATTTGTGTCCTATAAAATAGAACAATGCCAACTCTCTTTTTTGGCTATCTACTAACCAAGGCATATTTGTAATATATATTTTTGAAAATTCCTATAACATATGTATGGATATAAATGAGAAAGAGCTGAAAAGATGAAAATACTTCGGGTTTCTGACAGGGTGAGAGAGGAAAGGGGTAAAAAAAAAAAAGGTTTTCTGAGAGACAGCAAATGTGTATCTTTTGTTTGGTAATATGGTATCCATGTAATGTCTCTGAAATGGCCACAGTTAAAGTTCATGCTACATTAGGAAAGCAAAGTGGTTTACATTGAAACTTAATAGAAGTCAATTGTGTTTGAAACATCTGATGCAGAAATAAAACACCTTATGTTTGATGGGAGTGAGGAGCTGCATGTCTGGCACTCGTTCTTCTTTCTGAACACGTGTGCTCTCCCTGTCATTTGAGAGAATCCAGGGCTGGCTCCTGCCCAGCCACTCCTCCCACCCAGGTTACAGAGACACTCGAGCTCTGCACACACCCCCCCCCTCCTGGGCCACTTTACCTGCAGTGAGAAGTGGTTGTCACCTTCGAATCTGCCAGGTCCCAGGAGAACATTATTAACAAGGGATTTCTTGTTTTTTCATCAATCAGTTCTTTTCTTTGTTTGGGAAGAGCTTGGCTGTTTCCCCTTATATTTTTTTCTGTTCCTCAATGGTTACTCCATGCAAACGTCAAACTCCTGAAGTTCATGTTGGAGCACAACCTCTAGGACTGCTGTTGTTTGACCCACTTCCCTAAACAACCAGAAAATGTAGTTTCACTGACAAAACCTCTCTGTTTTATAGGCGGGAATGGCCATGAACTGATCCCCCAATTGAACCAAGGTTTCCTGTGGACCCCTTCCAAGTTCTGTTGCCTTCCAGTCCATTACATGCTTATTTTCCTAATCCTCTATTTGACAGGCACAGACTGTACACTTGTGCATTCAGGATGAAATTCTTTGCTGCACTGGATGTGTGCAGGAGTTCCCACCTCCAGAGTGGGGGGGATCCAAACACAGGGAGTCAGGCCCTGAGAACATGATCTAGAATTTGCAAATATTAATGCACTTCTGCACCCTCTTCTTTCTGAGGGCCTGAAAGTCCATTTAATTAGCTACTGAAGTGTTCTATTTGGTAGATTAGTTAGGATTTGGATTTTAAGACAGGATTAATGTTTCGTTCCTACAAGGTTATATGACAAGTCTACAAGAGAACTGAAAATAATAACCAGACCTCCAAATCATTTCAGTGCTGTCACTATTGCTTCAGTTCTCCTGCCTTTAAATGTCACAGTGCCTTCACTGGGACCAAGTTGCAAACATTATCCAATTGCTTATGTATATGAAGTCCAAACTAGGTTACTCAATAACTTTAGGTAAATGACACATTTGTTTAGGTAAGTTAAAGTGTCAAAATTTATCTGATAGTCTCTGATAAAATAATAAAAAAAAACCCCAAGGAAATACGTGCTCGTCAGCCACAGTTAAGATTATGTACATTTAGCCTAATTGTTCACAATAATGCTTTTAGTTTTCCACATGAATCTTAACTTTTGAGGGAAAATTAATCTGAAATGTTTTGTTTAAAAGTCTGCAAAAGTTTTTTACAGCTAGCAGTGGTTAGATCTAGGAACATTTCCTATGCTTTTAGTGTCTTTTAATGAGATGTTAAGGATAGAATTAGGATAGGCCCTTTTTTCAGTTAATGTAAACCAAGATTTGTCAAAAGTCTTGATCTGTGCAAGAAATGGAGATCAGGTTGACATATTTGATATATCAGTATATTAAAACATGTTCTGCTAACAGCTATTTCTGTTAAATTGAAATTGGTCATTTTTGTACCTGTTTCAAAAATAGGAAAACAATGTGTTTTGTGAAGCAATCCAAAGAGTGGAAAACCTGATCCTGAAGGGGAGTGTGATAAAGCAGTGAACTTTTTATGTCAAATTTTTGAACTCTGCTCTAGCACTACCTTTCCTAGGGGATTAATTTCCACGGCACTGAGCTGTGAGCCACCTTCTGTCACCAGGCTTTGTTTTTGTTGGCTCTCTCCGAGGTTTTCCTTTTTTCCTTTACAGAACTTTGGTGAGTGTGTGCAGACGTTCTGGTGAGCTGTGCATGACAGTGTGAGGGAGGGGAATCTGCCTGGGAAGAGCAGTGGGTGTTGTTCTGCAGGCTCCAGGAATGCTCTGCAGAGTAAGAGATTTGTCAGGAGTGAGGAGACAGGCTCTGCTCCAGAAAGAATGAAGTGCTGAAGTGTGGAGCTGTGGAGAACGTGGAGCTGTGTTTTGAAGTCCAGTACTCTCTGAATCGTGGTATCTGGAATGGTTCAGGCTGGAAGGGACCTTAAAGATCAACTTATTCCAACCCCCTGCCATGGGCAGGGACACCTCCCACTAGCCCAGGGTGCTCCAAACCCCGTCCAACCTGGCCTTGGACATTTCCAGGGCTGGGGCAGCCACAGCTTCCCTTGATAGCCTCTGAGTCAAGAATTTCCTCCCAACACCTCATCTAAACTTCCCCTCTTTTAGTTTGAAATCATTCCCCCTTCTCCTATCACCACATCTTGGATATGGTTTCAAGATTCAAAAGTCCATGATATGAGATTTCTTCCTGGTTTCAGCTCTGGCTGCTTAAGGCTTTGAGCAGTTGTGGGGCTGTTTGTTGTGGCTTCTCTTTGTTTGTTGTGGCTTCTCTTTGTTTGTTTGGTCATTGGTTTTGGGGGGTGGTTTTGGTTTGTTTTTTGAGTTTTGGGGTTTTTTTATAACACAAGGATGATTCATTTTCAGTGTTTCCATTTCTATCCTTATTTGTCCATCTCTTTTCTTTTTAGAAGCAAATTCTAATATAAGCAAGACAATGAAATAAGAATGCCCCCTCCCATGTTAGTGGAAATTTAAAACCATTTGAATACACAGCATAAAGCAAGAATCACAAGTTTTCTTACATTGATATTAATATTGTCATAAAAACCAGACAGTGGTGTGGCTAAATGTCAGTCCTACTTGGATTTTCTCAGTATTTTTCCTAAAGCCACAGTCCTTGGCATTCAAGAACTAGGTGAATATCAGATCCTCATCCCAGGTGAAAGAGAAAATTCCTAGAGCAAAACTAGGAATTTAAAACTTGAAAAGATGTGACTACTGGTTAAAAAGGGTTGGGGTTTTGGTTTTTTATGTTTTCATTTATTTATTTATTTATTTATTTATTTACTTATTTATTTATTTATTTATTTTTAGAATAGCTTTGTGACCTTAAGTCCTGACTCCTCACTTTTGAATGCCCAGTTTGACAACACTGGAGTAATCTGAAGTGGAAAGCCATTCCTGGTAGGGAAGGCTGACCCAAACCCCCCAGTTCTGCCTTGGGGTGGGCTCTGGAAGTAGGTCCAGTGTAGAAGTGAACCTCAATATTGCCAAAAGCCAGAGGAAGAAAGCAATTCCCTGGCCAGACTGGGCCCACACTGCAGTCCCCAGGACAGGAGTCCTTCCTCCCCCTGCACTCCTTGGACATCTGGTCAGCCCCTGTGCCAGCCCAGCCCAGCCCGGGGCTGAGGAGCTCCCTGGCCCCAGAGCTGCTGCCATCCTGGTCCCACAGCTGCTGCCATCCTGCTGCTGTCAGCAGGAACACCAGCCTGGAGCACACTCTGCTCCTGGGTGGGGACAAACCAAGTCCCAGTGGGGTTCCCTGGCCCAGTCCCTTGAAGACTGTGAGTGTCCCTGAGCAGGAGCTTTTGTCTTTGCCCCCCTGCTCACGGTGACACCGCTGGTTATTGCAAATCCATCTCCCTCCTGACGCCCGTGGGGGTCTCAGCAGGGCAGACCTCGGTGCTCCCTGGGACTTTAACTCCTCAGTGCTGGCTTTGCATCCCTCCAGGACAGTCTGTCTCTCTCTCCCTCCTCACTGCAGCTGCAGTACATCAGGAAATCCTCTTTTGGGACCAGCCATTGCTGTCTCCTCCTTGCTCTCCCTGCCCCACTCTCGAGCAGTGCTGTTCCTTGATTGCCATCTAAATTGTCCTTATTGCATGCCAGACACTGAGAGAGCTGCAAGGCAGCATTTCCTGCTGGGCACTGCCAGGCACAGAACATATGCTAGACATCCACAGGCAGATGGGGTTGGTTAGGGCCAGGGAAGCATGAAAAAACAGGGGCTTGGGTAGGGAGAGGCTGAAGAACTCACAAACTGGTTGAGTGCCTTATCCCAAGCAATGTTAACAGCTCGTTAACATTCCCTACAGGGCTGGCAGGTCAGCACAGGAGGTCAAAAAAATTAAGCACTATTTTCTTAAGGAAACAGGAGGTAAAGAGGTTTAGCCACATACAGCTGGTGTAGGACACGGTGTAAGGGTTGGCCTGGAAGAAGGCAGAGGGGAATGTTCCCTCTCTGTCTCTGCCTGCTTAACCAGGACCAGCCATCTGTCCGTTTTCTGCCTGGGATTCTCCCCATGCTGAGCTCAAACTGGCTTCATCAGTCAACAGCAAACCTGCCCAGTGGCACAAGATGTTGGGAGGCAGCTGATTCGTGACCTAGCCAAAGACATCGGGAGGAGGGAGCGAGGCTTCCCTTTGAACCAGGCTCTGGGAGCATATGGTGGGCCTTGTACTGCAGGACGTGATCCATATGCTGCTCCTCAGTGCCCATATGCTTTCGATATTTTCTGTATTTATTTATTTTAATCAGGATTGAGTCTGTGATCTTGATTTTCCTTTTGCTGCTGGCTGTAATTACATTTGGTTGTGCTACTGGAGGTAAGGCAACGAGGTTAAAAATGAACACCAGAATGTTCAGTTGTGTCCTTTTAACATCATCTTGTCCTGTGTGTTTTGTGGAGAGAGTTGTATTCTGGGTTAATGATCTGTAATACTATTAGTTTACATTGCTGCTGCTTGTTGCAGCTCGAAAGTGGAGTTTCATTGACTCAGGGTCAGAGGAGAGACAAGCTCCAACAATAGAGTAGTGCAAACATTAACTGATATTTGCTATTTCTTGTGGGGTTAGAAGCTATAAATCAGTGTATTCTTATTTCACCGGACAAAGCAGTGGAATTGAGAAAGAAATTCCATCTCCAAGGGTCTCCATCTCCAACCAACATGGCAGAATTCGACCTGAGGTGGTTCAGATTTATAGGGACAAGGAAGCACTTGTGTCTTCCTCACTAGCACTGGGATATTTTGGCTCCAGAGGGGCATTATTTCCTGACCTCTTTAGCTGAAGCCTTGCTGTCACATGGGCTGTGTGCTGGGGACAGTTGGGGCTCCTCAGGTCCCAAGCCAAGCAAAGAGGTGCTGGTGAGATCCCCCCTGTGCCCTGCAGAGCATGGGGGAGTCCCTGGAGACAGGATGACCCCAGTGAGCCCCAAACCAGGAGCAGCAGCACCTCCTGAGCCAGCAGAGGGGCTGCCCTGGCTGTGACAGGCTCAGCCCCTCCAGCAGTGCTGCTCCTCCTTCCACACTCCACAGGGACCCCCCTCCTTCCTCAGGGAACCAACAGCAGAGAGCAGGAGCTGGAGCAGCAAGAGCCCTCCCTGGCATGTCCAGCCCACACCCATCTGCAGGAAATTCATCTGATAAAACAAAGTATTGGTGAGCACAACAGGCATTCAGGACAAAATGAGTGTTCCCAAAAGCAAACCTACATTTTCATGTATTTAGTTCTTCAGCCTTCAAGAGTCTTGTTTTCACGTTGATGCTGAAAATAGAAAGTTATTTCTCAGAGGCAAAAGGCTTTATGGCCCAATTATTTTAACCATCCCTGTGCTTTTTGTTTTCCTGAGAACCTGCTGAAGAATTAATAGTGAAATCTGATTTCTTTTTCATTTCCACATTATTATAGAAAAATAACTCCTGACAAAATAATTCCTCTTTGATATTGGGGCAGGGGGAATATTTCTTTTTGTTACTTTTTTTCTGTGGGAAAGAATGTACCATACTCTGGGTCTAGCATTAATGAAAGCAGACTCTTTGAGGGTTCTCACCAGTAATTAAATGAATATTCCTCACTTTTCATTGCATACAAATAACAAATGGGCAGATTGGGTATTTCCTGCATGAAGTGATAACATCTGTGTATTATTGGGGAATACTTTAGTCCTTTATCACTGAGTAGTAACTCACTTTACGATTATTTAGAATTAATGACAGTTTTGTGTGAGAAAAAACAATGTCCTGGCTCCTTAAAGGCTTTATCATTGACGTGTTTCTCCACCACAAAATTTTTAGACGCTGAGAAGATCTTACAATGTCAAGGACTGGGGACAAAACAATGGCTTTCTTGTAAGAAGAACCATCTCAAATTTTCATTGAAATCTTGTGGTGAAAAGTATTTATCCATAAATACTTCTGGATTTACAAATTGTTCTTACTGCAGAATTTGAAGTGTCAAAATACTGCATGAAAATCTCTTGTTTCTGCTCTCAAAGAGAAGCAGGAGATATTATAAACCTTGCAGGAGAGCCTGTTTTTGTGAGAATATGGAGATCACTGTTCAGAATGAAGCCTTAGAAAGAAAACTTTTCAGGAGATTTTGGTGGAAGGCCTTTTGGTAGAAAATAAAGTATTTGAAACTCAAAGGTTTTTTGCAAGGGAGGTATAACATGGTCCTTACAGAAGATTGGGGACCATGTGGCATTAAACTCCAACTCTTGAGAGACATCACAGTGTTTGAAGAAGATAGACTTCAGTGTTGAATGGAATCTCATTTGGTTCTAACAGGGAATGTTAACATGCTTTGTATTAACAACAACTCTAAGTATTTTTATTTTCTCCAGTAAAAATTGTATTGGAATTTTCTGCTCTACCCTTTCCCCTTGACAAATGTTTTTATTTTCATCTCAGTTGGGAAGGAAAATGAAATGAAGAAATGCTGGAGTCTCCATAGCACGTGACTTTGTGTGTAAAGAACTCCAGTTAGGAAAGGCAGAAAATGTAGGAAAGGGTCTGAATTTCAGACCTTCCAAGGTTCAGTCATTTCTCTGCTTTAGGACTTAGATTATCACAGGAATACAGGGTCTTGTTTATTCCTTTTAAGACTCCTCTGAGTTGTAGAATAGAACCCAAATCTTTGGATCCTCACAGGATAATTCCCTGGGCAGTTTTCCCTTTCTGTCCTTGGCAGCTGGGGGATGTGACAACCTCAGGCATGGCCAGTTGGGCTCTGCATTCTGAACCTGCCAAAGCAGCTGCTGATAATGATGGGAACCACTGCTCTACTGAGGCTTGAACAACAACTTTCCTTAGAGTTCTGGAAAGAACATTTTTATCCTGCAACATATTCTGAGAAACTTCACGTTTTAACTCTCCTGGAGGAGACGTGGAAAGTCCCCATGTGTTTTATGGCCAGCCTTGGATGGGATTTTCCAAGCATAAGTAGACAATAGAGGGAAAAACGAGTCTTGAGTGAATTTTAAGAATCCATGTGAGGGAATGCCCTTGATGCAAAGGAGAAATAAGACCCTGAATGTTTGCTTGGGTGTGCTGCTCACATGCTGAGCAAACTCTGTCAGCCCAGGAGGGCTTTGGCTCAGGTAGGGCCAGAGCAGAGCAGTGTCTGTGCTGTGCAGCTACAGGGAAATCCAGCTTCCCTGTCCACCCTGGACAGCTGGAACTGGGTAAGAGGAGAGGAGGTTCTGAGCCCCAGACCCCATCCATGGATGGGAAGTACTGTCATTTTGTCTTTGTTCTCCTGGTGAAATTCCAGTGCATTTGTGTCTGTCTCTTCTTTCACCATTTAAAGGCTGAGAACCAAACAGATCTGAGAATGTCTCCTGCATCTTACAGCAGTGAGCTTTGATTCACACTGCCTTTAATTCACTGCTGTGAAAAATGGGCTGGCGTCCTACTGTGAATTTAAATACTCCCAACCCAGGAATAAATGGATCCCATGGCTCATTTATCTTTCAGCTATTAATTAATAGTGGTTAATTGTAGTTATGAACTGCAGCATTCCAGTCTCCAGCATCCATACATTTTATTTAATATATTCTGATTAAGGTGGAGTCAGCGAGTTAGAGAATAATTAAAACAGCTCCTTGCCATCAGCTTCTTACAAAATTTCAGCTTCCTCATGAATTCATAAGATGGTTGCATCTGCCTCTTCAGAGAGAGTTGTTTTGGGACTGAAGCACAGCAAACACTGTGGGAAGATCTGTTTGAACATGGTACTTGTTTGTCCTTGGTGTCCCAGATAACACACCACAACCTTTCTCAGCATTGCACTAATGGAAGAACTTTGCACACCTTCAGTCTCTGTTCTAGAATCAAGGTGAGAACAGTTCCCACTCTTCTGTCCATCCCTATGCCATGAAATAGTTGATAATATGAGTGGGGCAGTCTGTGTCTGAGAGTCTACAGAATGGATAATTCCATGAGTGGCTTTTCTGTATTAACTTTCTGTTATCCCAGAGAAGATGTGCCACAGGACAGGGCTAAGAGGGTAGTTTGCTTAGATGAGCAGTGTCTTCTTCATAAAATCACAGAATGGTTTGGGTTGCAAAGGACCTTAAAGATCAATTCATTCCACCCCCTCTGCCATGGGCAGGGACACCTTCCACCACACCAGGCTGCTTCGAGACCTGCCCAAACTGGCATTTTCTTGTTTTGAAATACACATTTCCTTTTTTGTGAACACATGTAAATGATATTTTTCTGTGCTTTATTGATATTTAATTTACTGGTGGTACAATAAGCAGATTTTAGGTTGATAGAAATACAAAATGCCATTTCTTTGAATCTGTATTAGGGAGCTTTGGTTTCAGAGCTCTCCCCTCACAGTGTGACTGCTGAGCTGTGTTTGAGTCACTTCAGGCAGCTCTGGGCAGAGCGGGGTCCATGAGGGCTGGCAGGTGTTAGGGCACAATCCACTGCAGGCTTTGAGGGCTGGTTCCTGAGGGATCTCCTCCTGAAGGCAGCTGTTATTTGGTTAAGAGAAAGCCACATCCCCCCTGCTCCCAGTGGCATCCTGGAACACACTTGGAACACGGAAAAAATGATGACTCTAAAATTGATTTGATGATAAAGCTTCCCCCTCCCCTCAGAAATGCTTGTGGCTGAGCTCTGGCAGAGAGATGTCCTGTTGGAGACTGAACTCTGCTCATCCAGGCTCTGGTGGGAACCCTGTGTTCAAGATAAACATGCAAGTGCTCTTTGAAGTTGTTTGCTCATCAAAAGCACAGTTACTTTGTTTGTATTATGCTTGATACTCCTGTGAGATGTAGTTAAATTTATGGTATAAAATCTTGGCAAGAGGAGGTAGTTTAGAAAAAAAAAATCCCCCCCCCGAAACAAAAACCCCTTTGCCCTGCTGAGAAGGTGGAATATTGTTCTCAAGGTCCATCATATGTTTCTTTTCATAGCATTAACAGATTTTAATTATACTTTTCTCTATATGGAAAATCTTCCTTATGTCTCCAATACTTTTCAGAGTCTTTTGGGGGTAAGTTACATGTAAATTCATTTGAGATTTCAAACTGCAAACAGAGACTGCAGTGTGTTATTACCATGGTGGGTGCTTCTTTGAGGATCTTTCACTGCTGTTGTTGTAGAAGTAAAAATCCCCCTATGGCAACAGCCATTCACTCCTTTCTGTGCATCCCATGGAATGAATGTTAGTGATGTACCTTTGATGGCAGTTTTTAGATGGTTTCGTTTAATTTCAGCTTTGAAAATGTCCTGATGTACAAGTTTTGAGCTGGGTGAAATAGGTGTTTCAAGAGGCACTGTGGAAACATGGCCCTCACTCCTGGGGAGGGCACCACCCATCCTCCCAGGGCATCACCCATCCTCCCAGGGCATCATCCATCCTCCCAGGGCATCATCCATCCTCCCAAGGCATCCCCCATCCTCCCAGGGCATCCCCCATCCTCCCAGGGCATCACCCATCCTCCCTGTGCTGGGGGAAAGGCACCAGTGACAAAGGCTGAAGGTATTTGAGATGCATTTTCATAAAGCTCCCACGGGTTGTTGCAGTTCTGCCCAAAGAGAAGAGCAGGTTCCCTTCCACTGCCCCCAACCTTCTGGAGCTGAACTTTTCCCAGGAAAACTGTGCCTGTGTCTGACCTGTCTTCATCTCCTGTCCCCACTGTGGGTCCCACTGAGCTGGATTTTGGAAGCACAGAGTGTTTCACCCGCAGTGTTCTTGTTTTCACCACTGCAAGTTCACCCCAGTGGCTCAGAACTGCTCTTCTCAAGTTTGTTTTTGATTCCAGTTTACCTGGAGCCTTCCTGGAACCTCCCTGTGGAAACTGTGGCATCCAAGTTGCAAGGATGTCATTTGCTGAGACTGACAATTTTGCTCAGTGGAATTCGAGTTCTAGCAAGTTTTTAGTGCTGAATGGAGGTTGAGACCTTGTTTTTCCCTTTTCATAATTAGAAAAAAACCCCCAACAACCGAACAAATACATTTTGGAAATAAGTCCTAGGAAGGAACTGGTCACTCTAACATGTAAATGTCTAAGTTTTGTGCAGATGTGACAAATCTCTGAGTACCAGCAATTTATAACAAGATAAATACATAAGCATGTATATTGATATATGTTCTTTACAAGTGGGTAAAAATGCACTCTGAGCAGTCAAAGCTGAGCTGAGGGACATTTGTCATGACTGGGGACAGGGATAGGAAAGGAATATGACTTTTCTTATGGTGTGCTTCCTTTTTCTTTGAGAGCAGTGATACATTCCCCATCCGTCTTTCTCATCTACATTAATGATAATTGATACATCTGAAGTAGTACTGGTAAATTAAATATAATTTTAAGCTTCTTGATTGCCTTCTGAGAATCTTAAAGTAATTTGCTTTTAGTAAAGAATTTAAGAAGGATGTCGCTGTTATAAAACTGGCCATCGTTGTAACAATGATAATTTTTTAAAAGGCAAGACATCTAAATCATAGAAAAGCTAAGCTCAGGATTTTCAGAGCACTTTAAGTACATCATTTTTGTGGTTGCTTGCTTTGAGTTGCTTAATGTAGTCATCTAAAATTCAAGGCTCCTAAAATCACTCCATGGAATCACTCCCTCACTACATGGATTTTGCCCAAGATGACAGTGGGAGTCTGTAACACTGCTGGGCCCAGAATCCACATGCTGATTCTGACCTTGTTTAAGCTAATCTTAAATCTTCTCTAGTTGTTAATGTCAGTAGATTTACTTTTGATACAAAATTACTGTCACTATGATTAAAATTCAGATTTACAGACTTTTCATCCTGTGCTTTAGCTCAGCAGAAAATAATTCTTTCTCCATATGCTATTTTTTTGGATAAGCCTTAAAATCAGATGCTTATCTCACTCTCTTCTTTTGGCAAAAGTGAACTGGAAATCCCAGCTGGAGGTTTCTATTCTGGCTGTGTCAGAAATGTCTCGGGAGCAACTTTCTTTGCAGTGTTTCAGTGCTGCTCATTCTGCTCCTATTCACAACAGCTGGAAGTACAAAACAAAATTTGCATTCTGGTGTTTAGGCTTAAGGAAAATCTACTTGATTGGTTTAGAGGTGGCTGAAAACATTCCTATTTTTAAAATAGAGCTGTGTAGCTGGAGACAAGCTCACAAATGATTTTTGTTTTCTGTATGTTTATCCCTTCTGGAATACCAAGGATAGAATTTAGTTCAGTAATCTCTAATACAGCTCATACAGTCATTTGACAGTCAGCATAGGTTATTATGCATAAAACTGCTTTGTCTTTCTCATTCTACCTTTATTTCCACGTGCACACACTGGCAGTGATGATGCAGGGAGGTGAAGCTCAGCTGTAGATGTACTCCAGGTTTTACCCTGTTGATAAAACCATCCCTTTTCCAACAGATTTGACTCACTGCTTGCCCAGCCATGAGTTTCTCAGTTATTGTCATGGTCTTAGTCATGATTCAAAATATCTTTTAACCTATCAGAAATACCTCCTTTTTCCTCTGTAAGAGAAGCAGCCAAGTTTTTTCTGTGCCTCATAGCAGTGGTTCAGTCCAAGGGAGGTGAGAGAATGTGCTACTTCACCAGTGATTTAAGTGAAGGTAATATTTCAGGCTCTTTCAGAGTCTTTTCATTTTCAACAAGGACCTCCTGAACCTTGGTTTATCCTCAGGTGTTTCCATGGCCATAGAACTGGCTCTGAGCACAACCACGTGGGTTGTGCTGCTGGGAGCCAGCTCTGGAGAGCCTGGAGTGCTCCTCAGACTGGGAGCAGGGCCTGGCTCCTGCCTGCAGCTCATTTACTCTCTGTGCTGGCTCTGAAAATGAGAGCTGGTGGAAAAAGTTTCACTGAAAAGAACAAATGAGTGTTTCCTGTCTTCTGCCCACATAGCCAGTTTTTGGACAGTGATCTGCTGAGGTGTGCACCACATGCAAGTGCTCTGTAAAGCTGGTTATTCTCTAATGTCACGACCTAGAGAACAAATACAGAATTGTTGAGTGGGTGAGCTGCAGGTTTTTCCCCTCTTCTTTGTTCAGTATTTCTTCATCTCTCCATATGTGTCCCAGTTCTGTGTTTTTGTTTGCATGTGACATCCAACAGACATTTTGATTCTGTATTGCCAAGGAAAACTGGGATTCACCTGTGAGTGAGTAGACACAAAGTTAAGGCAGGAGTCAATAACAAACCCCCATTGCCCACAGCTGAGCAGTTTATAAAATATGAGAGGGGCTGTCAGGACCCTCATCCAGCTCTCCCCAGCCTTGGGGGGGCCTGTCCTGGCTGCCTCTCTGCCATGGAGGGCAGGGGTGGCAGAGATGGGCTGTTCTTCTGCCATCCCAGAGGGATCAGTGTAAGAACCACAGGAGTCCTCGGAAGCTGGATCACATTTTGGAGGGGTGATGAGTCCTCCTGCACCTTTCTTTGGCTTTGCACGTTTCCTAATAGAAGTGATGTCAGCAGAACCCAGCAAACAGTGATTTTTGCCTCATGACAATGATTGCTGTGGCTCACAAGCTCACAGGGTATGGGTTGAGGTTCTTCTCAAAACAATAATTAAAAAATGTATTTTTATTTCAAAAGAAGGTTTTGATTCTGACCTGCTTGCTTGATTGTGGAAATTAGGATTGCACTTATGTTGCTAACATCTTAATTTGTTGTCCTGGAACTTCAGGTTTTGAAATAATTTCTTATTTGACCAAAAAGCATCCTCACTTGCTGCCTGCCAGTGCCTGCCATGAGGCCTATCCACACCTTGCTGTATTGGGAGGTTTCAGGACTGTTGGGGGGTTCGATGCCGTGCTCATGTAGTAAAAAGTGGGGGCATTCCCAGCCTCCCATTGTCACTGCCTGCCCTGTCCTGCCTCCCTCTCCCTTGTCAGTTCATTTAGCTAATTCCTTTCCTCTTAAATTACTCCCTTCTGCTTAACAGCTCTCACAACTTGTTTGCAACCACCCGCAGTCACTGTGGTTGTGTATTCTTTTCTGGGGGATATATTACAGTGTTTATTTAGGCTGAAAGCTGCTAAGGGAAGGTTTGCAACTGTGTTTTCATGCTGTCTAGCACCAACAGAGCCTGACCATTGTTTGTTTCAAAACTCACTGCAATAAAAACAATTGATGTTGCGTGCATTCATCAACAAAAGTCATAACACAGTTGTAACTAAATCCCTTTATTTATGAAGTTGTTGTGCCCCGGGACTCTGTGAATGGGCCAGAGAAAGGCAAACGTGGCCCAGAGCAACTTTAGCAGCAGTAGCTGCTGCTTTGAAGAGCCTGTTTCACCTGCTCTCTCCTCCTCACTTGTTCCCTCAGTGTCTCTGCCTGGAGCTCCTGCTCAAGGCTCCGTCCGAGCGAGCACCCAAATTCCTGGAGGTACCATTTTGCAGCAATATGAGCCTAATTGTTTCTAGATTGAATATTTTCATGGGGTATCAGTCTCAGTGCTGCTGGAATTAGCCTGCTCACTGAAGGATTGAAGATGCTGATGGGGCCCGACAGCTTTGGTGTCAGCGGGACCAGCGACGGCCCCGCGGAACTTCCCGGCCGGCGACAATCGTTATCTGTGCGGAATGGAGACATATGGCCGGAATCATCCGCTCCCTTTCCTCACTAATTACAGCATCTGGGAGCTCAAAAGGGCCGTAAGAAGGAGAAAACCCCAGCCCTGTCTCTGCTAAATAAAACAGGAGCCCGGTGCCTGTACATGATTGCCCAGCTCTCTCCTGCCGTCCCTGGAGGAACAACTTCTCTGATGTTTTTTGAATGTGTGACCGTCAATGGAAGCACAGCTGAGCTGAGCACAGAGCTCAAACTTTTTGTTCATACTCTATCTTTATTTTCCAGAGGATGGATTTAAATGGTCCTGAGAGGAATTGGGGGTTATTTCAGGAGTAGCAAAGCCATACTGAAGTCATCAGCCGTTCTCCAGACCGTGGTTATGCAGTGAGAGCTTTCTCTGTCTGGAGCATTCTGTAGATATATCTTTGATAAACACCATTTCACTGAGAGCTTTGAGGTTCAAATTCAGACCAGGGCAGTATGATGACAGCTGTTATCATTTGATGGATATTCAGTACAGTGTGTGAAGTGTGTTTAATACAGTTTTATGTAATTTCCAGCGATTAGGTGTCCCAAAAACAAAGCCATCTCAAAATGAAGTAATTGTCTAACTTTTTGGCCCTTGCGAAATCTCCAGCTGAGCTGTACACTCTCAGCCTTGCAGGGTTGGACTTTGGAGAAGGAATCTTATTTTTGATATATGAAACTTTTAAATTCTAAAATCTGTCATCTGCAGAGATGGGCAGCCATTCTGAGAGTTGTTTTATTGTACACAGGGCTCACACTGTGCTGCTTTGTAGAGACTTTATGTCTTATTCTTTTTTTAAAGTGGAGTAAGATCATAGAATTTTTAAGGTTGAAAAAGACCTTTAGGATCACCAAGTCCAGCTGGGAACCCAGCACCATGATTTGAGTGGCTGTTATTCAGGTTCCAGCACCTGAATAACATCCCATCCACGTTTTGCTGGCAGTGGTGAATTTACCCTCCCAGTATCTCCCATGGGAAAAATGTGAAACTGAGGCAAAGGGATGAAACAGAATTGCCCACAAACATGTAAAAATTCTGTGACTCTCCTGAAAATTGAATTGAGCTCCTCTGAGGCTCCTCCTGTGACAGCTCTTTGTGTTCTGAAACCACAGCTGAGCAGTCCAGTGCTCCCAGCAAGGAACCTGACTAGAAGGTTGTAATGATTTTTTATGATCTTAAAATCTGTTCAAGTGAAAAACCCACTGCCCTTGAGGACTGATAGCAAAGCCCCTTTCTCTGGAAGGGCTCCTCTGCGGGCCCTGGTCTGTGCTGTGCTCCTGTGTGTGTGACAGGGCTGGGCCCAGGGCAGCTCAGGCAGGTGATCATTGCATCATTGCCCTCACCTGTACCATTGCCCTCACCTGTATCATTGTATCATTACATCATGGCATCATTGCCCTCACCTGCATCATTGCCCTCACCTGCATCATTGCATCATTACATCATGGCATCATTGCCTTCACCTGCATCATTGCCTTCACCTGCTGCCCAGGGCTCACATCCCCTCCCTACTCCTCTAGAGCAGCAGTTTGTGGCTGGTTTCCTGCCTCTTCAGTGTCTTCTGTGGTTAAAAACCTCTCCAAAAAGTTGTGGCACTTGGGTACCTCTGCCTCCAGTGCTCTGGAGATGTCTGGCAGTGACAGAGCTGCAGCTCTTGGCATCTGGAGACCCTGCTTTCATAACTGCTCCAAGGTAAGAGCTTCTCTGCTGGCTGTTATGTTGTTGCTGTGTGAAGGAGAATTTCCTGCCTCCAGTTTCTCTTTTTGAGCCCTGAATGGTGGTGCCTAAAGCAACCTCAGCTTGCTGGGAGTTTTTCCTGTGGGCAGTGTTGGGATCTGAAACTCGGCTGGGAGCAGAGAAGGAGCTGATGGGATTGTGTAGCAGGCCATGGACAGCAGGAGCTGGGAGAACTCCTTACTCTGAGGAGCCTCATTACAAGACTTGTTAAATTCAGCTCTGTTTGATTGTCCTGCCTCCTTCAGCAAGACATGGAAAGGCTTTGTGATGATGTTGTCAGATGATGTAGAAACCCTTTTGTTCTTTCCCCCCATGTGGTTCCTCACTTCAGGAGAGTATTGACCACTTTGTAATTGCAATAGAGAACTGTGTAATCCTCTAGTTAGCATAACCTGTCCCCTAGTTAGCATAACTCCTCTTCATTACCATATCCCTGCCCACTGGACCCTTATATTTCGAGTCAGGTGTTCAATAAATATTCCAGCTTCTACCCCCGACCTGGGATCGTTCAGTTTTTGACCCTCACAGGGCAGGATGAGGCTTAGCCCAGGCTCTGTGAGATGGGCTGTGCTGTAAGTTATGACTCCAATTTTAAGAAGTGTTTTAAGGAAGGACAGGGGATAAATTGCAAGTTTGGGGAGGTGGATAAAATGGAGGAAGAGGGGCAGTGATGAGAAGAACATTAAGTTCTTCACTGGGAATTTAGGGAAAAGCCTGGAACCCCAGCATCTGGGTGCTGCTGGTGTTCAGTTTGCTTTTGGCACTCCCAAAAGCAGCACCCAAGCAAACTAAACCAGGAGCCACTGGCAGAAATATCCAGAGCAGCTGTCAGATGGCACTGGAGCCTCTGCAGTGCAGCTTCCCTGCACTAATCCAGCTCTGTGGCAATGAAAGGAGCTCCTGTGCAGTGCTGGGACATTTCCAGTCCCTGACCTGGCTTCCTGGCCTGGCTGGGCTGTGCTTGGCTCAGGAGGGAGATGTGTAAGGAGGGCCATTGGGGAACCTCAGTGTCCATCTTTTTGGCTTGTTACTCCTTCTCTATCTATCTTATGGGTTCTTCCAGCTGCAGGGGGATATCCCTGCAGTGTTAGCAGCTCTTGCATTTTGCACAATATCCCAGATAATAACAAGAGATTTCTTCCTAAAGAAAACTTGTCCCAATAGAGGTCTAATCCAATATATTTATATGACAAACAGTTGAAGCCTTGCAAATGTCTAGCTAGCTCAGAGATTCAATTAAATCCAGCCTAGTTCTAGGTGTATTTCCTAATTAAAGTATTTGACATCCATGCAGACATAAATATTTATGCTTGGTAGAACCCATCCCAAACAGCAAAACAAATTACTCTGACAACATGGAAAACATGAATGCTCTCCATGTGATGGCTCTATTATCTGCACTAATAGCTTAAATTTTAGCAGGTGTCATTTTACAAACAGTGGAAGAAGCTGTCAGGTGTGTTTGGGAGAAGGCTGTCACTGGGAGGGAAGGTGCTGGTTTCAGTGGGAATGGAACAAGAATTCCACAAGCAGCATTGTGGGCCCAACTCTGCCCTCACCTCCTTAGGCTCAGCAATCTGAGCCATGTTCTCAAAGACTTTGGTGTCCTTTTACCATGCCTGAGTGCCACAAGGACCCTGACAGCCCTCAGAAATAGGGCAACAGATCATTTTTCCCTTGGGAATTGTGACTTTGTTTGGTGGGTTCCACGTTGCTGAGGCCAAAAGCCTCAGCCAGATGCATGTTCTGCTTCCACGTTTCCTGGCTTCCTAACAAATCCAGAAAGCATCCAGTCTCTTGTAAATTCCAGTGTTATCAACCCATAATTCCTGCAGCCCCACAGTCTAATACAGACAAGCACTTAGCAAAATATTTTGGGGCTGTGTTTTGCTGCTTGCTTTGGAAGTTGTAGTTGCTGGCATGAGCAGAGTTCTTAATTTATAGCATTAGTTAATTTTCCTGGAAACTTAGGAGCCTAAACTGTCCCAATTCTGTGTTTTAGGCCCTATCCAATGGCATAATGAGGGTGATCATGATTTAGCATTCTTCTAGCTGGTGTAAACAAGGGATCTTGGATTTAGAAAGACCCCAGTGTTCAAACAGAGAAATAAATCTCAGAAGGAATGTTTGGAACCAAGATGCATACAAGATTAGGTGTTTCTGCTTTGTTTACCAGCCTTCATTTAACCCCTAGTTGTTATTTTCCCCTGTGTCTCACTGTTGAAAATGGGATTAAAAAAACAAAGCCAAAATCTGGGGACATCTCATAGAACAGAACACACTTGCATTTATTTTATTTATTTAGCAACAGACATCTATTTTTAAAGGAGTCAATAATCACTCACATCCCTGCTTCCAGGCAGGAAGAACACTGGTCATAAATAGTGTAACAGACTTGGTGCCAGGTGAGCATCTACATATTTTTTCCATTTACCTCCCTTTGTGTTGGTGACGTTCCAGGACACCAGACAAGTTACTCTCTTCCCATCCTCCCCTCTGCTTCTTCAGTCACTTATGGAGTGGCCACCCCTTTATCCAGCCCACCTTAGCTGTTCCCTGCAGGAACATCCCAAGCTCTCCTGTTGGCCTCTGGTCTGTGCAGGAGAACCCAAACCACCCCTGGCAGTGGTGCTGCTGGCTCAGAGCTGGGCAAGGGAGAGGCAAACAAGGATGCTCCTGAGGGAAACTGCCTTTCTGTCCCTTTTCCCCAGGAAGAGCTCAGTTTGGAAGAACACAGTGTACAGAGCCCTGTGGAGATGTTTCTCCGAGTGCAAATGGCAGGATGGAAAAGCCCTGCCAGGCTTTCCACAGGCAGCATTTGTAGGAGCTGCTCCTCGTGGGCCACAACCCGGATTTATCTGTGTATGGTTGGTGTTAACATTGTTCCTGTGAGCATTGAGGGAATTGGAGTAAATCTGCCCAGAATGGAGGGCTGGTTTCAGCTTGTTTGACACAGTGTTTCCTGATAAGAGCTGCTGGGAAAATACTTCAGTTTTCGTGTCAGACTGAGCTTGCTGAGTTGCCAGGAGAGACTCTGAATCCACGAGGTCCTGAAAAAGAAATTTAAACAGCCAGGCTGTGGAGGGAGGGAACAGTGACTGTGACATGGCTGGGGCAGCTCTGTGAAATATGGCAAATGTAAAACGTTTATGGAAACATCTCTCTGGCTTTGCCTGACAAAGGAAGGCAAAGCTTTTCATTTTCTCCGTGATTCCCAGTTTGTACCTGTTGCTCATTCCCAGTTGTGCCTCCAGGTGGGGCTGAGCTGGGTGATGATTGAAATGTGCAGCAGCCAGGAACTGCAAATAAGGGACTTGTTCACCTGCAGAAGCTCTGGAGAGTGAAGGAAACTCAAATGATTCTGTGTAGTTTAAAGCCAAAAAGAAAAAGGGAACAAACCCAGTACAGGAATGTTTGGGGTTTATTTCTTTTTTTTAGTTTGTTTTTTTTTTGTTGTTTGGTTTTTTTTTCTTCTGAAGGGTTTTGTGTCATTGTAGCTTAGTCCTGCTGCAAATCTGTTCCCTGTGTTGTAGTTACAGTTGGTGTTCCCATGCATCCCAGGTTCTCTGATAATCCCACTGATGTTTCTTGGAATCACAATCTGTATTGCAAATAACATTGTTTTGAAAGTGTGTGTGAGCGTGTGCCAGCAAACACAGAGGCTTCTGTTCTGAAACCCCAAAGCCTGGATAATTCTTGAGCTCTTTTTGTGTGCATGAAGTTAAACCCTGGTCTAGTTTTTGGTGGAAAACACACACTAAAATTTTATGTCATCCCCTGTTGCAAACCACAGCCTGTGCATGGGCTCGACGTGACTCCATGGCTGCTTTTTGCCTCAAGTTCCTTCAGACTCTGAAATTCAAGGGTTGCAAGATCAGATAAAAGTAAACAGACTTTCCATGAACCACAGTGAACTGAAGGCACTTATTTTCAGTCAAACTTACAGTGAATTGTTCAGCCCTGAACTGCCCTGGCTCCAGGAGAGAGAGAGCATTTGCTGTAACACTGTTGGGAATGTTTGTTTTTGGCATCTCTGGAAATCCAGCCATGTGCATAGGTGTGTAGTGAGGATTTAGTTGCCACCTGAGCTGAAAAGTATGTTTTGTATATCCAGCATGAAAAAAAAGTTAAAACATGAGTGTAGAGAGAAATAGGTTTGTTTCAGCTCATCTGTGTGAAGTAGGAAATACATTTTCATACCTTGTGAATGTTTCAATCTGAATTTCTTGTTGCAAAAAAGGACAAGCACTTGTGAAAGAGCACACTCATGACAGACACACACAGTGACAAACTTTTAAAAAATACATGTCCCTAATTTTCTGAGCAGCTGTTTAAAACTAGATACATGTCAAAAATTACCCCAGTGATGTCAGCTCAGCCTTTTGCATTTTTCACTACCTGTCCCTGGGCAAATTCTGATCCATCGCCCTGCACAATCAGAGATGTGTTTCTTCTACAAATTAAAGTAGTTAAGCAAAATGGGAACTTGAATAGAAAAGTTTATAAATTAGCTATGAAGTTCTGTAAACGTTTGCTGCTTTTTTTTTTTTTTTTTAGATTTAATTGCAGCTCTAAATGTTTAATTTGGAGATTTCAGCAGCAGACACAGCCAAGGGTTCTGATGGGGCTGCTGCAGCACAGCCTCCTGTCTGTCAAATGGACAGTGCTCCCAGATTCCCCAAAAGACATCTATGTCAAATTGATGCTGAGCTTGGCTGGCATCTTAGAAAGATCCTGAGATGGCAAGATTAACCCTCAGATGCCCTGGGAGGCAAAGGCCATGCCTTTTGAAAAGAGGGGCACACACAGGACTTGGCAGATGGAAAAACCTGCAAGGCTCAGCTAAATGCAAGTCTTCTTCAGAGATGGGAACTGCAGAACTGGGGGAGGGGATGCAGGTGATTCTGGTGGCTCTGTCTGTTCTTCCTTAGGGTGGGATGGATCTTCAGGATGTATTTGCCATGGAAATAGCCCCCAGGGAGTGCTTCCTGGAACTTATAGCCCATGTAATGCTTTTCAGGCAATGTATTGGGAGGTCCCAAGAAGAGAATCATGGAATATGCTGGGTTAGAATGAACCCACAAGGATCATCCAGTCCAACTCCTGGCTCTCCACAGGACACCCCAACAATCCCACCCTGGCCCTGACAGCGTTGTCCAAACCCTCCTGGAGCTCTGGCAGCCTCGGGGCTGTGCCCACTGCCCTGGGGAGCCTGGTCAGTGCCAACCACCCTCTGGGGGAAGAACCTTTCCCTGAGATCCAACCTGACCCTGCCCTGGCACAGCTCCAGCTGTTCCCTGGGTCCTCACTGCCCACAGGGAGCAGAGCTCAGTCCCTACAGAGCCATCTGAGCCCAGGGGAACTTTGCTGTTGGGGTGGTGTCTGGCACAGTGGGGTTGGTCAGGAATTGTGTGTCACTGCCTTTCTCAGGGTCTGTATTCTTTGCAAAGCTGTGCATTGTAGGTGTGACTCAATGCATGTCATAACTCCAACTCTGGAAGTATTGACTGTCTCAGTGAGTTTAGCTTTGTTCCCAAGGCTTGTGAATGTTTCTAGAGCTGTGAAAAAACCCTTACATTCTGACCATAAAGAGATAATCATATATCTTTTAAACATTAGTTTTAGATCTGATAAAGATGTAGATTAAAGCAAATATTTTGGGTTTTCTCTCATGGTAGTCACAGGTCTTGGTTTGAAAAATGCCTTGTGAACCCAAATATAGATTGTGTGCAAGTCTTACATTGCTTGTAGTGTTAGGAGAGCATTAGAGCCCCCTGTGCTTTTCCCTGTTTCTTGGGAATTAGCCAAAGCATGCTCAACATTTTATAAGGACCAAAATAGATGTTTAATAGTGGATAAACACTGAGGCTGTTTTATTCCTTAAAATGAGAAGTAAATTGCCTAGAAATAGTCAGCAAGAATGTGAAAAGGATTTAATATCTATTAGGTAGAAGCTGATGGACCTCAAGGCACTTTATTAAGAGGAATACAGCTCCCACATACTGTTGTGATTGATATGAGTGTCCCCATGGACAGATGTGAAATACTAATGGAGGCTTCAGGAGAAGAGTTAGGGCTCCCCTGGGGATTTATCACAGTGCTTTGGTCTGGGGAGCAGCAGAAGTTAGCAGCAAGTTGTAAGGGCTGTTGCATTTTCTCACCTGCTGTACATACTCATTTAAGGGACAACAGTTTCATTGAGGAGGAAACGGACTCTGAAAATGTAAAGTTTTATGAAAAAATGCATTTGGAAAAATTTGAGGACATCTGAAGGCCTGCTGGGAACTTCTCAAAGTAGAAATCCCCTAAGTTTACAGGTTTCTTTTGGGGTTGCAAGGCGAGTTCAGGTGTTAACAGGCTGGAATGCTGTAAGTGGGGCTGGCAAAGGCAGCTCTGCAGCCTCCAGAGCCTGATGGTGCCCAGGAGAATCCTGGCTGGGCCTGAGCTCAGGGGATGAAGAGCAGCCATTTGAGATAAATGCTCCTGTCAGCCTGGTCACTGGGGCCATAAATCCAGGTGATCAGTGCATCATCCTCGGGGCTGACACTGGGTCAGGACATCCACCAGCTTCGGGGTTGTGGGTCATTAACATCTCAAAGTTCCAAACTGGCACAGACCACAGTGGTTTACAGCAAGTGAATTAGATCAATTAATTTCCAAAGCAAACCTAATGGGCATTTTAGAAGAGGATTTAATGTCTCATTTACTCTCTATAGTTATCTTGTTAAATGCCAATTAAGTATCTAAATATTTCTTACAACCTTAATGAATTACAGTATAATAAGTAATAAATGATCACTAGTTTTTGCTAACATGCTGAAGGCTGCTGTTAACTTGAGAAAGTGAATATTAAATTTTCCTAGGACACTTGCTTGTGACAGTGAAATAATTATTTTTAATAGCATGATAACATTTAGGTAGCAAAATAACTCTCAGAACACAGACTTTTTTTTTTGTCCAGTTGGATAATGCCAACAAGAAAAAGTTGAGATTGCCCTTTAAAGGTCATATATTAGAATAAGTTTTAAAACTTATTTTTCCTCCTAAATTGTGCAAATACGTCTGTTTTTTCCAATTAGTTGCTGATATAAATTAACCCAGTTTTCACATGCAATTGCACAGCTAACCTGAAAATCTGGCCCCACATATTCAAACTGATGAAAATATTATTGTGGAATTTGAGAGTGCAGGAAAAAGATATATTTTCCAAGTGTACTTGGTGTCCTCCAGAACATCTGAGCCTTTTTTTTTTATTTGCAGTGAACCACAAGAGAATATATATGAGTATGCAGGTACAAACAAAATACTTGTAGGTGATTACTCCCCCATTTATATTTGGGCTTCATCCTTTCCTTCTATTATTTGTGAACCATGTGCAAACATCAAGGAGGTGATTTTTAATCATTCCTTTCTCTTGTCTTCAAAGAGAAAGAAATCTTAGTTGTTCTTCTGGACAAACTGTTTTATGTCAAGGTAAGAGGTGGATAAAGCTGCAAACTCGTGCCAGCAGGGTCAGGTGGGATGATGCAGAGGACAGACCTGCCCATGGCTGTGAGTGACCCTGGACTGAACCCAGGCTGCCCAGTCCCACACTGATGGTGTTTGGGACCTGCTGCAAATGGGCATCTCTGCAGTGGAAGATGCTTCGCTCTTCCAAGGTGGACCCAGGGCTTGGTCCTTCTGAGGAAGTGAATGTGAATAAATCACCTCTTCCAATGCACTTCCTAAAGCCAGGAGAGACCCCCCTGCTGCAATAATTTAGCAATAACTGCTCTGACCCCAGGGCAGCCCCAGTTCCCAGCAGGAGGAGGTGTCGTGGTTGGCTCTGGGGTTTGAGGAGCTGCAGCCCCTGAGCTGGGTGCTGGAGTGCCATGGGCTGGGTGGAGCTGTGATGGATCAGGGGAATGGGAGCTGTGCCTCACTCCAACCTTTCTGTTCCCACAGGAGTGCTGGTACCACAACTGCCCTGTGAGGATTTTTGTGCTTTGTTCCCAGATTAGGGCCTCTTAGGAGCATTCCTCAGGTACCTTTTCTAAGCAGTGTCTCTGTACACTGTATTAAAGAGAATGTAAAGGTATTTCATCTCCTGTGTTGTATTAAAGAGAATACAAAGGTATCTTCAGAGTCTTTTTTTGAGCAATGTCCTCCCTATTTATGTCAGCAATTAGTTTATTCTTAAAAGGAGGAAAATAGAAAAAGCAGCACACAAGCACTCAAACTGTGCAGCTCCCTAAGTGCTTTTTTCCAATTTATGAAACAAACAAAACAAAACAAAAAAAATACCCTGGGAAGTTAAACTAATCTGAAACAGCCCCAGCATTTGAACTTGTCGCACGAAGCTGGTTTAAATTTTAATGTGAGCTCTGGAGTAGATTTGTGTAAGGCAAGGTAAAGCAAGTCCCATGAAATATTGATTCTGTACATTTTCTTATGAATTTTTATACTCCAATTTAGTAAATTTTTCATCTCGCCTGCACTTAGAGGTTGCCTATAAAGTCGTTACTACCAATTGTATTAACTGTTGTAAATAAATCATCTTGGTTTGGGCTATTTGTATGAACATGGGCTGACAGGACCCGGCTTTGTTTGAGCTGTGCCATGTTATGGCCTCAGCCTGAAAGGGCTAAAAAGGGATTATCAAAATTTAAAATCCGTCGTGGCACAGTGGCAGAGCTGCAAAGCCCCTGAGCATCTGTCAGAGGCAGAATCTTCCTTCTGTGTGTCCCACCTGGTCAGCCAGAGCAGCAGGGAGGGCTCTCCAGCAGGACAGTTGTGTTCTGTTCCATGGCAGAAGAAGTTGGGGTGGTGGTGTTACCCCTGCAGTCCTTTTACCTGCGGATCCATCCATTAGAGAGAAGAATAAAAGCTATAAAGGTTTATACTGCTTTGGTGCAGCCTGACTTTGCAAAACAGGGTTTTCTTTAAAATGCCACCTGAAAAGGGACATTGGAACACCTGATTTGAGGGCAATCTGTGACTAAATATTTTTCATTTGGCAACTTCAAGCCCCTGAATCCCAGTTTTCTCTCTACCCAGAGCTCTACCATGTGCTCTAATTAATATCCTCCATCAAACCCAGCTTAGATGTTCACACTGCCTCCTCAGCTCTAATTATAACATATTAAGTGGGTAGGTAAGCAAGGTTCTGTTCTGCTTGGTGTCTCTGTATCAAACACAGTGAAATGTAGGTTTTCTGATGCCTTTCCTTTTAAAAGAAGTATTTCAAAACAACTTTTAAAATATTACATAACACTCAGCTGAATAAGCTGCATGATTTCTTTTCTGTGAGCTATTCTATGGTAAGTCTGACTGCTTAACTCATAAGAGAAACACAGCACGAGAGACTCAAGGTGTTTAAACAGTTTTCTTTATTAATTTTGAACTAATTTCCCATTAATGTGCTTATTATTTCTAATTTGATTTTAATGCCCCTTTTCTCTGAGTGAATTCAGCAATGTACTCTTGGAGGTTAGGGTTGATCATGCCTGGAGTCTGCTGTGCACCATTAATGTTGTGAAGCATTTTGAGTCAGAAATGTCAGCAATGGTTTGATGAGAAGCTGACTTGAAGCAAGTTTTTGCATGTGCTTACACCCTGTAGTCTTGAGAGGTGCTTAAATAAGTCCTTAAAGCTGGAGTATATGCTTCAGTGTTCTGAAGATGGATGACATGAATGTGGTTCGCTGTAGTTGATGTATAAATGAGAACAGATGGTTTTTCCAGATTCTGGTTAATGGTAATTAAACTCTAATTTGTTATTTTATTCAGAATAAATCTCTATCAAATTTCTGGGTGCATAAATATTCTGAAACAATGCTTTTTGAGATACTGTCATGAATGTTTGGGCTATTTTGAGATAAACCTTATGGCAGTTTGACAACAAAGCACACCAGGTTCCCTTCTCCTGATTTGCAGTTTCTATGTTTAATTTTCCATCCATTTTTTGTTTCACCCACCTATAAATAAAGATTACAAGTTTATTTTCACAATATCCCTAAGAATAACTTGTTTCAGAAAATAAACCTGTTAAGAAATTCTGTAAGTGCTTGGACATAACATGAAGACAATCCATAACTGATGAAAATTCACTCAATGGGCAAATAATCCTCTGACTTGTCCTCTTCTATCCAAGCTGAGTCTTGTTCAAACACCAGCTGTGCTCTGGGTGTTGCTTATAGGTTGGCTTGTTAAATACATTTGAATCTTTTTTAAAATTCAGAATAGCAATAGTATTCAAGGAAAAACTCCAATATTTTTCTAAAGGAGCAGCACCTCATCAGTTAATGGCTTTCTGTAATAATTCCCTTGTGTTCCTTTAACCTGCCCTCTGTAGCTGAGCTGACCTTCCAGTGTCGGTGTGTTTGGAGTGTTTGTGTAAACAGCAAAGGAGCCCCTTAATTACAGAGCCTTCCTCCCATTCAGCAGGGCCATGGCCATGTCCGGCCCTCCCTGATTGCGGGACAGGAGAAGGCACCAGGAGACAGGAAGGAGCTCTGCTGGGAGGGAGGAGGGATCCTGTGGGAGTGTGTCCTGCCGGGAGGAAAAGGGAAAGGGAGCAGGGGCAGCACCCGGCACTGGGGCCCTGGGGAGCTCTGGAAGGGACACCTGTGGTGCCAGAGCTGCCTTCTCTGGGGGGGTTACGGGGCTGAAGCACCAACAGGTTTGGCCTGAGAAGTTCTCACCAAACTCGGAGGTTCGGTTTGGTACCACATTCCCCGGTCTATGCGGAGGGTTAGGTTGGATGTTAGAAAGAGGTTCTTCCCCCAGAGGGTGGTTGGGCACTGACCAGGCTCCCCAGGGCAGTGGGCACAGCCCCAAGGCTGCCAGAGCTCCAGGAGGGTTTGGATGGTCCTCTGGGACACATGGAGTGACTCTTGGGGAGGGTCCTGTGCCAGGCCAGGAGTTGGACTGGATGATCTTTGTGGGTCCCTTCCAACTCTACATATTCTGTGAGATATTTTCCCCAAGCTTACAGCTCCCCCCTGAAGTTTAGCGGAGTTAAAACATCAAGGCAACCCTGTCATGTTGCTGCTGTTCCCCACCCAGCTCTCACTGAGTGCAGAGCAGGTTGTCCTCTCCATTTATGGGTTTCATTGCTTTGGAACCTGCCTTTCCTTCACCCTGGCACATTGCAGTTGTCTGTCTGCCTATACTGCCCCCAGAGAGGGTAGGGCTGAGGGTGAGGTGCCTTTTCCCAAGGGACATGGGATTTTTGCATCATGATGAATGGAATATCACTACAGAAAGCAAGTGAGGTTGACTGCAAACCTTTGTGAAAGGGTCAGCATCTGCATTGCCTTAGTGCACAGTATCAAGACTGGGAAGGAAAATTAATTGTAGAGGAAAAACAAGTTTTTCCTCTGTGTGTTTATTTTTACAACCCTGATTAGTGTTGGTTTTTCTAAATTTCCACACTAGTCAGCTTCATTGTAGATATGATGTTGGACTGATGGTGACGTGGTTTGCTGGTTTGGGTTGGATGGCAGCCCTGCCTGGAGCTGTAACATTTGGAGAATCTCAGATGTGACTCTTCCATTGCAAACCTGTATATTAGTGATTCATTTTGTTTCAAAGATGCAAGTAAATCCTGCTGTTTGATTGGAACTGACAAAGTGTAACTCAATCAGTTACATTTGAAAGCCTTTTGAGGGCAGCTAGAAACCAATATTACATTAAGTTCAGATATTTAGGCTTCAACATATATGGCAAAAGCCATATATTTAAATTTTTAAAGGCTATTTGGTCATCATAGTATTCTCAACCAAAAAATCTTTCTTTTGAATAGCTGCCAAACGCATAATTTTCAAATTCTTTCTGTGCAAAGAAGTAAGATGTAGGCACAGCTAACTGATATCAGAGAAGGGAGGACAGCTGAATGCAGGAAGAAAATCTTGCATGTATTCAACTTAATTTTTAACAAATTGGATATACAGGGTTGTGTTTTTGGCTGTGATGTTGCTTGATGTCATAATACAAAATCCCTCTTGTAAATGAAGCTGAGGGACAGCCCTGTGCTCACACAGGGACTGCTGGTCACACACCAGCTACTGAGCCTTCCAGTAGTTACATATGGTTAAATTAGTATTAGTACTTTTTTCCTATCAGTTGAGGAAGTAAAAACTCAGAAAACTACATGTTTTGGTAGAAAAAGGTCTGATTTTTAAACGTGCTTGCCTTCATTTTGCATCTGAGATACAACTGGAAGCACAGATATCCAACCCCTGCTTTGTGTGTTGAAGAGAAATAATGAACATATCTAGATATAAACTCCTTGTGGAGGCATCAGCTTCAGCATGGATCTGCTTATTTGCTGAGTTTCCTTAACTCCTCATAACTCACCCTGAGCAGACTTGACTGTCAGGTGCTGGAAGGTTCAGCAGAGAGCAAGGTCAGACCCAAGGGCCCAGCATTTTCAGAGAGAGGAGCAAATTAAGGTCACCCTTCAACTCTCTTCCCTGAGAATCTGCCACTTCTGTCACCTGTTTTAGCTGTGGTCCCCAGAAGTCTGACAAACAGGAGCCAGAAACATTTCAGTATATATTTCTCTTGGAAGCAGGCAGTGTCAAGAAATGCAATTTTGGTAGATGACCGCGTTAGCCTTGAACTTTTCAGACAAATCTAAATGAAGAGGAAGAGTTTATTCCGGCTTCTAGAAACTGATGGGAGCCCTGTGGGGCGTAGGTTCAAGTTTTTAAATGTTGCCATAAAATCAGATAATGGTATCCACCCCCTCAAAGGCTCCCGGGCGGAGAAGAGCAGAACATGCCAGTGAGCACATGCAATCCTTCCGAGCTCATCACACAGCAAGTGTGTTCCGAAGGACCTTGAGAGCATGTTGCCAGGGGAGGGGCAGGGTCGATGCATGGATGGGAGAAGCCAATTGAAATCAATGGGAATTGATTTAGAGTCCGGGGGCACTGTGTTAAAATCTCCAGTCTGACGATGGAGCCTCATGAATATTAACGGGGCGGGATCAATGCAGCTGATGTTCAGATGTACAGCTGGCTCCTTTTCGGCTGCAGATTAAAGACACGGCAAGCTTTCTTCCTTTAGATAAGACTGAGAATTCCAAAAAGTGTCTTGTGGCTTTAGATCCAGTTCTCCAGGACTGTTTGATGAGGTTTATGGTATTTTCCCACTTTTAAAGGACGCGTTTTCCTACCGCCTTTATCTCTGTGTCTGTTTGGGGTATGTCAGCTTAATGAAGCGCCGGGGGTTGCTCCCGGGCACTGAGGCGGCTCTCGTGCCCTTGTGAATGCCGGTTTTTTTGGGAATGCCGGTTTTTTTGGGAATGCCGGTTTTTTTGGGAATGCCGGTTTTTTTGGGAATGCCGGTTTTTTTGGGAATGCCGGGTTTTGGGAAGCCCCGGTGCCTCCCCCCTGCCGGCAGATGCTGCGCTCTCACGGCAGGAGCGGCTCCTCTGCTTCACACCAAGTCTCTGCAAAAGGCTCTGAGTGTCCGATCTGTGCCAGACCTGCCTCCAAACGTGTGAGCTGCCAATGTGCAAGCCCAGGTTCCTGACACCATCCACTTGGAAGACCTTTCCAAGGTTCAGAGGCAGAGACCTGCGTGGCTGCTGTGCCTGCGATGCCTCAGCTGAGCCTCTGCAGCCCCAGATGCTGCCCCGGCTGTGAAAGTGAAATCTGGCTTGAAAACCTTCTCCCTTAACAAAGGATGCACATTATTTGAAACATCCTGAACGGTTTTGTTTGTTTGTTTGGAAAGTGCAGGTCAGGATCCAGACTTGGCAGCTTGTCCAGACTTCCTTAAGGAGCCGAAAAAATGCCCTATGTCCAACCAACCTACTTAAACTCTGGGAACATTCTGGACTCCTCTTAGCAGCAGACAAAGATTTCCGTGTGCAGGAAGCCTAAGAAAGAATAATCATGGCTTCTTTTTTGAATTAAACCCCCCAAAAATACCAAAACCAAAATAACCAAAAAGCCCCAATGAACCAAGCAAAAAAATACTCAAACTTCCTCTTCCAAACTCAAAAACCTTGTTTTGGTTGTGTTCTTTGTTATCAAGAGTGTCACCCTGAGCCAGTGTGCCTCAGCTCAGTGGTGCTCGTGGGCAGCACCAGCACTTGAAGCTCCTCTGGCATTGCTGGGACTGTGCAGCCTCAGCAGAAGCAGAGCTCTGCCATGGTGATTTTTTGACTCCTACCATAAACAGCTCAAATTTTGGGTGCTGAGAAACGTGAGCCCTAAATCCCACTTTGCCAGGGGACCATGATGGATTGGGTGTTTTAGTTTTATTTAAAGCAATGATAATTATACTGCATCTCTTCTTTAAGGGGTTTTGAAAACCCTTCTGTAACGTGAAGAAGATATTTTATGTGTATGTTGCTCAAATAGTGCTTCTGAGTTGTCAGGTCTGAGGTGGAGCTGTAACAATGGGGCTTGTCCCAAGCTCTCTGAAGTGAAAAGGAGGTAACAGCCAATGAACTATTCTAGCAGCTTAAATTTTGCCTGATTTAGATTTCTAGACACATTGCAAAATACTTATAGAAAGCTGAATATGTCTTAGGACTTAGAGATTTAGTGCTGTTCCCTGTGGTATCTTTAGGTAGCATCTGGCATCTGTATATTAGAACATGATTGAAAATAGTTTTATTTTATTCCAGTTTTGTCACTCTGGCTGGTGATATAGATGTGGATAATGGGAGATATGTTCATTATCTCTGGCATCAGACACTGAAGGAGGTTACTGGGGTTGCTCACAGAGCCCAGTCATGCCAGTGATGGTCTGATGCACCTCAGGAACATGAAGTGCTGAGTTTTGCTCTATCCTTGTGCTGCTGAGCTGTTCCTAGTTATTCCAAAAGCGACAAAGTTACCCTCGTGCCAAATTCTGATCATTTTGTGCATCAATGCCTTTGCATGTTGGGCCTGTTTTGCATGAAAGGGAGAGCAGGTTTTGGGACAAGTAGCTTACGTTGGTTTTTTAATGTGAATTCTGCAAAACTAGACTTCAGAGGCTGAGCTGATGCTCGTGACAGGAAAAAAATAGCTTGAAAAATTAGGAAAAAGGCTAAAAAATTGTTCCTGTGAGTTTGTTAAAGGCCCACGTAGAGGGGCTGCCGTGGCTTTTAGAACAGTTTCTGAAAAATAAAAATGGTGTGGAGGAAGGCAATGGGAACAATGTAACACAAAGTGGGGTAAACTTTGAGACTTTGTCTTTCTATACATTATTCATCATGGCTGGTGAAAGGCGACTTGGCTTCCCTGGGGCTTTTGGCGGCCAATTGGAAATGGTGAAAATGTTTGTAACTTCTATTGTGTTTTTTTCTAATTAGACAAGGCAAATAGTTTATGAAGAGCAAGGACAGAATTAATCACGGGCTCTTGCTCATCACAGCTGTGCTCTGAATGCCTGACAGAGCCACTTTATGGCATATAATTCAACATATAGAATACATGTAGTACAAAGGACGGAGTTTTGAAAGCATTTTCAGCGGCGATCGTGTTGTTTTGCAAAGTCCTGAGCACAACTGATTACAATGGAACTGGATGGGAGCTGGGAGATGCTTTGGAAAGCGAAATCCTCGCTGGCATTTTCCAAGAGGAGATCTGAATCTGGATTACAGCTTTTTATGCAATTTGGATATAATTTCCATGTCTAATTTGGTGGCTGCATAAGCCTATTGAGTGTTTTCTGCATGCAGTTGGTTACCCAAGCATCCAGCTCTCTGGGTTTAACAGCAGAGAAATCAGGAGGTTCTGAGGGTACTTTCAAGCCGTGTGCACAAATTCTTCCCTCTGTGTCCATCTGAAGACTAGAAGCTGTATCTATATTCCATATGAACTGTAGGTATGTTTTTCTGGATGATCTGATGCCAGGAGCTGTTGTAATTAATGTTTCTTATTAACTTCAAAATGTTGGCATTAGCTTCTTAAAGAAATATTGACGTGTTTGTTTATTGCTCTTCAACTGCTTTTCTTCTGCCTTAAAGCAAATCTGAAAGACTTCTGCTCTTCTACTTCAATTTTAAAAGCCCTCTCCCACTTTTACCTTAGTAAGACTGTCCACACTTGCAAATAACATCACTCTTTCAATTGAACAACACTGGCTTAGGTTTACAGGGTGCAGCTGAAGTGGCTTCTCAGTCTTTTACCTGAGCCAGACTTCAAAAGTGATTCATGATCCTTTTCACTTGTGAATGGACATTTATCTGCCTCGTTTCTGCCTGTTCTGAATAACAAGCATAAATTCTGTCTAGATGTGCAAAGGCCAATAATTTGCAAATTTAAGTAGTCGCGTCCACAATTTAAAGGTCTGTTTTAGGTAATTTTGAGCACGCTACAGACAGAACCAGGAATGTCAGTGTTAGTTCATAAAATCTCTAGCAGAAAAGAAAGGGTTTTATTCTCTATTACAACATTATTATATTGCAGTGGTGTCTGTAATATTCAGGTTGATGTGAAAACTGAATTGAATGAAAATGTGGCTTGTTTGCCTCCCATTTTATCTGTTGTTAGAGCAAAATATTCACTGCTTTCCATTTGATTTGGTAATGTTTGTATATAGTATGCTAAAACACCTGACTTTAACTCTTTTGCCAACTCTGGCTGGAAATACTGAAAGCTTTGCAACTACTCAGAGTTTCAGAGAGGTGAGAAAAGTGTCTGATCATGAGAGTGCCAGTGGAAACAAACCTGGCCTTTCAAACTCTGTCCCAGCTGTCCCCTGGGATGTGCTGTGAGCACGTTGGGGGGGTGTGTCCAATACACTCCTGGCTCCTGGTTTTTAAAGCACCAGTTTTCATGGAGTAGAACAGGAATCTTGACTTGCTTATTTGTATTATAATTGCAATGCCCAGTGTGTCAGTAGCCAGATTTCTGAGGTGTTTCTCTCAAGGCCTGATATGGCACACGCTGGGGTTTAGAAGAGTTTAAGAGAATTGAGATCCTGGGAAGAGATGGTGGAAAACAAAACCACTGCTCCTTACTGGTATTTGATACTGATTTCAGTATAGAAAATCAAAGTCTTACTGGGTTCAGAAATGCCAAAACAGCACATTTTGTACTCCTCAAAAAAATATCAGCTTCTGGAAGTGAAGAACATCTGCATCTAAAACACATCAATTAGCAGGAGCCACGAGTGATGCTGAAGCTTCATCTATTTTTGGTCACTGTCTACGTGATCAGGAAAAAACAGAGAATGCAATGGCTTTGATTAACTCTTCTCATTCCTTTTTAAAAGCATTTCTTCTTCTTTTCAGTAGTCATAGGTTGATGAACAAAGCATGCCCATGGAGATGTATGAATACAGCTCAAAGAACTGAGCAAACACATGGTCATGGTGATTGACTGGATATATTCACTAAATACCCTGCAGGCAGGATGCACTGTACCCTCCAAATAGAAGGCCAAGAAAAGGCCTATATATTTACATAATTCATATTTGTATAGCAAAAGCTTGAATTTTTACATCTAAAATTTTTATTTAGTTTTGACTTCAGTTGTCTTATTTGACATTGTCTTTTAATGTTTCCAGGAATGTCCTGGGTTAGTGTTTAGGTCTAGTACAAGTAACCATAATAAAAAGTCAGGTCCTGGTACCTTCAGCTCTACCAATGCATCATGGTTTTATTTTTAACTCTATCCCTTTTTCAAACATCATTGCTCTCACACTGCATTGATTTATACCAGAAATACTGTTCAAGTAGTGACCTGAAATTTTCCTTTCCATAAGTTTTTTTTAATTTCACCAAAAAGTTTATATTTTTTACTTATATACATGAATTGTTATGTCCAATGCACTTGTCTTTTGAGTGAAGGAGTTGTTCTGAATCACACAGTGATATTTCATGAACAGGACACAGAGAGAATGCAAAACTGTTTAAAAAATACCTGGATTACTAATAACCTAGGGGTTGAAATTTCACTGTCCTTGTGCTCCCAGAAAACTTCAGGCATTCTGTGATCTCAGGCAGGACCTCTGCTCTGTTTTGCTGTCACAAGATGAAGAGTGGTCCTCTGGTGCAGTGTGGTGCAGCTGTGCTGCTCAAAGTGACTTCAAAAAGAAAAAAGTCTGGACCCATCCAAAATTTGGACAGGGAGTTGCTAAAGAATTGGCCTTGATCCCTTTTGTAATTGTTGTCCTCCTTTGTTCCCTGAAAAGTTTCAGGTCTTTTGATTTGCTAATTTATTGCCATCTTACCCCATATTGTTTCCTGTGCCAGCCCTGATCTGCCAGGAACTGTGCATGAGACTTTAAAACCAGGAAAATTGGTACCAAACCATGTTGGCAGAAGAAACTTGAGCAGAACCTGTCCAGCTCCCTCCCCTGTCAGAGAACAGAGATGTGTGGTTGCTCTGGTTTAAGCATGGCTTCCTTTGAAATGTTTCTTTATTTTTAGTAACTTTGTTATGAAATTATTGTCTTTTTCCAAAATCACTTGTTGAAAAGTCTGTTGAGAACAGACTTTTCCCTTCAGGCTATGGGAAAACATAAATTCATAATACATTGCCATCTCTTGGTTCTGCAGTCTGTGTGTCTGAATATTTCACAGCCACCAGGGCAGAGCAGAAGGTGCAGTTTTAAGTCAATTGAGGAGATTTTGTCTTTTGCATAATAAGTCAGAGTGAACATCTGAGCTCTCACCAAGGACCTAAGACTCAAACCCATGACCAATAATCATATTGATCCTGATCATAAACAGATACTTCAGTTGGAGGTTCAGCTGGGTTTGCAGTACCTATAACCAGTGGCAAATAATTCAGTTCCTTGCTGTTTGGGAACTGTGTTGGAAGTTGTTCAAGGCTTGGCTTGGGAGCTGCTGTGAGTCTTCAGGCTCATGCAGAACATGAGTATTTTTACTACATTTGCTCTTTTTCTTCCTTCCAGAGGTCATGTATTGTCCATAGGTGATACCAAGCAATTGCCATTTATCCCTGAAGGGCTGATTCAGCCCCTTGGAAGTGAAGGCAAAACTTCCTCTGGATTCTGCTGGATTTCAGACAGAGCCATTAGTAACAGTGGAGGCTCTGCACCTGTTTGAGCTGCAGTTTGAAGCCATACCTTAATGGCTTTGCAGCTGATTTACAAATGCTTTAGTGTTGTTTTATCTCAAATGTTTAGCAATTTTCCTGGTCCTGTCAGGTAAAACCAATTTGGGTGTTAAATATTGTTATTTGAAGTGTAGCATATGGGGAAATGAAAAATGTCTTGCAGGTACAGCAATAAAATGAAATCCTAATTAGTGCTTGGGTAAAACTGACATCAAAAGAGGGCACTAGTCCTCCACTGAACCCAGTGCAGTGTGTGCCCAGGAGTCTGGCTCTGGAAGTGGGAAGCACCGATAATGGAATAATTATCTTTTTGGGGTGGAGTGAAATCTGTGTTTACTCATATTTGTAATTTCAGTGGAATCCTTCCAATGCTATTTGTGAGCCCTTGAACAGACTCGAGATAACGAACCGGGAAGTTCATTGCAGAACTGCAGTGGCCTCTGGTTTAGTCCTTCAGAGCAGATGTGTGGAGGCAGCAATAGTGTTGTTGTTCCAGGGGTGTCACAGATGTGACCTTTAAAAGGGTCCCCTGAGTTCTGCTGCAAGTGCCCAGGGCAGGGCAGTGCCCACCATCCAACTGCTTCCCAGCTCTGCTGCAGAGCCCACTGAGATGAACCAGAAGACACCTTTGGAGCTGAATTGTGGTGACTTTGCTGGGTTTCAGGTCTCGCTCAGGAAGCTTTTTCTGTGCTGCTGAGCACTGGGTCTCACAGAACCCCCCAGTTGCATTGGTTTGGTCAGCAAGAGTTACAGATGATGACTAGCCCCAGTTTGTGGAAGAAATAAAAAAATAGAAAAACCCCAGTCTTTGTTTCTTGGTGCTTGTTCAAGGCCCAGGGGTGTTCTGTCTCTGTGTTCTGTGTGTGCTGGCTGTGTCCTCCCTCAGGAGAGCAGCTGGATGAGGCTGCACAGCACTGGGAAATGAGAGCCTGGCAGGGAGTTTAGACCCAGGGCAGGTGAAATACAGGAGCCAATCCTTTGGCACCAATCCCCAAAGGGCTCAACAGACCTACAGTCACACTGCTGTCACCTCACAGGCACCTGAAACCCTGACACGGCTCCACTGGTGGGAACTGGATATCCTGCAATCCAAGCAGTGGATTTGGGGGTAGTCCTGCTGCTTAAGCGGCTGTTAAATGAGGTTCTGCATTTATATATTGAATATAATATATATACAGCTCTTGTTCCAGCTGTTTCCTTATTCCTTCCTTTGAGCTTTAACTTAAGTGGGGGTATATTTTCTAAAGACAGCTGACAGGTAACCCAACAAGAATAGGAAAGGATCCTGTACATACTGGTGATTCCAGCAGCAAATACAAATGATAGAAAAAAATGAAATCACAGGTTTTTAAAAGTTTCATTTTGCAATGGTATTATTTAAATTTAAGGCATTTTTCAGCATTCCAGATTCCTTGAGATTAAGATTGCACTGTGCATCACTTGGTTTTTTTTATTCTTTTATCACTGTTGTTATTATTTTTCCTTTGTTTTCTGTCCTATTGAACTGTCTGTATCTCACCCCACCTTTTTCTTCATTTTCTCCTCCATCCCACTGGGGGTGAGGGATTGAGCAGCTGTGGGGCAATTTGCTGCCTGCCTGGTTAAACCACCACAGCTGCTTAATCTTCAGTGGAAACACTGAAAACCTCTGGCTCAAACTCTGAATTTAGGTCTGGTGCAAGTAGATAATGACTGGGCATCAAATGGTTCGAGTACCTTTGCGTTATAACTGATCTCTCTTACATCCCTATCAACATTTCTTTCAAATTTGAAACAGCCCGAGGCTTTCCCTGTATAAAAAGTGGATTCTGCCTTTTCCATGTTTAAGGAGTTGATTCCAGAGAGGTTTGCCAGTGTTTGGTTCCTCTTAAATGCTTGCTATTCCTGTACAGCTCCCTGAAGAGTATGAGGGTTTCTTTGATTTCATTAACATTTGGAAAGGATTTGAGGTATTGCATGGTTTGGTCACTACAGTAAAAAGATAATAATGCTCTTGGGAGCAGCTGAATGTGGAATTGCATGTGAGGAGTTGTGTGTCCATCCTTGGAGGCTGAGACTGCCTTTCTCTACAGTGAGCTCTAAAGTTTGAACTGCTCCAATCAGCCAGGCCCATCACCACCACTCCTGGCAGAGGAATGGTCTCCTCTGTGATAACATCTGAAGGCTGTTCTCACTGATAGCCCTGCCTACACATCATTTTCTAAGCATGTGACCAGCTCAAGTCCAAACTTGTTGCATATTGAAATAATTTGGAGGGAAGGCCACCACGAGAGGACTGGTTGGGATCTGGCATTGGGTAGGGGAAGCTTGAATTCCCATTCCCTCTGTCCATGAGCTGAGCATGCCTGTGTTCCAGGCTCAGCAGCCTGTTCCTTCCCTGGCTCTCTCTTTTCCCAGCCCTGGTGCCAGAGCAGCCCAGTCAATTGGTTCCCTTTGCTGCAGAAATGGCCCTGGGGAAGGGCAGCAGGGCTGGAGGCAGGAGAGCTGTGCTGGGCTGCTCTCGGAGTGCTTTAAGCACCCATGGGCCATGGGAACCAGCTGGTAGGTGTTGATGTGACTCCTGCACTTCAGCACCATGTTACAAAGGGGGTTGTTGAGTCTTGCAAGTTGCTTTGGTGAACGTGGTAGGGATGTGAGGGGACTTGTGGGATGTGGCACAGTTAAAGCAAGTCCATATCACTCAGGATTTAGAGAAATTTTTGAAGGCCCTCAGAGGAGCAGGCAGTGATTCCTGTGGTGGAACCTGGTGCAGTGTTTGCCCCAGAGAGCTCCCAGCATTGCTTGCAGCCATGAAAATAGCACTTCAAAGAGGGTGCTCTCACAGCAGCCCAGGCTGACAGCAGGAATAAAATAGCACGTGGCCTGCAGCATGTTCCTGGCTCAGGATCACTGCCTGTAAACCAGCAAAAGTGCTGGAATAGCAGGGTGGGAATATCCAAGTTGTCTCTCTTCTTGAACTTGGTCCTTACATGTTAACACAGTGATATCTGTGTTACCCAGCTTTTTGAGAGGATGATACAGGGCTTTATCTAAAATCTTTGAAACCTGCTTACCTGGAAATCTGAAATGTTTTATATGATAGTAGCCCCTTCTTGGGAGCAGGGTTGCCCTGACCCCAAAATTAAAAAGGCAAAACCTTAATTTTCTTTTTCTTTTCATTTAGAAGCAAATATTGTGAAAGAGGCCCAGAAAAACTTGCCAGTCTACTGTCACTGGAGAGAATTCAAACCACAGTTTACATCCCTCCCTCCTCTCACTATCCTTCCCTCCCCACCTCCTCTCCTTGCACCATACATGTGTTTAATCTTAGACATGGATGTAAACCTGTCTATTCCTTATTTTGCATCCTTTGAGTATTATTATAATCAGGCCAGTTTATTAAGAATTAATGCCCCTTCATGAACTGAGGATAATGGAATGGCCACATATCCTCTTGTGCTGGACTGTGATTTACTAATAGGAGCTTCTAGGGAAAGGATCATAAAAGACTGAGGCCCCCACCTCTGGATTAATATTTAATCAGGTGTTAAGAGAGCCTTGTGTTGGATCCTGGAGTTGCTAGCAGAAACCTGCAGGGGAAATGAGAGGGTCCTGCATCTTAAAGGGGCAATGCAATTATAATTAAAGGCTTGATCCAAAGCCCATGGACATAAATGAAAAGCTCCTATTAATTTGAAGACCTTTGGATCTGGCCCAAAGGGAACTAAAAATAATGAATGTTTTTGCATGTGAAACAGAGAAACATAGGCTTACTTTTTTATATATATTATTATTATTTCAGAGGTATCATGGTTAACATGCATGGTTTAAATTTAAAATGAATGAGATGGAAAGGTCTGGTGCCAAAAACATGCATCAAACAAGCTGGGGGCCAAACCGTTCCAAACTTTTTAAATATGGGAACGTGAATTCAAATGGCTTATTTCTTGTATTTCATGGCTAAATAAGCTACACTGAGAGAAGTGTGGCAGTTGATTTGTTCCAAGCCTCATTATGGTTTGTGGACTATAGCTCAATAATCTGTTTTTAAGTAGGCACAGATCGGTTTGTTTTTATCATCTTGAGGTCTTTGCAGCTACCTCAGGCTCCCTAAAAAGTTAGGATGCCCAGTTTTGGCATTTTGAAGTATTACAGCACAGTCAGTGTCTTTGAGGATCACAGAGATAAAGAGGGCACATGTCAAGCGGGAAAAGCAGAGAGGGGGATGGATGTGGAACCTGCATCCACGAGATCTCAGCTCCTGAGCCACAGAGCTGAACAGCCACCTCTGCTCCCAGAGAAAGATTCTCCCTGAAAACCTCTTTCCAACACCATCTAATAGGCAAGGCTTATTTCAAAATTTTATTCCAGCTCATTTAAGTTTAGGGCCCTTCCCCATTGCTCATTAATCTCAAGGGAAATGCAGATGAGAGAAGTTCAGTCTGTGCAGGCACTGCAGGTGACTCTGGGCAGGTGAATTCTGTGCTCCTGCTGGCTGGGGGTCAGGAGCCATGGCTGGATTAAAACCCCTGACAGAGCAGTGCCCAATTACAGCTCCTGTAAGGGCTGGAGACTGAGACCATTACTATGGGATGGGAAGAGCTGGATCTCCCATCATTTGGTGGGAGATGAGAAATGATCAAAGAAACCTGACTGGTGTTTGAAATGGAGGAGAGAAGGGACTTTTGCTCTAATGAAACAGTCCCAGCTGCTTTGTGGCTCAGCCTGCTGCCCTTTCTGGAAAACAGAACCCAACTGTCCATTAGTGGCACACAGCACTGCAATAAAACTTAGGGAAATTATGTATCACTGCATCAAGCTGTAGAGTTCCTTCTTATAAAGCAAGATACAGCAGAACTGGGGCAAAGGCCAAGCATTTAGCATTAAGTTCCCAAATACTAAGGTCTTACCTAATGTGCAGTGTATCTCTTGCAATTAAGAGTAAAGTTAATGAAGTTTCTGACAGTCCTTATTTTTTCCCAGGGGAACTTTGGCAGTCTGGGGTTGGCCACAAAGCAAGTTATCTGCAGTTCATGCAAACCTCAGCCTTGCTTAGGAAAACCTAATTCCTTTCTCAGAATACACCTATTAACCTTGCTTCCCCTTTTCTGCAGATATTGTTGTGGGGGAGGTTGTTGTCTGTGCAGTCTCCCCCTCCACCAGACCTTGTCCTCTCAGTGTCTGAGAGCTTTGGTAGGTGAGGGCAGGTACCTGAGCTGAGCAAGGAAAACCTCCTCTTCCTCTGCTCAATGGGAACTTTGCCACTGGCTTGTTAGAGTCGGGATTTCAGCCCTGATGTTCTCCTGGAGATATTGATTATACATGGTGGAAAACACAACAGGGTGTTTTATCAGAAAAACAAGCACAAATGTGCAAATAAAACCACAGAGATAATAAAGGTCAAAGCTGTTTAATGGACCTTCATAAAGTTATGTACCACTTAAATCCTAATTAACTCCAGTTTGGGGCATTTCAGTGGGATTTAATAAATAGGCTTGTGGAGAACCTCTGCACAGGGTTGAATTTCAACGTTTGCAAAGAAAATGGGAGGAGGTTACTTTACATTAGGCATCTGTGTATTTTGCTCCCAAAGTAGCATTTAGGAAAATGGCCACAAACAGCACATGCTGGGTTATAGCTGGCAATTTAATCTGCAGGCAGGAACATATAAAATCCATGATAGGATGAAGTTTTCTGTGACTGCTGTATAATGGAAGCACTCAACAAAACCCAGCAGGCTGAGCAACAAGTGGCATTTCAAACCTCTGAGTTCACCACAGCCTCACGAGTTTTGCAGGATGGGTGTTTTCCTTAGTTTTCCTTAGGTTTCTAGTATTTCAAATGCTTTGCTTGTCGTGGAAACAATGGGGCTGCACCAGTGGGGTGCAGCTGAGTGGTGTACTACAATGCAGAAAAAAAAATCAATTTATTCTGTGGCTCACAATTTATTTCATGGTTGGGGAAATATCAGTTTAAGTGATGATTATGTTACCCAAGTATGTGGTACCCTGGCTCTGTGTCTAATACAAACAATTACTGTATATGGGTTGCATGTGTGGTTGTGATGTGGTGGTGTGGTACCGAGATTTTATCAGCTTTGGGTTGCTCACATTATTCACCAATTCCAACTTTCCCTTTGGTAAAATTCTTAGTGTCTGTGCAGGTCATCCCAAATGAATGTGAGCAAAACCTTTACACCACCAGTCTCTCATCACATATTCCTCTGTTGGCACATACTGGATAGGTGTATTATAAATTCAGTGTTTAGGGAGTCCCTAAAGGCACTCAGGGGACTCTACCTGGAAGGGTTGGTTTCTTCACTGACAAAAGTCCCACGGAACAAACTGCTGGGAAAAAAGAAAAAGATAATTTTTTAAGACCCTCTGGATATTATTTCTTTATAATATAATAGCTTGGTGATTCTTCTGTGGCATCTCGAGGTTTTTTGGCAATGCAGGGGTAAGTGGTTTGAACTCTTTAAAGTGCCCAGGGAACAAGACACTGTGCTCTAAAGCTGGACTCTCTGTCCACTCTCTGGACTAATCCTGCCATTCTTATCATCTGTTTTCTGATTGGCAACACAGAAAAATTAGTTTCAAAATTTCAAAATGTGGGAAAGAAAAGCACTTCTACTCATTTCAGCCTCCTTCCTGCATCCTAGTGATGCATTTGGAGTTCCACACCTAGTCTGTCAAGGCAGATAGAAGTGCTGTCAAACCCTGACTGGGGGCTCCTGTGCCCCCAAAGACTCTTCCCTCCCCTGGTGCAGCATTTGGCAGGCTCAGAGCCAGCCCAGCTCACCCTGACCCAGAGCTGGGCTGGGTATGAAGAGAGGCCCTGTCACAAAAGCTCTGAAAATAGTCAGAGCTCTGCCTTTGGTTAGCTGAGAGAGGAAGGAAAGGGGCAGGGACAGGACAGGGCTCCTCTCCCAGCAGGCAGAGTTCCTCTCTTGGCCTGGCATTGCAGCCTTGCCTCTTACTCCAGCTCCCTCCCCCCTTCTCCCTTCAGCTTTAATATCTGGGTTTGTCTGATTTTAAACTGGGTTATTTGAATGTCAAACTTTCAATAACACTTTACCAGAGGTGTCCATTAACCCATGCTAAATTACAGCAGAACATCTCTGGAAATACATGTGACATGCACATGAATACCAAATGAATTCATTAGGATCAGTGCTATTCCAATGAATACCAAATGAAACCCCAGTGATGGGGACATCATCTCCCTGGGAATAATCGACAGCGTTCCTTTGGCACCACTCAAACACATCAGCTGTTTGTTTGCACTGATGAGAGGTGGCACTCGAGGTTTTAGTTAGATAAACAAATGATGACACCAATAATCACTTAGTTGGTGGCTGTAATGCTTAATAATCACATCCTGAGATCATGCACACTAGAAGCAGTGCTGCACTTTTTATGCATAATGAATCCCAAACACTTCATAAAAGGTGATAACTTTCTTTGACCACTGAATATATTATTTATAAAAGTGCTCCGTTCCCTTCCCCCTCCCACCCTTGGAGATCCTTTTGAATTTTTTTTATCCAATAGAATACACTGGTAGCACATCTTAGACTATGAGGTCTCTTCTTATACATAATTTATAAAACAATTTACAAGTGATTTATTTTTAGCAATAAGATAAAACATGGTGTGAAGGGTTTTGCCAACAGAGATATAGATGGTTTGGGAGTAACACTCGTGGAGGAGCCTGGGGGTCAAGTGAAAATTATTTTTCTGTTTTTCCCTGAGTTGTGAATCTTAAGGAGCCTCCTCTTGCACCCATTGCACAGTGCACTAAATACACACTTCCCTAAAACTGCAGGAAGTTGTATGGCACCATGTTTTAGATGGCCTTGAAAAATACCCTTTAACTGAACATATTGGTGGTTAGACCGTGTTGAGAGGCACAAAAAGAGTGTCCTGTCCAGACACTCCTGGTTTAGTGGCTGGCTCTGTCTAGTTGAAGCCCTGCTGAGTGCTGGGGCTGCTGATGCCCACATAGAGGAGGTAAACTTTAGTTTATAATTAACACCTCGTTGATGAAGAGGAGGGTTGTGCTGCCTCCCCTCTCCCAGGAGATGGCAGTGTTTAAGAGCAGTAGCAGAGCATCCTGCACGTCCTGATCCTCCTGTCCTTGCACCAACCGTGGTTCTCAACAGCCAGTAATTCAAAATATCGTGGTAGGACTGCGATGGGAGAAGAAACACGGGTTGACCCGAGGCTGCAGAGAGGGCTGTGTTGCAGCAGAAGCCCTTTATGTCAGCTATGGTGGCCTGTGGTCTGAGTTACTATTGGGGCTTGTGTAGCAAGATGCTCAAAGATGTTGACCTTGTAGTTTGCTCATGTCCCAGCCTGCAGGTGTGTGCACTGCAGTAGGAAACCCCAGCTAACTGGCTTTCTCTCATGCTAAATATTATTTCATATCAGCCACGATTTTCTACAAAACTGAGGAGTCCATTTCTGCAGGGCCCTTGCCTTGGAGTGCTGGTTACCAGCACAGCACAGGATGTGATGAGCATCAGGGCTTGTGTGCTCACCCAGCACCAATCCGATGAGGTTGTGGCCTTCCCTTCCCGAGCCTTTTCAAAGAGATGTCAGGAAAAATTGCCAGTTCTGCCTGGCCATGTAGAAACCCTGGTCAGAAGTGCCCCCTGCCTGCTGTGGTCACCAGCTGGTGCTTTGAAAATCAGAGCTCTAGGTTGGGTTTCCCAGCCCTGCAGGTTGCACAGCCAGCTGTAACTGTGAGATGTGCACTGGTGCTGGTGTGCTGAGAGCTTTGTGCCTTGGCTCTATGTGTGACTGGGTAAGACAATGCAGAGCAGGACTCCAAATTGCCAGGCCCTGCTTTTTATGTAACAGAGCGAGCTGGTTCTGCCATTTGTGTGTCAGAGCTGGGGAAATGTGTACCTACTGTGGGCTTCCAGGCAGGATCAGGGCTCTGGCACTTATTTTCCTAGAGAGAACATCCTTCTGGAAGGTCATCTGAAAGGGTAAACTTGTCACCACTTAACCAGAAACCTAATCAGTGCAGTTCCCCCAGTCGTGTTGTGTCCAGACACTGAAATGACAGTGACATAAAAGAAGAGTACAGAAATTTGGGATATTCAACCATTTTTGGGGGTTAGATTGAGGAAAAAAAAAAGGGGGGGGAGGAAGAAGCTGGAAGCACAGTCTGGGTGTTCAGGGGTCTGTCTTGCTGCACAATTCCCTTCTCATGCTCCTCAGCATCTCACCCCGCACTCCTGGGCTGACAGTGAGCTCTCCCTTGTGCAGTCCTGGCCTTGAAATGGCTCAGCCTTCCAACTCCTAGGAAACTAATTTCCTACTACTCTATTTGTTTAAAATTAGCATCTAGAAAGTGAACTCTGTGAGCAGCCTGGACTTAGATTTGGGAAGATGGGGACATACACCCCAGAAAACTGTAAATGCAGGCACTGCTTTCCTTTGCATCCAGAATTCAACAGAGCTGTCAGATAACACATGAGAGATGGTTAATAATAAATTAAAAACATCGCAGCCACAGGGAAACTGCATCTCTCCCCTCCCCCCAAACTCCCCCTCTCTTTTGCTTTTTTCTACCCCATGGGCTTAATCAGCATCAAAGAGTAACAAATCCAATAAAATGTTTCCCTGAGCCAGGAACCAGCCTGAACTGGATAGCACACACACACCCCAGCCTCTCTCCTCTCCCCTGACTGCCAGCCCCTTTGCAAAACAGCTGACAGTCGAGGTGGAGATGGAACAAAGGCAGAGATGGGGAAGGGTAAATCACAGGGACACCCCCAGCTCTCATCTGGTGCTGCAGAGCTCCAACAGCCTCCCCTGCTCCTCAGCTACCGGTTCAGAGAGAGCTGTTCTGGCTCCTGACTTGGTTGTTATCCCAGTAAGACCAGAGATACAGGGGAGGGAATGGAAAGAGGGAAGATACATGCATTTCTACTGATTTCTCCCCTTTTAAAACTGAATTCGAACAACAGCAGCTCTGTCAAATTGCAGCAGGTCATACACAGAGCTTTGATGGGTTTATGGCCTTGGTGCTCCACAAATAGCCTGAGCCAGGCTCTGGCAGGTGAGAGCAGGTGATGCTGTGCTGGGAGCGCTGCCAGGACCCAGCAGGGCTCTGTGTGGTGACCCTTCCCCACCCTGCCCTTGCAGGCTCCTCCTGTGCAGTAGCACCTCTTTTCAGAGCTGGAGGAGATGTCCATCCCTCCTGAGCAGGAGGAGAAGGCAGTGGTGGGCTGCACCTTCAGGGCTGAAAGTCCCTGTGGGTGTGTTTGAAGGCAGTGGGCTGACATTGCTTTTCTGTAGCAAAAGATTCAGCCTGAGGTATCACCTGTGTGATGGCAAGTGCTCCAACAGTGCTTATGGCACCAAGAGATTAAAAAAATGAAAATGGGGTTAGCAGGAAGAACTAAGGAAAGGAAGGAGAACATACCCTCAGCAAGCTCTTCATTCTGGGCTGTTCTTTGTGATTGCTTCTAGGGTATGTCTGTGTCCCCCAGAGCTGTAATATCTGAGCACTTCCCAGTTATTAACATGGGGAGTGCATCTCCTCCATAGCCCTGGAGAGAGAGCTGCCATCATTTCTGCCTTAGAGATGAAAACTGGAGCACAGAGGAAGGAAGCTTTAGCTCATGGCCATGCAGAAGAGCCTATGGCACAGTTAAGAAGTGAATCCACATAACTCCAACTCTGCTGGATCAGATCATAGCCTGAAGAACATCCTTGCCTTTGGCCTGTTTGAGCTGCAACACTTTGAGGTGAGTTCAGGTATCAAATCTGCTCTGTGCTGAGTCCAGCTTTCTAAATCTATGCTGAAGTGTACCCATGCTAAAGGTAGAGATTTTGAGAAGCTGACAGGCAGCTCTGCCTGCCAGTGCAGTGCACATCTGGAGCACTTTGTGACTTGAAAGTTTGGCTGAGCCTTCCCAGTGAACTGGCTGTGCACTTTGTGCATCCTCCTTCACGCGAGAGTCCCAGAACCTGCTCGTGTTTCTGTACCTCACAAGACAAATCCCTTGGCATTTTTCACCAGAAGAGCTGTTTCTCTGCCTCTCCTGCTCTGTAATAATTCCCCCTGTGTGTTGTGGTGCTGTGGGTGCTGTCACCCTGCTCAATACCCATCTCCCAGAAGATCCCCTGTGTGTTGTTTGTGTGGCCAGCCCAGGGGTAGGATCAGAGGAGCCTGGGGCTCTGTGCTGGCCAGGGCTGATCACACCAACAGCACTCACAGCCACGAGAGGCACTGCAGGGGCTGATGGGGGGCTGCTGCTGAAGAATTCCTATCCCAGCACTAGAAAATACCTTCTTAGAGAGCAGAGTCCCTTGGATTCACTCTCATGCAGGTCCCTCCCATGGGAAGCTGTAGGACTAGCCAGGCTTTAATGAATGAATTCAGAAACTACCACAGAATTCCTATGGAAATACAGATGACATCTGCATTATGGTCATAATTAATTAACCAATCAATTATCATGATTAATGCTATTTTAATGAATCAGTTCCAAATCATTTTTGGTTCTCATGCTTTTCATTGGGAGCACATTAATCACTCAGATTCTTTGGGTTGCAGAGGAATGCAGGATGTAAATCTGAGACCTGAGTACATCCTTAACAGAGGTGAGCCAGGTTCTCAGCAATCAGATCCAGATGCAGGTGTGGAAAGCTCTCCTGAAGGTCAGAGGATCTTCAAATTTGGAAAAAAAATGCTGGCACATGATAGCAATTGGCCCAGAGCACGCAACAAATGGATCTGAAATGACCTAGGACTGGGATGGTTTTACAGTTTCAGATATGGACTTTCCTGCTAACTCTGTTTATACTGGAAAAAGGTAAAATAATGCATGATAACTGTTCTTGAAATATTGGATAATCCGTAGCAGTTTGGGGTGTTTTGGGTTTGTTTGGTTTGGATTTTTCCTGACGTTAAATGAGAATTCTTGTAGATTTGTATAAATTCAACTGACTTTGGCAATGCTGCACAGGAGCACTGGCTTTCCAAATGGAACCAGTTGAGGGACTGGGGTTTAATATATTCTTGAATGTCTGCTTGGACATTGCTCTTATTTTCAGTGTAGTGTTCGTTTACTCCTGTGGAGAACTTGCATGGTTCTACCATCTGTGAGAGCTTCCAGATCGTGTGAGAACAGAAGTACCGATTTAAATTAATGATTAGACTTCAACCCTTGGATGTAACTTCTCCATTTATCTGAGGTGTTGCCAAAACTCACTGATTGCTTCTGGAATGAGCCAGAAGATGTACTTGGGGTGTTTTGAACAGCTGTGCCTGAAGCCCCTTGGAATCCGAGCTGCTCCAGGGAAGTGCAGCAGATCCATCCCAACACTCCCAGCACTGAGGTGGAATGACACAGGAGCACAGGCTTTTGCACTGCAGGAAACACTGCATTTGGGAAGTGGGTGGGGATTTGTTTTGTTTTTTTTATTATTTCATTTTAAAGAAGAAATGGCTGGGAAAAAAAAGGCAGTAGTAGGGAGATGAAATCTTGGGTAACGAGTTCTGAACCCGTTTGAGGAGAATGATTGGCTCTGCATTTCAGGGCATTGTAGTGAATGAGGAGAATCAAAATGGAAAAAACCCAAACCAGCTAGAAAATATGTGAAGTAATGCACAATGTCAAGCTTGAGCCTGAGGTAGTTTTGTAGTATATGTAACCATATAAGCATTAATTTAGGAATTGATCTCTGTACTGTACCTGTTATGAATAGCTTATTTCACTTGCAGCTCAGAAATACAGAGATATCCTACTTGCATAGCTGAGGGAACATCAGGGGATGGAGTTTGGGTATTTTATTACATTATTACTACTTACCCTGTTAGTGCAGCAGGTCAGAATGTAGTGAGAAGAGGTATCTTTAATGAGTTTAATGGCTTGGGTAGATAGAGAATACTGGAAACCTTTCTTGTAGACACAGGTATTATAGTTCAGATAATGTTTTCCTTCACTGTTTATTATATGTTGCACTCTAAAAGACATATATATGTTGCATTCTAAAGTTTTGGCAAATGTGAGCTTAATATTTGTTTCATAAAGCTATACAAAAGTATCCATTGACTTTTGGAAGCCCTTGGAAAACCCCCTGTTTTCTGATGGCATGTGGGCACCCAATTCATGTAACAAATACAAAAGCTCAAGAGTAGCCCTGACATGGCTATATTAAAAAATGTGGGGAAATATTTGTGGGATATTTTTTGGAGTCTTTATACTGCTTTACTGGCAATCACATGAATTTTATATCTGTCATGAAATCTCCTGACATTTCCACCAATATGTTGCAAGGAGGTCATTAGAACAATTACTGAGATGTGGGAAAAGAAGTAGCATTCCATAGCATCAATTGCCAGCACTGCCATCTCTAAGCAATTAAAAACCATGAGAAGAAAAACTGGACTTTTTTCTGGCCTGTGTATCGAGAGGGTGCACCCGCATTTGTTTTTGAGGTTTTCTGCATTGCTGTAGCACCAGACGGACATTCTTGAAAAGGATGAAGCTGTTTGGGGAAAATTGAAGTCAAATGAAAAAAAATCTCAATGAAACTCTTCATTTCATCCATTAGAACTCACTGACTTGATGTGTTTAAAGATTGTACAGAAACTATTAAATTTTGAGAACTTCCCATGGGAGACGAACAAGTTTCATTAGAAACCAGTTTGTTTTTCTGAGGTTCCCATCAGATTCTGCTTGAATTGTTTGTGAACCTGAAGTGTCCAACAGCCACAGCTGCCCATCGACCCTTCAGCCCTGAGCCTGGCCAGGTCAGCTGGGCTGGAGAGGAGCAAGTGTGTCTGGGAACAGCACCCTGGGGTCAGGCACTGGAGCTGGGAAATGTGTTCCTGGGCTGCCAGCTCCTCACCCGCCTTCCTCTTAGAGAGGGACTTTCCACAAGGACAAGGGAGAATGGCCTTAAGAAGGGAGAGAAGGTTTACATTAGATATTAGGAAGAAATTCTTGACTCAGAGGGTGCTGATGCCCTGGCACAGGTTGCCCAGAGAGGCTGTGTGCCCTCCATCCCTGGAAGTGCTCAGGATCAGGTTGGACGGGGCTCTGAGCAACCTGGGCTAGGGGAAGTTGTTCCTGCCTGTCAAGGAGTTGAAACTAGATGATCTTTGAGGTCCTTTCCAACCCAAACCATTCCAGGATTCTCTGATTCCAGCCCAGTGCCAGTGACCTGTGGTTTTCTCAGGCTTTTGGATCTCTGAGGCCTTTAATTGCCAAAAGGCTGCGACAGATTTGAAATGAATGTGACACTTCTCACAGTGGTAATGGCAAAATTACTGAGATGCTGTTTCACCCTTGCTTGGCAGGGATGGGAGATGCTGAAGCCAACAAAAATTTTGTCAGGCTGGGGCTGTAGCGACCAGGGCTGTCTGACTTGCTGTAGTCCTCTAGGAAGGTATTTGGACACCTGAGAGATCGTAATTCATTCTGAAAATGACATAGTTCAATATTAAAGTTGAATTTCACTGCCATGACATGAAGCTGATTTCTGAATCCAGATGGAAAAAATTCCCAAACTTATATAATTGAAAGGAACTGATATCTTGTTTCCTGACCAGCTCCATTTCTCCCGTGGCAATAAGCTGGAGTTCTTGAGGAAATCATCAAGTCTTGAAAGAACTGAGGAATGGGTGTATCCAAAGGCTCAGCCAGTCTCCCACTGCCAGTGAGGCACGCAGGATTATTCCCCTGGAGACTGAGAGCTCAGCCTGCTCATGGTGTGGCTGTAATAAAACAGGAAAAAATATTAGTGAGGTTTGTCCAAGACCTGCTTTGAGTTTGTGGAAACACTTTTTAGTCTTCTTGGGTCCAGATATGTGATCTATTCCCCTTAAGTCCTAAATTTAGCAGAAAATAAACCAGCCCGGGCTTTCCTCACCTGGGTAAGGAATTTCAGGATGCTCTGTTGCTGGCCCTTGCTTTGGGACTGCAGGAAGGAGGATCAGTTTGTGGATCAGCAGCACTGCACCTGCCCTGCCCTGGGCCTGAGCAAGGCCAGCTCTGCCCACCCCTTACACCTGCGTTTTTGCACTCATGTGGGAGCAGGGGGTTGTTAGTTTGGACAAATTCCAAAGCTGCACAGGACGGGGTCTGGGATGGTCTGGGGTCTCCTGTTGAGGTGCAGGGGTGAGGCTGATGGAGCCTTGTGGAAACACCTGTCCCTGGTCGGGGTCACTGAGCCAGTTGGTCCTGAGCCTTCAAACCAAATCCCTTGAAACTTCACTACTGTTGGAGAGGTGATGGCTTGCACTTTCCCAAACAAAGCACAGCAATGTTTCCTGTAATTCGAACCGAAGAGACAATTTAGTGCTTTGTAATCGGTGGGTGGGGGAGGCACTGTTGAGTCAGGAAGCCCCCAGAGGGTGCTGGCTTTACTGGTTTCAGCTGTGAAATCAAAACACATGCATGAGTCAGGCCAGTGGTTAAGTTCTGCTCACTTTGAGGCCCTGGCTTTGATTAAATTCATGTGTCATTTTCAAAGGTCCATGTTTAGCTTGGTTTTAGATCATGCTTGCATAATTAGTTTATTTAAACTATGTCTCATGTTAAATCAGATTTTGCCTGTGGACTTAAGTACAACTATGTAATAAGATATACCTATTAAACAGATGTTTAATCTTAATGACTATGTTCTTGACAATCAATTGAAATTGAACATCTAATAACTACATTGCAACTAGGCATATCTCTTTGCATTTAATAAGATCCTATAGTAATATAATTATAGTAATATAGCATATTATACATAACATATTCATGGCAATATAACCATGTTTGTATAATGTATAAAATATATATTAAAAATCATCTGAGAAATGAGGAGGCTTTAGCTCAGCTCATCATTTCCCTGAAGGGAAAGAATAAAAAAAAAACACAAAAAAACCCAACAAAACCCCAAACGTTATCCTCTTACAGAGGAAACAATTTGTATTGGCACTTTGCACTGCATGTCCTGTAACAGCACTGTGCCCACAGGTCATCACCCCAAGGAGAGTCCAAAGCAGTGGTGTCGTGGAGCAAAGCTCAGGCTCATGTTCCTTATCTGGTGACTGGTGGGATACTTTTGTCAGACTCAGTAGAGAAAAAAAAAAAGGGGACTAAGAAAAATAAGGGGAACAATTAGAACAAATATAGATGTGCAAACACTTGTTTCCACGAGGCTTGTAAAAAAAGCCCAGCCAGCTCTGTCAGTCCCCATTGGAATTGGGTGTAAATATGATACTTCTGCAGTCGTGCACCCAAGTCTCTGATTTGTGATTGTGACCAATAAATGAGCCATTTCATTAATAGATCCCACAGAATATCTCATTGTTCTGATAGTCCTGACTCCAGAGCTTTATCTTCTCTATCATGACATGTACAAATGATTTGCACATGCTTCTGTACCATAACTGGGTACTAATGGACATTTAAATATAAAACCAAACAGGTTCATAATGTTCTGGTCAGAATTAGCAAGTATGTGTCAAATAGCCTCTTAAGACACTTGAATATTTTGGTAGTTTTGCAGTATTTTAGGATTTTATTTTTTTGAGGAGCCTTTAAGCCCATGGTTAAATCTCTCTTCTCAGCAAATCGGTTGCACATGTGTTCAATATTAAGTGCATACTAATAGAAACACACTGATTAACTTTTGTCTTATGGTTGGACCAACTATTCACTGAACTGTATAGAAAACTTTCCATTGAATCCAATGAGCCCTGAGCTAAACAGTTTAAAATGTGGTGGAAAGGCAGGGAGAGAGAGTGGGAAACAGGTGGGTTCAAATTAGGCTGGATTATGTGGTATCTTTTGGGCTATTGAATATGTATAGAATGGAGCTCTTGCTATTGCAAATTACAAACATGTTTCAGAATCTGTTTTGTGGCACGTGAGCAGTGCAATGATGGACTTGTAACATATGAAAGACATATTGATGATAGTAAACATTAGCTTGGCATTCTGGTCTCCAACATGGCTCAGAACTGGGGGGGGAGAAGAAGTCTTCAAACTTTTCATGTTCCATAAAAATAGTTATCGAGGTTTCTTTTTGCTCAGCCTCCCAGATTCCTCTTTAAAAACTAGCCTGGTTTCCCTGAGCATCTCTTTCCTAGTGCATTATATTCTCCCCACGCCTGCCTGCATTAATTTTTGTTAATATTGTTGTTGCCATCTTTACACTAAAAAATGCATGAAGGAGAGAGGAGTGTGTGTGTGTTTGTGTTCTCCCTCCCCCTGTCCTCATCTAACTCAAGAGCAGGTTTACAGTGAAAAGGCAGTGAATTCTCCAGAGGGAAAACCTATTTTGGTGGCCTTCTTGTAATCATGTTACTGGAGGGCACCTCTAGCTAACACTGTGCTGGATTAAATTAGGCCTAGAACTTCTCAAGAGACTAATTTTACTACTGACTTTGTTTAGCCCTCTTTACCCCTTATTTAGGCTGGGAGAGGATGATGCTCTGTGTTTTGTTTTAGGTCTTTTTTTTCTTCTCCATTCTGCTGGTAATTTTTCCACACACCTTTATTGAAGACAGTGATTGCAAACACATTCAACTTAATATTCAACTCACGCTTTAACTTAACAAGTAGTTCAAAGATTAATTACCATGTACCTTGCAGTTCATAGATTCTATTATGATATAGCTCAAGCAAAGGGAACAGGGGGAAAATCCAGCTGATTAGCCTGTGATTATGTGTTAGCCTGTGCTCGTGGTCTTTGCTTGGTTGTCACTGTGTGATGCAAGAACTGCTGCCTGGTTATGGTTCCCCATCTGCATTAATTTTATTGTCGTTGATGAGTTTGTAGGACTTAAAAAAATAGGAGTGGCAATATTTGTCAGGTTAGTATAGTTAAAATTGTTAATGCTTTGAGAGGTGAAATGAATCTTCCCCGTGGTGGAAGGAGGGCAGTTGTTACCCACATTTCACAGGGTGGCTGTGGCTGATCAGAGTCCTGCATTGCCCCAGCCCTGGGCACAGATCTGAGCAGGATCTGCAGTGGCTGTGCTGGTGCTTCTGGCACTTCACCAGAGCACAGGGGGGAAGCTGCACTGGGGCTGTTTTGTCCCCAGCTTGGTGGCCCCAGGAGGGACTGGGAGACTGAACTCATGGTGAGGCTGAGGTGGGCTGAGCAGCCTGGCCATGGTGTCCCTGCCCATGGCAGGGGGGTTGCAGTGAGATGATCTCTAAGGTCCCCTCCAACCCAAACCATCCTGGGATTCTCTGATTCTGTCATACAGGTGCAGAGCTGACTTAGCATTGTGTCTGGGCACTTTTGATGTGATTATGCTGCACCTAAAACTACATTTAACACCTCATCAGACCGTATCATCTGGTAAGAGTGGCTTTAGCAATGTGCAGAAAGCCCCAGATGAAGAGTTCATCCTGTTGTCCCTCTGCTAATAGCCCAAGTTCTGTGTTTTAAGATTTGCAGAGTGAGACCTGTCAGGGATGTGATTAGACTTTTCTTCCCGCTCTGTTCTCACTGGGAGCATCTCAGTGTTCCCCTTATTCCAGAGTAAATCGATTAGGACTCAATAAAAAGCAGGGGCAGAACCCGCTTGTCACTTCTTAAATGTCTCAGCCTGTTTGGAGACTTTGCCTGAATCCCTGAGCAAGTGGGAGCTCTCCTAGTGTGAACTCCCCACATCTCCAGCTTCCCTGGCTAACGAGGGAAGGCAATATACATAGGACAGAACAGGTTTCCATTCAGCCGTGGAGAAAGCACTTGTGAATGTTGCAGGAAATGAGATCTTAAGTCAGTGCATGAAACAATCTAATCCATCACAGCCCCTCGAATGGCCCCTCATAACTCAGGGGCTGTCACAGCCCTTTGTGTGCGTGAAGGCAGTTGTGGAAGAAGTGACGAACTGCACACATATTCTGCTAAATCCGTTCTGGCAGCTGAGGTAATATATTTTCAATGCCAAGTCACATAATTTTACTTTAGCTCATTTGACTCCAGGCTACAAAGCTATTCCAGAAAACAAAGGGATGGTGTTTGAATAATGAATAATAATGAATTTAATTCTCTGGGCTTGTGCTGGGCTGAAGCCTCTAGGAGGTTAAATGCAGATAAAGTAATGGAAAGGAGAAGTTTTACCTTGCAAAATGGTGTTGTTTTACTCTAGTTGTCTTGACTTCATTAGGCATTGCTACCTTTGGATAGATGCAGCTGGCATATCATTTTAGAACTAATATATTATTAAGTATGATTTACAGATTTACACCTGCAAAATATCATAGAATTACTCTCAGCATCTTCTTCTGTCTTCCAGTTGGTTTGGAGGTTTTTACCTGTCCTGTTATTTTCTCTTGCTTTTGATAGTTGCAGACCTTCACAGTAGCTGCAAGGAAATCTGAGTGTACCCTTGCACCATGACAGATACACAGGCACTCTCTTGTGGTGTCACCCCACACCCTCAGCTGATAACTCAGTGCTTTTCAGGAAGGAAGGCAGGCAATATTCCCAGAGTTCTGGGCAAAGAGGGGATGCCTGTCTCTGCCTGTACAACGCTGAACATGCACTGGCCCTTGCGCTGCTGATATCAGTTTAATGTCAGTGACAGATGGGCAGGCAAGGAGAGGGTTTCCCCCATGGGAAGATCCTGGAAGGCAGCTTCGAGGAAGACTATGACATTTGTGAAGTGTCCACGGACAGAATTAATTACACCACAGTGGCATTAAAGCTCTGGGTTCTTAACTGTACCTTACATCCCTTTGAGAATCCCCCTTTCCTTTAGCACTTTAAAGGGAGTTTGAATTCATTCACAAACTGTGTTCATTGTTGGTGGAGGTGCTTCAGCCTCCCAAAGCCTCACCCAGGCAGGTCCAGGCAAGCAGGGGTGGGGAAGTGCTGCAGGTGCTTGTCTGGGAGGTCTCCTCCCACCTGGAAAGGGAGCTGGTGAATGTGTGCCCAGGGATGCTGGAACCTGTGGGGTCCTGAGCACCACACAGGTGGGGTTTGGTCAGAGATGCTGTTCCAGCTCAGCTGCTTCCTCTGCAGGGGAATCTTTCACTGCAGACCCTCAGTCTCAATGTCCTCAGACCCTGACGAGGTTCCTGCCCAGGACCTGCTCTGGGAACAGTCAGGGGAAGGAGTGAAGGCAGGAGCAGAAGAGCAGCAGCAAACTGAGGCAGAGGCTGTTCTGTGGCTTCCTGAGAGCTGCAGGAGAGCCTGGGGAGCTCAGCCCTGGAGGAGGTGGAAAAGGCCCATGGTCAGGGCAGAGGGGGCACTCACTGGTGCACTGGGATGTGCTGAAGGAGTGGCAGCCACAGGATGTGCAGCTCTGACCTTCCCTGGGTAACTCCAGGGCAGGTCCTTCCAGCCTGAGGGGTTGTGTGATCCCGTGCAATGGAAGTCACTGTGACACCAAAGGTTCATCATCACTGTTCATTCATGGCAGAAGAAGAGCAGGTGAACCAGGAAGGGAAGTCACCTTTAGGAACAGGTTGATAAGTAATTAAAAAGGAAAAAATCCAGACACTTGATAGGCAAAACAGGTTATGGAGAGCCAAAACATACACAGTGTTTTCTGGTGCTAAAGACAACAGATTTATAGAACAGCTCCGTGTGGGATGTATGTTCTTTGTCTGCAGCCTGAATGTGGCAATACTTGGTTAATTTGAGAGAATGAGAAAGTGAAGCTGAATATAAACAGAAATGAAATAGTCACTTGGGCACCATGTGCATGGGACTTCTAGTGAGCTCCACTGGAGGTCCAGGCACTGAATATTTGCAGGATTATGTGTCATCTCGTGGATCTGTTTTCACAGTCCAAGCCATCTGGCATACAGGAGTAAACAAACAGCAGAAAAGATAATAAGTAAACTGGTTTTTTAACTGTTTTTTCCCCCCTTGGTCTTAATACTGTAAGAGCTAAGGAATTTGGATTCCTGAAATAGATTACATCTAATAATGAGTGCAATAGTAAATGTAACATTTCCACCTTGCAGGAAGGCAATATCCTCTCTCTTTTGTTCAGAAGGTGTGGACATGTTTTGTCCCAGCTCCAGCTGTGGTGAGAAAAGGGGTGAGCTCAGCCCTGCCCGAGGGCACTGTCAGGGCTCTGAGCTGATGCTGAGGCAGCTGAATAGCCCCAGACACCAAGCCCTAGTGCAGGCAGTTCTGAGCACGACTTTTGGGGTCACCTGGAGAAGCTGTGATGGTTTCACTGCAGAATTTCCATTGGTCAACAGTGCTCTGTCTGTCCAGAGCATTTCCCAGGTGTTGCTCCCTAACACCGAGCACAGAATTTCACTGCAGGGAGGGAAATGCATTGACCCAAACCTGTTTCACTGGGAGAGTCTGGCAGAAGGATTACAGCATCAGCTTGCTTCAATTCACTGTGTTGGCTCAGAGAAATAGTAGGCTCAGAGTAGCCAAAGAGGTTCTGAATCTCATCAAAAAGTCTTTGAAAGATTTCTATTATGGTTGATGAACTGTACATTAGATGTTATAGAATCAGAGCTCTATCAAAGTAATCCAGATGTGTGTAGACAAGGCCCACTGATACCAACTTATGCCATTTGATTGAGATCTGCATTATTTAATGACTTTCCTTTTGGTGTAATCTCCTTTTGCAAGAAATCTCAAAAAAGAAAGGGAATTTTTTAGCTCTAGTCCACAAGTGGCCATAGTGAGGTCATCACTTTGAACTACTTCAAATCCAGCTAGTTAATCTGGGCTGCAAGAGAAACAAGGTGGGTTAGCTCAGGGTGCCACTTTGGAGGGTGATGCTCTAACTCCCAGCTTGCATCAAACAAGTCAGTCCTTCCATCCTTCTCATCTCAACCTGCATGTTCCTGCCCTGCTTTTGGTGCTCACTGGCACCTGTGAGAAAAGCCAGGCCAAGGAGTTAAACTGGCTGAGGAAGACCACTGGAAAAAAACCAATTCCCTACCAGTTTAGCCCCTTGGATCCAAAAGAGGAAAATGATCTACCTGAAGGTATACAAAGGTAATTAAAATGGGAATTTTGTCTGTTGGAAGATGGAAGCTCTGTAGATAAGGTACAGTGAGAAAAACTGACAGTCCTTTCTCTCTGGCCAGTAAGATTTTCAGGAACTTGTCTCAATCTTTAGACACTGTGTGAAGTATCCTCCCATTCCAGATGTTTGACAGAGTTTAAACCTCCTCTAGAACAGGAACAAAAGCAAAGCCTTTAGAAGCTGCTTGTTGTTAATGTTCTCCTTTCTGAAAGGTGTATAACATCTTTTAACATTTTGAATGGAATCAGAAATATTAAAGAGAAGGAAGAGGCTCAGGGGACAGGAATTGTCTGGATACCAACAGTTGTCACATTGGTTCCCTGTGTGTGTGTGAGCTGGTGTTTGTTTATGCTCTTTGATCTCAGTTCCCAAAAGTATTTCTCAAGCTGTGCTCAGACAGAGCCTATGGGAAGGAACCTTCTGACTGAAATGGAATCCCTCATTCAAGATGAAATAGGATTTTTTTTTTTTTGGTAAGCTGTTTCCTGGCAAGGTTTTCCTGTGACATTTGCTGGGAGGGGAACCCATTAATTTGGATCCAGGCCCCAGCAGGAGCTGATCTGGATGACACGAGATCAGGCTTGGCATTTGTTTCCACGCTGGTGAGGTGCCATGGGAAATATTTCCAGTGTCGACCCATGTTTCCAGCTTTGGAAGCTGTGCTGGAAAGTGCAGTTATGCTGGGAGAGTTGTCTGATGATTTTATTTCATTTTTACACAAAGTCCAATGGAAATGTTAACTATTCACAGCAAATTCAGGTGCAAGCACAGTCTCACACCTGTGTCAGTACCAAAAGGAGGAGTTGGCACACAACTGCTGTCCTTGGTATTTATTATCTTTGCTGTGGAAAGGCTTAACTTCCCAGCTGAAGATGAGGATTCCACTCTGCTGAGTCTACACAGGCAGCTTAACCTGCTCTTGAACCTGCAGAGTGTCTGTGTCTGCATGGAAAGGCTCCCAGAACGAGCTGTTGGGTTGGAATCCTCAGGGAATCCTGCAGAGCTGGGCTGGAAACAGTGGCTCATGCTCAGAGCTGGCACTGCACGTGGTGTTGGGGAGACTGAAGAAATCTGTACATTCTTGTGTCCCTTGCTTTGCTTTCCTGTACCAAACTGTAAGCCAGCCCTGAAGTTTCTTCAGATTTCGGATCAAACACTGAATTTCTATTTCTTTTCTTGCAAATTCCCAGGGGATAAAAAATCAATATGCTAACGGTGTTGCATCAAGCTTTCAAATCTCTGCAGACATCAATAGGCAGCTGTTCTGTGCTTTTGAGCATTTTGGGCCAAGTTTCTGATTTCAAACAGTGATGTAAAAGCAGAGGAACATCACAGGAACTTCTCTTTACACACCACTGGCTCTGGTGTGTAAAATTAAATCAGGATCAAAATTTGGATTTTCATTTACTATTAATATAATAATTAGCATTTTATTAGGAATGGGATTTCTGCACCTTCATAGCTACTCCCTCAGCAAATTAAACCATAATTTTGTGGCATTGTGTGCTGCCCAATATATATAGCTGTTCTTCTTTGGTAAATGTGTATGAAATAGTATTTGCTACTTCACCGATTTAATAGAAAGTAAAATCCTCTCAAGTCAGAGTAATGTCCTCTGCTTTATATTTGAAAAAACAAATTAATCCCCTGATAGGCTGTGATTTGCAATAAAGTTGATCAATGGGATCTACCTCCACAAATTGCAGAACATACCATTCACATTGTTTTGAGTAATACTGTTGTTTTATTTGAAGTACATTGCTGTTGCTCCTTGTGTTCAGTACAGCATCTTAAGAGTTTTTAATAGAAAGAAACTAAATGAAAATTGATTGATAAAAGCTCCATCAAGGTGTTTATTGTTTTTTGCCCAGGGGTAAAGCAGAAACTTTTGAAAGGCACGTCATTTGTCTTAGATTCTGTTTTTCAAAGTGCATGGGCAATGAAGATGTGAACATAAAGGTAGGAAATTGCTTTTTATCATTAATAACTTGCACAGGGGCCTTGTAGTACAAGGTGGAGTGTCCACCTTCGTGCTGGATAATGAGGATTTTTTGCAAAACCTGGTGTTCAGAAGTGGAGTGGAGGATTGTGTGTGCAGTCACAGCAGTGGTGCTGCACCCACAGAGCTTGGAGCATATGCAAAGGGAAGAGAAAATACCTGATTACCAAGGGAGAGCTGTGTTCCACTCAGCTGCTTTACCAGAGGTGCAGCAGAGACAGGATGTGCTTCAGCAGCAGTTGCCTGCAGGGCCTTTAAAGTTCTTAACCCTCTGGAACAGGGCCTGAAACAACTCATCTTTCTCTAGTTCTTGGAGTATTCTGGTTGGGTTTGGGCAGAACAAATCCATTTTCATCAGTAAGAGAATTTTAGTGAGGGTAAGAACTGTAAACTCTATTACATAGGGAAGGACCATCCAATGTGGGAGCACAGAGTAACTGATATAAAGATTATGTTACTGGAAGGAGTCTTCAGAGGACTGTGGGAGGACATTTGTTCTTGGCTGCAGAGAAGGGACTCTGCAAACCCCCCCTCCAGGCAGCAGTTTGCTGAGGGACTGACTTTGAACCCCAGCTGCCAGGACAGAGTTGAGGAACCAGCTCAGCTCTGTGTGTGAGAAGCCTTGAGCCAAACATGGGGTGCTTTGGGTTCATTTTTTTGCTGTACAGAGGTTACTTCCCCCCAAAGTATCCCAAACTGAAATGTCTCTAGTTCTGACAGACTATGAATGTGTATGGTTGGAAACTTCTTTCCTGCTCCCCATCCCCCATGGAGGGAGGGAGGCTCAGTGACTTGTCTCTTTGGCTGCTCAGCATCAGTTTGCACTCTCAGGTCTCTATGGGCTTTTCAGCCTTCAGGATCATTAACTTATTAACTCTTCAGTCCCGTTAACATGTGACTCACTTGTCATATGTTAAAGGTAATTATTTGGAGAGATGAGGGTCAGAAGTGGGTCTGCCCTCCCTGGAATCACAGGTAACAACCAGGGGGCTGCTCATGTTGTCTCCCCCTGCCCATCAGCCCAAGCACTGGGGCCACAGTGGAGAGGTGACCCTTGGCACTGGGAAACTGTGGGCATGCAAGTCATGACATTCAGCTCCTGCCTTGAAAAGCCTCCCATCTAAATGGAAACTTAAACCCCAACTGGAGAAGTTTCAGGACAATGGCAGGTGAAAGGATTTGCCCCAGACTGAGCAGCAGCAGCCTTGGGGCAGAACCAGACCCGGGTTCTGCAACCTGGGGCAGTGAAGGTTGGGATGGATGCATCTTCCTTATTCCTCACAAGACTGTAGTTGGATTTCTCTACTAGTTCTGCTCCCTTCTCACAGATTGAGGATGAAGAATTTCGTGCATGGGTTCCTGGGGGTTCCTGGGTTGATTTGTTTTGCTTGTGCAGTGTAGACACCTTAGGAATGGCAAACACACCAAGATTGTTTCTTGTTGGGAAGGGAACTATTAAAGCCAGACGAAAAGTGTCCCTGCTGTCCCTTTTCTCTAAAATAAATTTCAGTTTTTTCTCTTAGGTTGAGGAAAGAAAAAACATTTTGTTGAATTTTTCTAGAGAAAAATGAAAAAAAAATTATATTGAAACAGCATGTTACTTTTTGTGTGAATACGTTATAATTCATCAGTTAAACAATTTAGGTAAGAAAAAAACAACCTTAAACTTCAGTTCTAGAAAAGATACTTGTAGCCAGAATATAGTTTAACAAAGAAAAGTGATCTAAAAGTGGAAACATGAATTCTTTGTTTCCATATACTGTATATGTCAATGTAAACTAATAGATTTATTGCTTTTCTGCTTGGAGAAGGAAGGAAGGAACTGTTTAATTGGAGAAAGTTCAAACACTGGAGTGATAAACCCCTGTTACTGTGTACATAAGTAGTGTGTGCATTTGTAATATTGTTCTGTTGCTTTACCATGTAGGTAATTTCTGTAGCCCTTACTTGGTGTGCATATGTGTGTGTTTTAAAAATAATAGAAAGCATTTAACAAACCTTTGTAGCTATGTTGTGCATATCATATCCTATAGGAAGGGATTTCAGGTAAGTATTTGAGAAATAGATATTTTCAGGCATAACTACTCAGGGCATGCAAATGTGGTTGTGCAAATTAAAATGGCAGAAATGCCCAAGGTCAGGCCCTGGGAATCCTCTGCACATCAGCTGTGCTGAGAGCTGGCAGTGGGACTTACACAGAACATGTGACAAACATATGGAAAATATATTCTTTTGCTTTGTATTTTTTAAAAAATGGATCATACTCCACGTGCTACTGCCTTTGAGGGCTGGAAGATAAAACGTTGCAAGGTTCATTGACTTTGAGATGAGGATCCTGGGTACAGCCCAGATGGAAGCCTGATACAAAAGGCTGCTCTTGTCTTTGAACATTATCGGCCCCAAAGAACTGAAATTCCTTTCAGGTTTCCCCCCACCCACTTTAATGCAATATGAGTGCAAACAGTTCCCACTTGTTTTTGTTCCTGGGCCAACCTGCAGTTTAAGCACTGAGGAAAATGTGTTTTAAGAGAAGATTGGCTTACAAGTCATTTTGAATTCAATGGCATGGACCCCAAAGGTTTTTGGGAGGTGCAAAAAGCCCACCTTAAACTGCTCCAAGGCTGCTCCAGTGTAGCTGTTCTGGTGCCTGCAGAGAAGATGGTTTAAGGAGGTTGTGCCCTCCATGGACCTCATTCTCATGCCATATTGATGTTTCTCTTTCCTCACCCTGGTTTTGGCTGACACAGTCACTTGTAGATCTGATCCTTGGGTCAGATCTTTGAGGTGATCAGGACTAATACCTGCATTTCATTTTTTTTTTAAAATTTTATAAAATTTATTTATACATGGCATCATTTCATTATGATGCCTCAGAAATACTTGCTCTACCAACTGTGGCTGGAAGGGCAGGTGAGTGTGGACAGGGCTGGTGCCAGTACCAGAATCAATCCTGAAAAGATGTCTCCAGGGTTTTGTGACCCTTCTGCCCTTTGCACTGTTTAGGAGGCACAGATCTGCTGTGACCTGGTTACCAGGCTGGGGTTTGACACAGGGTGTGTGTTCCTGGGTGATGAGGAGGGTCTCCAGGGGTGAGGTGTGAGGGGGCCATGGCAGGGACACTCTGCCCTCTGGCACCCACAATAAATGTCATTGTCACAGAGAAGGTGGTACCTCTGACACTGAAGCCCAGGGGACACAAGGGCACCCCCAGGAACCCTCCTCCAGCTCCTCTCTGCCCCTCCTTTGGGAAGTTCCCACTTCCTCCCCTGGAATTCTGGGCAGGGCTAATTCAGGCAGGAAAATCCTTCCTTAAGGCTTATTTTCATATTGGTTTCCTCCCTGAAGTGCACACTGAAGGGGTTCCACAGCTCATCCAGGGCATCACGCAGCTCGCAGGGAAGTGGGGCCTCCCTTTGTGAGGTCCAGGTTGAGCCACACGTGGGTAGGAATGGCTCAAGCTGCTCAACTGGTCTCAGCTGGCGTGGTGGTGAGCACAGAAGGTGAAAAGATGCCTTGAATGTAGCTTTTCCTTTCCTCCTTGCAATCTTGTGCCAAATAGGGAATGGAAAAATTGGCTCCAAAGCCTTTATTTTTTCCTGCTCATTTTCTGTTAGTTATTGTTTTTCTTTTCAAGTAGACTTCCAGGCTGAATGCAATTTTCCTGTGGGAGTAGATGCCGAGCTCTGCCTGCATTTTTATCTCCATAGTTGACAATAATAAAAATTCCAAACAACTTCCCCCGCATTCCCTGCTCTGCTGTTGTCGTGTTTGCTGCTGGTTGACAAAGTCACCTCTGCGGCCTTAATATCTGAGTACATTTGTTTTGCAAAGTGCTGGGAGCTGCATGGCTTGTTGATGTTTTCAAAAGCTTTCCCAAAAGCTGTTGAAACCCTGCGTGTTGCACAGGGAGGAATTTAGGAATTTTCCACTCCCACTCCCCAACTGTTTTTTGGGTTGGTGTTTGTGTTTCTCTGCAGCCCCCTGCAAACACCTCCTGGCAGGAGGGGATGGGAGAGGGGCTGGGATGTCAGGAAGGCAGCCTGTCTTTCCATGGAATATTACTTGTTCACTGAGATCCTGTAAGAAATTCCTGGGAAGACTTTCCTTCACGTGCACGACCCTTCAGTGGAAGTGATGTCCCAAAACACTTCAAAGGGTTTTTTCTGTCAACTTAAAACCTTCTCTTTTCCCATTCCTCCTTTGCCTATTTCCTCCTTTCACCTCCAGGCATTCCAAAGTAGGACTTGCCTGGTCACTAATTTGTTTTATCTGTTTGAAGATGAAAATGCTTTCGCTCTTGAAAGAGCAAAAAAAAAGTAGTTTGAGAGATGCTGGTTTTGGGAACAACTGAGGCAACAGGACCAGGCTAAACTTTAACCTGCAGCTGATGTGTGGCTGGACCAGGAGCAAATTCTCCTCTGCCAGAGGAAGGAAGGAAGAGCTCTGCTCTGACTGTTTATTGTCAGAGTGTTGCCTGGACACTACAGTAGCAAATGGCCTCTGAATGGGAAGGGAAATGATGACAAATCACTTTCTGCTTTAGAACACCATCATGTTTTAATGTGGGCTTTGTTTATTCAACTGCTTTTTCATGGATAATGGTCTCCTTATGCCATAGGGTTTTGTGTAGATTATTTGTCTTGATCATCTGTTCTTGCAACGTGGTATAAGATGGTTTTCATGCTGGAGGAGGAAAGACAAGCCACGCTTTGCATCTTGAGAATCCCCAGGAGCCAAATAGCACAGCTCCCTCCAACATTACCTCCTGTGCTCCAGAGCCCTGATTTTGAAAGATTGCATCTTGCAGAACTTCCAGACCATGAACCTTGGCAAGCAGGAGCTTCTACACATTCCCAAAATGACAGGAAAAATAAAATTGGCTAAATTAACCACTGAACCTGCTTCCCCTTTCCTACACCTTCAAGTTATAGCAGTAAACATCATTAAGACCATTCACTTTTTAGTCAAACACTAAGTGTGACTAAAAGATACTTTACACCACAAAAAAATATTCTGATAAATGAAGTTCCAGGCTGGATGCATATTATGTAGTAGTTTGGAAAATCACTGCCCCTCATTTCAACCCTGTGCTGTACAAATCAAATTGCAAATGAAGTCTGCTTCTGTTGGATGGTGCCAACCATCTGATAAGGAGATCTTGGCTGACTCCTCATGTGTCTTAAGGGGATATAAGAAATGAATATTTGTAATTTTTATTACTCTTTGAAAATACCATTTTTTTTATGCCTTACAAAAACTGCTTGATCAATTTTCGTCTCAAATCAATTATCACAGGGCCTTTTCTCTTTCTGCAGACTGTTAAGCTTTTGTCTCTCAGAGTTTATCTTAATAATCACAAAAAATCCAATGACCCATAACAGGATTCACATTATTCCTTTTTATGTTTTACTCCATGTACAATTTGGAGATGTCTGGATCTGAATGGAGCTGTGATTGAGGGTAATTTAGGATGGTTGAGGTGTGCAGAATAGGAGCAGAAAGCTGGTGGTACCTCTTCATTTCCAGCCAGATCAGCATTTTTTTTCACATCCGGACCCTTAGCTGCAGTTTCATTTTAAGCTTCCCTTGATGGCTGTTTCTGCTTGGACTTTTGTTGTAAAAGCAAATAAATACATAGAAATGTGTTATTTTAAACTTGGCCTGGGCCCTTACCAGGCTGCTGGTGAAGCACTGGTGCTGCTGGGGGGAAGGGGAAGGTGGGTCATGCACACACTGGGGAAAGGAGGGTGAAACTGGGGGATTAGCCCTCAAATGTTCTTGCTCTTCATACTTTAAGCTCAAGAAACTTGTCTAAATTGGAAGTCAACACTATTCATCCTGCAGTGGTTTCTGTGCAGTGATATGGAATGTGAATTAGCATAATGATGAAACAGATACGTAGTTTTTGTCATGTATTTGTTAAATTTTTACTTGGTTTGTATCAGGAAGAAGGTTATTTAGTAAAACTACCTAACTTATTTAAATATTATTACTTTAGAATCAAATATATAAATTCTCTAAATGGATAGTTACATTAATTATTAAATGCATATATCAATTCTATAATGAATAGCTGCTCTAATTATTAAATGCTTGCTTAGTGTTAAAGTTTTCTCCAAGTGTGTGCCTGCCATATGCTAATGGCAAGCTGGTTAATATTATTTATTCCAACCTACATGTTTTCTAGCAATATGAATTTGTAGAAAGAATTTTTTTTGTGTGAACAGTGATGTGTTTTCAGAGCAAGTAATTCTTCAGTTTCCCATCATCTGTTGGGAACTGGTTTCAAGGACTGTGTTTGCTTGTTGTGGTTGTAATCCCAGTCCTGAGTTTGTTACTCTGACTCCAGAATCCTGGGTTAGGTAAAAGTTTAGGGATGAAACCTTCAGTGAAGCAGAGCTTGGTTCTTCAGGAGTTTTCCAGCACAAGGGATCAAGTGGGAAGGGTGAGCAGCAAGCAGAGAACTGAACAGCTCAGGGCATCTCCTCAGTGATTATCACTGTTATCAAAGTGGAATTTATCCAATTAGCCAATGCCATTAAACAGCTTCCATTGACTCTTTTCTCCTGCCACATTTTAATGTGTTTATGTCTTGAAGGAGTGAAGGATGTATTGTTTGACATGACAGCTTGCTTTGTGTGCAGCTCCCTCTTCATTTCAACTCAGTGACTGACAAAAGACAGGAGTGGGTCTTTTTGATGTAGCACAGGGAATTATTTCCTGATTTGACATCCTAATTGATTGGGGATTTCTTATTATATTAAGGAGTTTTCATCCTGAATTGCTCAGCAAAACAGCATTGGTTCATCGCAATAGGAGGATAAAAAGGAGGATGTATTTAAGCATCCTTTTCTGTGCTGGGACTATTCCATATGGCCAACAATCTTTTCCCCCCTCTCCTCTTGTTACCTTCAACCCTCTGCTTCTCTTCTCTGAAGTGGCTTCAGAGCTTCTTTATAGTGGCTTTTTTTCAAAGCATTTTCAAGTGGTACTGGTTGAAAAATAGAGTGTATTCATGTAAAAAGTTGACAACCTGCATGTTTTCACTACAAAATTAAAGACATGTTTTGGATTTTCCTCTCTTTTCAATGATAAATGGATGGTAGAGGAAGAGAGGGGAAGGACAGTGGAGAAACTCTTTGGTACAAAGGAAAGATCTTTACAAAGAGAAATCCACACCACTCAGCTGAGGGAAGTCTGGGTTTGTGGCATTGCTGTAGGTTTAAACTCTTTTCTGCATGATCTGGGCAATCCTAAAAAATAGGGGAATTCCTGGGAGCCTTCAATCAGACCAGAAGGCACTGGGTTGGTGGGATGTGAGGTGCTCCTCTGGTGAGCTTCCCATGCCTGGCTTTGGCATTGACACCCATCCTGGTGCCACCCCTGCTGTGCCAGGCTGGTGCTGGGAGCAGCTGGGTGCCAACCAGCTTGGCCATGGGCCACTTGCCTCAGTGCTCCCTCCCTGCCCAGCCAGAGGAAATATGTGTGAAATGATGACCTTACCCTTCTAATAAAAATTGTAGAATCATAGACTGGTTTGGTTTGGAAGGGATCTTAAAGATGATCCACTGCCAACCCCCCTGCCATGGGCAGGGACACCTTCCACCAGCCCAGGTTGCTCCAAACCCCTTCCAACCTGGCCTTGGACACTTCCAGGGATCCAGGGACAGCCACAGCTTCTCTGGGCAACCTGTGCCAGGGCCTGTCCACCCTCCCAGGGAAGGATTTATTTCTAATATCCCATCTAAATTGAGATTGTCAGTTTAAAGCCATTCCCCCTTGTCATGTTACTCCATCCCTTTTCCAAAGGGCCTCTCCAGATCTCCTGCAGACCTTTTGGGTACTGCAAGGGGCTCTCAGTTCTCCCTGGAGCCTTCTCTTCCCCAGGTGAACCCCCCTAGCTCTCCCAGCCTGGCTCCAGAGCAGAGGGGCTCCAGCCCTGGAGCATCTCCATGGCCCCTCTGGACACACCAGGATCCAGCCAATAGATGTGACTGTTGGGCAGAAATAGGAATGTCAATGAGCTCCAGGACTGGTGAGATGCAGGCAGGGGGGAAGCACAGGCTCAGCACAGCATCTTAAAAAAATAAACAAATGAAGTGAATTGATTGTTTTTATGGAGATTTTCCTTTAGAGAGAAAGCTGCTCTGACTTCTGGAAGGAGCTGGATTTTCCATCACATTCCTGTGCTTCAAGAAATGGCAAATACAGTGATGATGATGCTGATTGTTTTTAAAATGAAACTGTCTGTAGTTATCTCTAGAGATAATAATCCCCTGCTGGTTTAGTGCTTCCTTGATTTGGTTTGTGTAAATCTGGGGAATGAGGCACCACGAGGCTGCCTGAGCTCCCCCACAGCACCCCCAGGGCAGGGGCTCAGCTCAGCCACCTTTCCAAAGGGATTTTCTAAACTGGTTCTACAAAGTTTTGCTGGGATGCTTTAGCTCTCAGATGTTCTTCATACTGGACCCAAAGCTTCAATAGAGCAATCTTTTCTCCCGCTGATTTCACATTTTTATTGCAAGCTAATTGATTTTGACCCTCTGATTTGCACGTGAGACCTGGTGGCACGTCTGTGTGCTGGCAGGTCTGAGCATCTTGGTGGACAGAAGAGATGCTGCCTGGCCCCCAGGGACTCGAATACTGCTGTGCAGAGTCGGGGGAGTGAAGGGATGGTGCCCATTTTACACCTTTTTTTCATTTGCCTGAATGCAAGCGGCCACACGTGAAGGGTAAGATTCAGGATTTGCAGGCTTGTGTTGTTTTTGTGTATAGGAACACAGGTAAAGCAGCTTTTTGTGACTGATTTGACAATTATTCCTTCTTAGGGGCAGTTTGGTCTTGCATATACCTTTTCATTTTTTTATCCTAATATCTGAAAGTGCTTTTCAACCATTTAGATTAATTATTTACATTTTAACATCATAGAATATAGGTAAGAAAGTAGAGAGAGGTTAAACATACTCGTCTCTGTTGCTTATAATGACACCTAGATCTAAACCAAGTTTGCCTAATTCCCACTCTCCACAGTGACTTTGGGACAATTGTTTTACATGAGCTCTGTCTGTGTTTATTTCAGCCACGTCTCAGGGTTACCCCAGTGTGTGGTTTTTTTGAAATCACTATCAGCTGAATGTGCTGTTAAAAACATAATGTCTAAGGCTGCCTTTCAAAAGAGAGATTTTGCTGTGATCCCCACGATTTCATGTAAGAAAAGTCCCCATGTGCTGGTTCATGGATAGAACCCAAATTTCTGTTGTTGGTGGTGTGAGACACGAGTGTGAGGGCACCACCCCAGCCAGCTGAGTGCTGTCACCCCTGTCAGGGGCTGGGACACCAGAGGGGACAATGTGCAGCTGCCACCAGCTGATGGAGTTGGTCCCTCAGCTGAAGGAGGGGTGTCAGCAGGGCTGTGCTCACACTCTGCACTCTGAGCTCTGCTGAGGCAACGGGTGTGTGAAAATGATAATGATGTGTAGAAGTGCAGCCACGTGTGGGACAGATTAGAGGACCTCTGGAATGGCATTTGTGGAGCCCAGTTAGGCCTCTTTTCTCCAGATTATGTCAGTATAACACAGCTGATTTTGGAGCCTAAATATGACAGTGCTTCATCAGAAAATCACGTTAAAAAGGGTGTAAAGTGTAACGTGGGGGACAATCATGAGGAAACCCCCTGGGAGTGAGACATGGGATCTTCCAGCCATGAAAAGCCACCAAGGGGTTAATCATCCCCCACTGCAGATGAAATGACAACAAGCTCTTGGCAGCTTTCCCCATTCTTTATATAACACTTCCAAGCCTGAAGCTTGTATCCTCCCAGTAATGCTTTTAATTTGTGCTCTGCTGGGGAGAGGCCAAGATTTAATCGAAATCATTAGAATGTCTTTGCTTGAAGTAGCTGAGGGCTTGTAGTGAGCTGGAGGAGGTTCCTGCAGAGTAATTAAAAGGAATCCACGAGGTCGTCACTGGTGCCTGAGCTATTCCAGACACGGGTTCAGGGGGGAAAGGTTGAGTTTAATGACAACTCCTCTTAACTGACGTGGGATGCTTGCATAGCCACAGAGTTTTAATAATTAAACTTTGTGTTCTTCCCTTCCCACACACCTGCCCAAGGGTTGTTTTTGCTTTATCTCAGCACAGCCAAGATGGGTCCAAGCAGAGCCCAGGAGCCCCATTTCTCAGAGATTGGGGCTGAGGGGGCTCTGCCACCTGGATCCACATTTCAATTGTCTGGTTTATCTTTTATCTCTAAAATGAGATGAATTTCAATGTTCCTGTGAGAGTGCACTGTGAGACTGTGGAGTGTGAACAACTGTGGGCATTTGTTTACAGTCTCAGCTGAGATCTGGTCTTGAATTTGGATTCTATTTACATGGGACTATCAGAACACAGGTGTTGTTGCTCTCAGTGTATATTGGTGCCTCTGTATGGGTTTCAGTCCTGTATGTGCCTGAAAGCCAATGCCATGCTCTCAGTGTGTGCACAGGAAAATCACCTGCTGAGGTAATTTTGAGGCACGATCCATGTGCTAATTGCTTAGTGTAAATTAAAACATGCACTTTTTCTTTGTTAGTTAGATATTAAACAAAAAGGTACTCAAAGGAAAGCTGAAAAAAAAGAATTTTATGTCTCTTGCACTGTACAGTCCCAGTGTTGTACAGACAGTGATGGAGTGAACTGGCAAGTGAGGAATTTGTGTGAGAAACTGTCTTTTTTGAATGACTTCTTATTCCTACATTTGAATACAGCCTCTTACAGCAGAGTAGGTACAAATAATGAACTAATAGTGAATGTTAAAGATTTAGGGAATTGTCTGTGAACTTTTGACCCTGGGAATATAAGGAGGTTTGCTTTTCAGGAGAATTAGTCTAGCTGGGCTAATGGGTGCCAATAAGGGCTGTAAGCAGTGTGTCAGGGACCAAATCTTTTAATTAACCGCTGAGTGAAAAGTAGTTTGGGAAATGCAATAAGTCAGATTCAGGTCAGATCAAGCAGAATAATATGTGGGCAATGAAGAAATTAACATACTAGGAAATGCAAGCTGAAAATCTCCAAACTTTCCTTATTAGACTGATAGAAAATCGGATTTACTTTGATTGCTTCAAGAAAACATTGCACCTACTTCTACTGACTTGTTCTAGCAAGGTTTAGACTCTCCTGGCCAATGTCATGTGCAGATGAAAAAGATTAAACTGGGGACATACCATGGTCCAGCTTTGAAATGCCTGTGCCTTGTGGCCCAGGCTGGCTCAGTCCTGGGCTGTGTTCAGTGGTTCTGCTCAGGGTGAGGGTGCCCACAGAGTCCCAACAAGGATTACATTGCTGGCTGCTCCTATCTCGTCCTTCTTGACAAATAATATTGTCTCTGAGCTTCTCTGAGTTCTCATTTTTTCTGAATCTACTGTCTGTTGCTTTGACAGTGGCATTTTAACTTCGCTGGGAGCAGTTTGTGTTTTTGTCCTGTGCTTGTGTCATCCCTGTCACAGCTCTGTCAAGAAATCATAGAACCATTTAGGCTGGAAAAGACCTTTAAGATGGAGTCCAATGGTTAAACCAGCACTGCCAAGCCCAGCACTAACCCACATCCCCCAGTTCCACATCCACACGTCTCTTAAATCCCCCCTGGGATGGGGACTCAAGGTGAGCACCACTAATTATTAACACAACATGGATAATTGCATTCAGCATTGGCCTGTAGATGTAAGGATCTCAATTTTAATTATACCTTATTAACAAAATGAGTAGGATCAGAACTACATCTAGAGAGTTCAGAAGGTAAACCAGTGCCTGTCAACGTATCATTACAGAGTAAGGTTTGAATTATTAGTTTAGTTCATATCTAATAGGATTTTAATCCTATTCTGATTGTTCTCTGTGCACATCAAAAAGTATTATTTTATAGAAGGATTGTGCCTTAAATTTTGGTCTAGAGGGCTTTGAAATTAATGGAAAAACTCCAACTAAGCTTAAAGGGCTTTGAATCAATCTGTTTTCAGTCTTTTGCATCAATACTAAAATTTAAATACGCTTTGGAAACCATGATTGTGGGTTCCTGATTTCTTAAGTATCATTATCAACAATGACAATGTGGCATCTGATCTGCCAAATGACTTCTTTAAACCTCCACTAATGTCTCAGTCATCACTAACTACTTAAGTAATTTATTTAATTGGAAACTGCACTAACTTCAGTGTTACTGCACTGCAGAGTTGTGAGGGATTCCATAAGATCAGACACAACTTCCCAAGCCTCACTGCATTTCCTCCTTGCTTTCTGACTGGCTTGATAGTTGCAAAGTTTAGACAGAAAAATATTTTCTTTCTTCATAATTGTTGCAAGGTGCACTTCTTGCCAAAAATCAAAGGCCTAAATTGAATCCACTGACTTTTAATCCGTCCTGCTGTCAGCTACAATGCATGTTTAATTGTTCTGTCTGTATGTTGTTGGGCTGGAACAGTTTCAAACAATCTACCAATCATGAGCAGGAAAAAAATCATTAGAAAATCAATTTCTGCTTAATTGCAGATCTTTCTTCCAAATGGGAACGAAGCAAGATTTATAACCTCAGCCCCACTGACTGCACAGTGATGGCACTTGAGCCTGTCAGGTTCTCATCTGTGCCATGGACAGCTTTGAGTTTTTCCACCTGCTGTGGGTGAGCACAGGGAGGGCCCTGGGGAGCCAAAGGCTGTGGCACAACCCAGGTGTGGAGCACGAGAGGTCGTGTTTACAAACCAAGGGGGAGAAAAAGGCATTATTGAGGGAGAAAGCAAAGCAGTAGGAGGGAATTTTAAGTGCATTCTTTATTTACACATTTCTTCCGAATGCTCTGAGTGGAAACTGCAGTGTCTGCCTCGTGGAGACGCCCTTTGGCATCTGACTGTCGATGCCAGCACTGAGAAAACCCTGGATCCCAGAGCTCTTTGGGGAGTTTGCTCTGCTCCCAGAACAAGGGATCTCAAAGGTAAACTCCTGTCACTCAACAGGAGAGCTCTGCCATTGACTTCAGTCACAATTTCAGTTAATCTGAAAACCTGCAGTCTGATTTCCTTCTGCTGAAAACTGAGCAAATCATCATGTGGTTAAATGGTAGCAGGCAAGGAAAGCATAGGAAAGTGGAAAACTGATAGGAAAATCAGTCCTGTCCCCCTTCCAGGTTCCTCCTGCTTTGCTGAGAAAATGTAGCTCCACTCCCCTTTAAGTTCAAAATAAGTAGAAGAGAGTCACAGTGTAAATATCAAGCAATAGCTAAAAGTGAATTTACCAAAGTTCAATAAACATAAAAATGATGAATTTAGATGTCATGTAATTAACTCAGAATTACATGAGCAATAACCAAGTAATTACACCTTTAATAATGCATTAAACTTGTCAGGAATACTTAGTCATTCAACTAGAATTTAACAAGATAGCCTATAGCAAGTTACAGTAATTAGATATCACTACTGAAAACACTGACAGTTCCTAATTGATACCTTTTATTATAAAGTTAAATGCCAAACATTTCTTTGGAGTGGATTAAGGAATAATATTGCCAGTGTTTAAGACCATACTGCCTACTCCTATAAACTGTATGCAGGTATAAAAAAGCAGCAACAAACAAAAACCTAAGGAAAAAAGTATATCTCAGTTAACCTATCAATCCCTAACCCAAATGTGGTTCAGGGTCTCACTCCTGTGATTTAAATTCCAGCCTAAGAGAGTCTGTGCCCTGGCAGGGCCCTGAGCAGCAAAGGGAAGGGGAAGAGAACACTTTGTCAGGTGAAGAGAATGCCAGTGGCATCCCCTGGGGGTGCAGGTTCAGAGGGACTGAGCCCAGTCCCTCTGCAGGAGGACAGCAGCAAACCCAAACAAGCTCAGGAGTTTGTACATTAGATATTGGGGCAGGACTTGGACTTGCTAACAACTAAATCAGATTGTTTAGGCTACAGGAGAGGGGTTTTGGAGAAAGAGGCAGAATAGAATTGAAAGTATGTGTTTACTTGCTACTTCTGAATGTGGGAGATATTTCTGCTGGATTTATGTTCTTCAGTCTATGCACCTGGCAAATAATTCTTTTTCTTTTCTTTTATAGTAACCATGCCAAAAAGTAAAGTTTGTTCCAGGGGAAACGGAAAGAATAATGTAAAAAGAAAAAAAATCCTATTGGCCAAGTCTAAATGTAGTTTTTCTGCAACAAATATGTTTTGTTTAATTATACTTTTAAAAAAACTTTTGAACCCTTTTCTTATTTACAACAACAATCCCCACATTTTGCCTGGGTTCACAAATATTTCTGGTTTGTTAAATCATAGAATCATAGAATCATAGAATAGGTTGGGTTGGAAGAGACCTCCAAGATCATCAAGTCCAACCCCTGATCCAACTCCAATTACTATATCATGGCACTAAGGGCCACGTCCAATCTCTTTTTAAAAACCTCCAGGGATGGTGAATCCACCACCTCTCTGGGTAGGCCGTTCCAATGCCTGAAGTTCATCTCTTTAGCTAATTCCTTGAGAGAGAAAGTATGCAATCCTAACCTGGGTATGTACTGGAATCTCTGCTGCTCAGTGGAACCATCTGTACTTTATACCAAACTAAACAGAGATTAATGGTGTCTCTGTGAAACAGGAGAGATCAGCTGGAATGATCACATACATCTTTTGTAATTTCTTTGTTCATCTGTATAATTACAAGTCTTATCAGGCTGCATGCTGAGCTATGGCTGATTGTCAATAAGGCTTCTCTTGATTGCATCATATAAATATTCCATGTCAGTCTTGTAGGATGCAATTCCAGGGTCCAAACAACTATACCTTAGTCCATGGATACAACGTCCTGGCCTTTTTTGTTACACTGATAATCAAATTAACTCCTAAAAGGCTTCCAGCTACCAACCCCCAGTTCCTCTGCCCTCCTAGTGCTGCTCCTCTGCTCTGGTGCAGGGTGGCTCTGCTCAGTCCTTCTCTCCACATACATAAGATTATTCATGAAATGAAACTACTGCATTTATGTTTACATGATTCTCAGCCAGTTGCGTGGCAACTGGAATTGTCTTTACTTTTATGCATATTAAAATAATTCAATAGATGCCCTTTCAATAATTAATTGGTAATGAATGTAGAGGCTGTAGAATGCTTTCTCTGATGTGTTTAGGCTTTATCCAGTGGTTAAACTGGAGAAACAAGCCTTCTTCTTCCATGTTAGGACTTCTTTACAGGAGATGCCATGCACTGTTCTCAAAAATAACAGGCAGTAAACCAAACCCAGGAGGAGCTGAGTGACCTGTTCTCAGTTTTGCTGTTCAAAAGACATAGTTTAGTGATACTTTCTTAAATATATTTTAAACTAATGTACTGTTTACTCAGAAATAACCATAAGTACTGTCAGTGGGGCTGTGGTAGCAGATGAGGAAGGCTTTGGTGGTTGTACTGGGGTATGTCCCATTCCCTCACTCTGCTGCTTTTTCCCAGGCATTTGCTGTGGTGTGCTGGCCCTGTGGATTTTGGTGATACATCTGTGTGACTGGGAAAATAACCCTGCAAAAAGGGTTTGGTTTTAGTCCATATTAATTTGTTGCAGGCAGTGAAAGGGTCGACATGAAGATGGGAATGATCCAAAGGAATGAAGAGATAACAGGGGAAAGATTGTCTTAATTAAGACACTCTCCCACTGCTATCACTGCAGCCATGAAAATGGTGGATAGAAAAGTTTCTTTAGAGCTACAAAAGATAGTCCACAATTTTTGTCATATATTAACTGTATTCTGGCTGCTGCATGAATTACCCTTTAATGACATGCACTCTATAATAACCTACATAGACAGATACACCTTAACTATTATCTTTCCCAAATGGTGCAGGAGCACTGGACCGGTGCATTACACCCCCACTGCAAGCAATCAGGCAGGAGATGTTTAGTCTGGAAAGGTCCAGAGAATACATTTCTCACACCATCTACTTGCCACAAAATGTTTTCCAATGACTTATTTAAGGCCTAATGAAAAAGACCACAAGGCTATAATCCAGTAGAGGAAGAGAGCAGGAGAAATCAAAGTCATCAGAGTGTCCCAAGGGCTGGGAAATGCAGGGAACTTGCTGAAGTACCCAGGAAATCCTTGAATGCTGGTGGTGCAGGCAAAGCATCTGGAGTGATTGCTGTTAACAGGGCTTGGAGGAAAGCTCTTCCCTTCTTAATCCACTGTCCTGTGCTGGGCTGAATGCAGAGTACACAGATACACCAAACAGTGTCACTGCAGGTCCTGCTGGGTCCTGTTCTCCTCAGGGATATCTTCAGTGGATCAGGGAAAGCAGGAAAACTCCTGGATCGATTTCTCCCCCTTTTGATATAGAATGTCTTTTTGGTCCTTTCAGCAAACTACTGGAAGCCCTGAAAGGTGGGATTAACCCAATGTAAAGATGAGGTGGGCATGCTGTGAAAAGGTTTGAACTAACATATTTATTAAGTCCTTAATGAAAGTATTAAGCTTTTGTGGCAGGATGAGGGAAGTGAAGTTAAGATGACCCAGCTGTTTTATAGCTGTGGAAGTACACAGTCTGCACAGACATCCCTGCTTTGGACAGCAATGGAATTTTTCAGTGTCCACCAAAATCTAAATTTCAGTCTTTGTCTTATTAAAGCCCTGACTCAGCAGATCCCTTCAGCATCGTTTTGCTTTCAATTCCATGATGCACAAACTGGTTTAAATACTTTGGACTCCCCAGTTTGATTCCAAGGGAGATAGAAAATGGCAAAATTTAGAACATGGAACCTATAGGTGCACTAATCCCCTGGTGTCCTTGGTGCCAAGATGTGTTTCCAATCTGGCCCATCTGCCAAAGATCCTCTTCCCCTTTTATAGTTCATTTCATCAGGAGTGGTTTTGACAAGAACCAGAAAAATATCCTGGAATCACCTCCTGTGCTCACAAGTGATTGTCCAATGGTTTGTGCAGCGTTCCCATGCAGAGGTTACATAAAAATGTTCTGTTGCCATGTGAACTGGAGGTTTGTTTGGATGGAGCATCAATACCCAGGAGGGGAGAAAGGGCCGGGGGGAGGGAAGAGAGGAGAAGACACTGGCACAGTGCCAACCTCTGGAGTTTTTTGTGATGATAAATGGTTCACAAGGAGTCAGCATGACCCGCCAAGGAAACCCGAATGCTCTCAAAGAGCCTGGGCTTCAGATCCTGCTGACAGACAAGTCCTCCTTATCATCCCCTCTGCTCAAACACAGCAGAGTGTGCCCAGCAAGGGAGGGCACAGAGGGCTGCCCTGGCAGATGATGTGATGTCCACCCACATGGCCAGGGCTGATTCCCACCCACCTGACTGCTGTAGCAGCTTTGCCTTTGCTCCCAGCTGGACACCCAGATCCCAGCAGATCCCCTCTGCTCTTGCCTGTGCTGCAGCAAAGGCCTTGCTGGTTTCTAAAGGGAGGAATTCCCATTCAAACTGTGTGATCAAGCTGAGTTCTCTGTGCTTCCCACAAAGCACATGGAGTTAATGGAATAAATGTTAATGGAGTTAATGGAATAATATCTTATGACAAGCACAACACAGACACAGGAGTTAACACTTGCAGTCCATACCTGGCTTTTCACTTGATTGACTTTGTCACGACACCATATTTATTGTTCTGTGCATGCGTAAAATGAGGAGAGGTCACAGCAGGTACCATCTTTCTGTACATCTGGAGAGAAATGGGAACGAGATTGGAGAGAGATGGAAAAGGAGAGTCTAGGAGACAGGTTGATACAAGTGGGTGAGGCTTCCAGGGATGAGGAGGTGGCTTGTCTAACCAATTGCTTCTTCTCTACTTAGTTATTGTTGCCATCAATGTGAAGACTCAACAGCTGCAATACATATTTGATTTTGTGAGTGGGACTTAAGTAGACAGAAAATCAAATTGGAGCCAAGAACTAGCCTGAAGGCAGGCACATCCTAATGCAAAAACTTTTTTAAAAGGGATTTGAGCATTCCCTGTGGCACAGCTTCCCTGTCCCGCTGCTGCTGATGCAGCATGGACTGGTTTCCCCCAATTTCCAGAAGACCAAAGAAATTAAATACTCTTCTGTCAAAACCAAACTGCCTCTGGGCAGCAGATGAGGAGGGTTTGTGAGCTCTCTATCTTGTATTGGTTTTATTTTTTTTTTCCTTCTCCATCCTGCATTTGCTCTTTAAGAAATTGTCATTGGGGAGGGAGGGGAGAAGGCAAACAAAAGTTGACTTTTGTGAAGCGGCTGAGACTTGGCAGTTGTGTGGAGGTCACGGTGCTCAGTCAGTGTCAGCCTCCATTCCCCAGAGCTGTATCCTGTAATGTATTTATTTATCATTACAGACGGACAGAATTTCCCCCCGCTCTGGGTTTGTTGTGTCCAAGGCCGCGGGTTCCGACAGGGATCAACAGCACTCCCGCCGTGATGGAGCAGCTCGTCAAAAGCTGAATTAGATGTTAAATCTTTCTGAAGTGGGGAGGAGGTGGAAGGAGGGGAATCACATTGTGCTAAGAATTTATCATGTGTTGTTTCCTGTGAGATAATGTACAGGGGAAGATTTGTTATGGTGCAAGTCTCAAACTGCTGTTTCAGGGCTACAGTGTCTGCCAAGCTTATGATGTATTTGATCTTTTCTGAAAGTCCTTCTTTTCCTTTTCTACCTTTTGTTAAGCTGTCTGTCTTCCAGGTAGGTAAATAGTTAAAATGCTCCACCTGCTGAAATATGTAAATGTAAGCACCTAAATTTGCATGGATAAGAGGAATAAGAAGAAATCTGCTAGATGAGAGTGCGAGACCCAGTGAGGCTCCAGCTCCTGGACAGAAGGTTGGATGCTCAAGTTGTCCCTTAGCTTTGTGGTTGGATATGACAGACAAGTTGTGAAGGTGTGCCTTTCTGCAGAAACCCCTGAATTTTGGTACAGACCTTGAAGAAAACAAGGCCTTGCTTTGCAAAGGTGCTGCACGTGCAGCATTACAGAAAGCCCAAAGAAGCAACAGTCTGATGGTGCTTCTCAAAACATTTATTGAACCAGTTTGCATCAGTCACCATCTCTTCCAGTGCAGGTCCCTCTCTCTGCCTTGTAAAATGGTGGAAATACTGTGTGTTCTTCTGCTCTTTCATCACACTCCTTTTATCCTCAGAGGGAAGTAGAGATGAGTCTCATTTATGCTTCCTGATATAACTGTGGTTGTTATCTGCAGTCACTGAAAGGGCAGCTCAGGTACCTTATTAATGGACTGTAAAATACACCCCTTTTAATCTAAATGGAGAAGAGGTAAGTGTCAGATTTTTCTCTCTGAATAAATATGTTGGCATAAGAATCTTTGGGGTAGAAGTTTTTCTCCAATTCCTCAATAAAACGTCAAGTGCAATGATAGATGAACTGGCACTCCTGAAGTTTACTCAATATTGTTTTGTTCTCAGTATCTAGGTCAAGATATTTCTGCTTTGCTTGGATCAGACAAAGTTTCCACAGATCTTAAATAACACTGTTAATATTATAAGTGCTTTGGTTATCAGGCAGGAAGGAAGCTTATTGATCAGCAGGGTAAGCACAGTGTGCATATGAGCCACCTTTTCCTGCCTGCCTGGAATGAATGTGAAATGCAAAAGCAGGCATGGCAAGTCCCTGTGCTGAGGGGTGGGAAGGGAGCTGGTAACACACCTTCCTCCCTGCCTCAGCTGTTTCAGTGGTCTTTATCAGGGGCACCTGCACAACCTTTAACATAACTTTTCCACAAAGCAATCCTGGAAGTTTGTGCTTCTGTGTCCTTTGCACAGGAGAGAGTGAGGTGCAGGGAGAAGTCAAAAATTCACCTGCTGTTGAATGAATTTGGCCCTGACTTTGGACTTGACCCCAATCTGTGTACTGCCAAAGTGCTGGTTTGTCCTTTGGGCTGGGTGAACTTGTCAGATGTGAGTTCCCACCTGAGTGTCCTTGGAGGAAAAAGCCATGGCTGTTTGGAGCCCCTGAGCTCAGGAAACATGAGCAGATATCAAATGTGTCATAAGTCAACAATGACTTTGGCACTGCAACCCCTCACTTCATCCAGGGTTTGGGACCTCATCAGCTGCTCAGGTGGTTTGATTTGGGTAAAAGTGACTTAGAGGTTAAATCCAGGAAAAAAAATGTTCTGACTTTTCTAGGCTGTCCTAAAAAGAGTTTTTGTCCATCATTCTTTTTGGAGGTTTGTGATGTTGCCAAAGAAATCCAAGGTAACCTGTCTTTGCTGTATGTACATTGTGACATTGTCTCTCTTAAGAACAGCTCCTGGTTTTCACATTGTTATTTACAGAAAACAGCTCACAGGGCAATAGTAGGAGCCCTGAGTGATCATCCTGGTCCTGGGATGAAAGATAAAATCATGTGGTTTCCTCTGCCCATTCACTGAGTGAAAGTTGAACCCTTTCTGTGAAATAGGGAGGCTTTGACAAGAGGAGAGGAGAAGAGCAGGTAGCCAGGGAATTAGAGCATCGTTCTGGGACATGGGAAATGCTTATTGGAACCTCTCTGATTGGGAAGTGGAGTGCAGGACCTGCTGAGCAATCCAGTGAAGCAGCAGTGGCAAAAAATGAAATGGTGGGGTTTTTTTTGCATAGAAGGTTTGGAAAGTGTCACCTACAGCCTGTCAGAGAGTGACAACCTCTTGGAATCTTTTTTATTGGCACTTCCTTTCTGCAGCATTCGAAGAGAGCAAAGAGCTGATCCTCTGTGACTTTCATGTTTACTTTGGAAAGGATGTTTCTCCAAGAGAACTGGGATTGTCTCTGGAGAGACCAAGCTGTCATTGACAGACTTGTGCATTCTGACTGTAGGAGGAGAAAGGCCAGTTTTCTGAAGCTGTGTCTCCCCACATGTGCTGTTCCCACCCTGCAGGGAGGCTGACAGGGAGCAGGGTGCTGGGGGACAGTCAGTGCTGCTCTTGGCTGCTGCCAGCAGCAGAAAGACAGACCCTGCTCTTCAGGGACCATCTACCTTGTGGTAGAAAATCCTAATGGATTTGTTTTAATTTAGGCCTGGAAGTCAATAGGTTGGCTTTCTCTTCCCTCTTCTATTTTTGGGATCTTAAATTTACTCTTTTTTGACCATGAAAGGAGGAACTGGTTGAATGAGAAACTCCTTCATAATGTGCAAGAGTGGCAGAAGGCCCTGGGCCAGGCTGGGGGCAGGGGCAGGTTGGAGGAACCTGGGCAGGGTGGGACTCTGGGAGGGGTCCCTGTGCATGGGGGACGAGGGGGGTTCTCTCCATCAGCAGCAAATGCTGGTGCTCCAGGACTGTGCTGTGTCTGTGGGCCTGTGGGGGAAGCTCAAATAGATTCTTGGCATAAAATCTTGGGTCTTGGATCCTTTTTCCTTAATGGATTGTTCTGTCTCCCCGGTGACACCACTGCAGCTGCAAAGCCACAGAGGCACTTTGGCTGAAGTCCTCGTGGATTAAAGGAGAGAACAGTGGATAGATCTCCTCGGCAGGAGCAGGACTGAATGATCCCTGCCCACTCCAGCCTGGGTGAGTCCCAGTTCTGCTGACCTGAGGGACACATCTCCTCATGTCCCAGGCTCTGGAGAAGAGAGAATTAGTGTGTGCAAAGTTTTCAGTTTATAGAGAAAGATTTGAGGTCTCTGCCCAGGCAGCTTTTTTGTACCTTCTTTGGCTTTTGGAAATTAGTAAGTTTATTTTTGTCTGAGTTTCTTTAATATATGGCAAAGGTGGCTAGAATCCTGCATAGACACTTTTTAATATTTCGTATAAACCTAAACAAATACATTAAATAAAGGTTCTTTCACCTCCAACTTGATGGTTCAAATCCAATCGTGCTTGGGAACAGAACTGTTCAAGCAGTAAAAATAAAACATCTCCTGATTTATGCATAGGAGTGTCAAACTTTGACTTGTTCTGATTACTGGCATCACATTATTTGTGAACGTTCAGACAACTGCCAGAAATTCATGGAACACGTTTGTGAATCCCCAAAGTTTCATAAACTTCAGCCTGAGCAGTTATTTGCTTTCTGGTGAAGAAGTGGGCTGGCTGAAGCAGTCTGACAAGACCAGCTCACTAATGTGCAGGTCCCACAGTAACAATAATGAGTGCTGAGGCTCTTGTTTCTCTTGCACAGCAGAAGGTGGCAATTCTGCTCCAGGTCACACCAGACAGTTGTCATTTGCTCTCGGGGGCTGTTGCTGCTGCTTTGAGGAAGCCAAGGAAGAAGGGATCCAGCTTGACTTTCAAATCTTACATTGTTTGCTGGGCCAGCTGTTGGAAAAAAATCTATTATTTGCTTCAAGGCTGAATTGTTCTGTTGGAGAAACCACGGCCAAGTAACTCCAGGTTGTGGAGAACAGGAGGAGGGGGAAGGGGAGCTGTGGTTCAGAGCCCTGCACAAGGCAGGACACAGAGCTGTTCCCACACACGAGTGCATCAGTCACTCTGTGTGTTTGTACCAGTGTCCAAGTGCCCTGAAAAGCACAGGGATTTGGCAAATCCATGTGGATGCCACACCAGGAGTAGAGGTGCCACAACTAGAACCTGAAGTCAAAGCATTTCTGGGCTGAGATGACTCTCCCCTGACAGACTCTGCCATTCCAGTGGAAGGTGTCCCTGCCCACAGCAGGGGATTGGAATTAGATGATCTTTAAGGTCCAACCCAAACCATTCTATGATTCACTTATTTTTTGGGCATCCAAAAGCAATTGGTGAATCCCAGGCTATGGGAATCTTGGCTCAAAGCAATGTCAATGGCTTACAGTGTTTCAGAGCTACTCTGGGACTAATTGTACATGACATTTTGAGCATTTTTTAATGTTCTTTTCCTTTCTCTGTGAGTCTTTATATTCTCTCACTGCTTTCTCTCCATCTGCATGAAGTAAAATTTAGAAAAGGTTATTATAGCTGCTTTGTCACAATATATAGCACCTGCATGGAGAAGTGGCAGGGTAGGAATAACATGGCATGGTTTGCTTCTGCTCTCACTTTGCATATGTGCAACTTTAAAACGTTACTTGTAGTTTCTGTTGGTATTACAAATAATAGATCAGGTCCACAATTTATTTGCTGAAGGTTCCAACAGATGTGGTGTAATTAACAGACTGTAATCATTAGGTTTTGGAGAGAGGGTGACAGATCAATTTTTTAACTGTTTTTTCCACTTAGAAATACATCCAAGTAGTGCTGCCTCCAGAGAGATGTGCACATGGATGGATGTACTTTGTGCATGCCATTTTATACACACTCTCACTTTGCTTTCCAAGTATTAACATGTGTAAATCCCTTTGGCACGTGCAGATATGTGCAAGTGGGTTGTGCATCGGAGCATTTATTTGCATGTGGAAGAAAAGAAAGCACATGTGGAGTTGTGTGCACTGGGAAGAAAGCACATGTGGAATTGTGTGCACGGGGTTACACTTGCACTGAAGGATTTTTAATGTTTGACCTTAGGTGGTGTCTCTTCAAATCTGCAACTCAGTGATTCAGCTCCTTTTGCCTTAAAAATAAAGGCAGGATGACTTTGGGTGGAGCAATAGTGATATTATTTTAGGAAGTAAACCTTTGAGGTGTGTTGCTCAGTTACACCTCCTTTAATATAGTAACATGAAAACCACAGAGATGGAGAAACCAGTTTTGGTGGGTGCATACAGGTGCAGCTCAGGGGTGCAGGTGCTGAGCTGATACCCAAGTCTGCAGGGAGCACAACCCAGGGGATCTTCCTCCCCACACAGATAACCCTGGGGCTGCAGCACAACACCACCAGCTCTTGGCTGTTATGGGTCCCATCTGTTCCACAGACTCGTCCAACCAGTTGAGTTTTGCTCTCAGGGTGATCGAGCAGGAGGGCCCGTGGTGCTGTGATGCCCATTCCCAGAGCGATGCAGGACAGGGCTCCAAGGGGGGAATCTCCTGCAGGAGGTTCAGGTTAGGAGTTGTAATGAGCTTCTGAGAATGTTAATGCATGTGTTTGAGTTTTGAGGGTGGCTGAAAGAGGGGAAAACAGGTCTGGAGAGAACTGCTTTTCCTTCACCTTTTGGGAGGGTTCTCAGGATTTTGTCCAGTAGCTCCTGATTTCTGCCACTAAACTCTCTTGGTGCATGGCAGTAAGGGTCATGGCAATATCTGAAAGCATTGCCCTAAAATGGCATTAAAACCTAGGAAATTTCACTGGGGAAGCAGGGGAGAGCCTTGTGGCAAAGTGTTGGGTTATCAACCTCTAACAGCTGCCATTGATTATTTAAATCCTTTTTTTAAATGATAAGTAAATGAGAGTACCCCTCTCATGGTACCCACATGGATTTTTTTTTCCCTCTTCTTTAGGAGAAATTGGATATTTCACTTTGTGTCTTTTAGAGGCTCTAATTCAGGTTTCTTACTGTTCTATCCCTTTCTTTAGGGCCAGTGCAGGAGGCAGGAATCTGAACTGCCTGATGCTCAAGAAGGTGAGTAATGACTTGGAGAAGACCTTGTGCGTATCTTTTGATCTTTGGGCTTCAGACACCCCTTCACCCATAATTAACTCATGTGTTGACTGATCACCTGAGTGATCAAGGGAGACTCAGTATGTCAGGGGAAACCAGGAAACTATTACTCTATGGCAAAACAGCAATCAAGGCAACTCGTGTGTGATACAAATCAGATCCCTGCAAGAACAAGTCACGTAATGGCAAACTGTGCTGGAGATGGATGAGATCCTAAATCATTAGCTTCAATAGCATCAGTTATGTTTACAGGGCAAGCCCATGGTATCTTCATGGCAAGCACTACATGCAGATAACAGCAGCAGCAGCAGCAGCAACAGAAATTAAAATTACAGCCTGAATTTGGGGAGGGGCAGTGCACTAGACACAACTGGCCAATAAATCAAGACCATCCGTGGGTTGGATGGAGGGGAATGGGAATGGTTATCATGCTGTTGTATAAAATGCACAGCTTAGGGTATATAGATCATTTAAAATATATATGAATTTGAAATCAGCCAAAAGATATGTCAGGCATTTCTCTTTGTAGAATTATGGTATGTTTTTAAAGCCTAAGTGCTTTTCAGTACAAATTTTAGCATGTTTTGCATTCAAATGGAACATCTACTATATGTGTGAAGCCCTTGCACACACTGACTGGAAAAGTGGAGGGAATCATTGGATTTATGGGTTCTTTTGCACATTCTGTCAAAGTCAGCCCTTCTGCCTAATGGAGCCCACGGAACAGGAAAGGCTTTCATTGCACAACTTTGCATAAGAGAGATGGTGTTTGCTGTCTGACACATCACAACCTGTAAACAAAGACTCAAAACAAGTCTGCATTAAAAGAAGGAACCTCAGCTGGGAAGGGATTATGTTAATAACAATTTCTGTAATGTCTTTATCAGCATTTCTGTGGCCAGTTTGTGATAATAAACAGGCAAAAAAAAAAAAGCTCTTGTTTGAGATGGAAGTAAATTCCAGGCTGATATGAGTGATGTACCTCATAACCAGTTATAATTAGAAGGGAGGCTTCTTACAGCTCTGTTCCTCTATAAATCACAGCAGATATTACCCCAACTTGTACAACAACTATGAAATATGCTATGAAATGTGAAATGCATGAAATAGGTTCTTTTGTTGCAATTTCATTCTCAGAAAAGCTCTAATTTGACACAAGCTTATGCCTTTTTTTGACAGGTTTCTTAAAAATAAGGCCCCAATTCCCTATTAAAATTTCCATTTAGTAGAGTCCTTTTTTTTGTTTTTTTTTTATAATCACAGTTTGTGCAAAGTGAAAGCATTGCATATTTGGGTAACAGAATCCCTGGAAGAGTTGATTGAAAAAACTCAAGCAAACCTTGTCTACAGCAGAAGCTTCATCTCAAACAAAATTTTACACTGAAGAAGCCAGAAATACAGGATAGTAACTAAATAGATGTGTATTTTCCTTTCCTTTTCTGACAGAGTCATCTTTGAGCTGGCCTGATGCCCACCTGCTTTATTCCAGATGTGGCCACGGAAAGTCCCTCAGGAAAGCAACCACAGGGAAGAAAGTCTTGCTGGCTTAATACCTAAAAACAAAACCAAAGTAAGATTTCTTGAGTCTTTTTCTTATATTGAGGTCTAAGTTTTTTTCCTATGAATTTTATTATATTTTTAATAGAAGATGAATGAGTTTATTTCAGAAGTGTGTTCTCTGGAAACAGAAGAGCCACCCAGTACTGTTGGTATGGCAGGGCTGTAGCTGCCTCTATTGATCCTAATTTAAAGCTGTAATTGCAAATAAAAACATAATTATATCCCCCAGCCACCTTAACTGAAAGGATTGATTCACAAGAGCAAAGCATGATAAGAACTTCTCATGGGCCAAGTGCTCATGGACATTTTAACCCCCTGGTTTGGGCATGGCCTGGATTTGTTCTTGCGTGGAAGAACATCATGGGCACTGGGGAGACTCAGAAAACAACCATGGTTCCCCTTCTCTTAGAGCAGGTTTTTTGAATGAATGTGTTTGAGGACCTGAGGAGGAATAAAAGTAGAAGATTGTAGTTCCTCCTTGAATCTGCCCATATTACAGGATATTAAATGTACAGCATGTTAAACACACCCAAGGTCTTTTATTGTGAGTGTCCTCAGAGGAGATGCAAACCCCACTTCTCCTTAAAGGAAATGGTGGAGGCTGAAGATCCTGAACCACCCTTTCAGAACAGGGACTGGAAGAGAAGAGGGGGCACTCCCTGTCCTGGCATTCCCTCAGCCCACCAGAACACGAGTATCTCATCACAACCCAGGGAGGTGAACACCCAGGACCTTCGGGGTACCAAAACACTTCCAGGGATCTCGGCCCAAGAGATGAGCTCTTCTTTAGCAACCCAGATTATTTTACCTTCAGAGCCAAATAACTCTACTTATGGTGCAGTCTAACAAGCCAGTCATGTCTGCTTAATGTTCTCAGCTTGGAGGAGTAAATCTGTAGGGCAAGAGATATTTTATAAGTCTGAGATTAGGAGCAATGGGGGGGGGGAAGGCTTACACTATGATTGGCTGTAAAAACAGTGAGATGTCATTACTCAAGGGAGAGTTCAAATATGAGGGACAAACTTAGCTGCTTTAAAAATAAATTAGTATTTTTAAAGAATTAGACAGAACTCTTGTTTGTTAGATGAAATTATCAATTGTTTTGTCTTCCAGAGGTAAACAAAGAGCTGAGGGAGTTTCAATCACTCACTCAGTCTTATGACCTTATGGTCACTGTCCAAAATACCAGCAGTAATGTTTCATGCTGGAGAACTAAGAAGAAGAAAAGCAGATACTCAGCAGGGTTAGCCCAGTGTCCTTCCAAGTAATCCCTTATTTTTCCAAAACATTTCCATATGGGGAGCTCTGTCACTGAGCAGAAGCACTGAGAGCAGTGTGGTCAGTGCTCTGTGTGGGTGCTGATGTTGGCTGTTGAACACCCAGAACAGCTGAGAGGCTGCAGGGCTGCCCTGCTGGCTGAATGGAGAACTGATGCCTGGGGCTGAGATGGGATTGTAACAGAAACTCCAGCCAGAAAAGGGGCATCACCACTTGGGAGGGAAGCAGAGAGCTCGGATTAGCTCCTCTGGTGGAGATGAGTACCCAGGCAGAGTCTGAAGAACTGCTGCAGATATGAAACTCTTGCCTGAACTTGGTGGAAAATTGGTTCAAAACACAAACTTGCAGCATATACTTATTTATGTAGTGAGCCTGAGATGTAACCCTGAATCTAAATCCATTTTTGCTGGGCAAAGTTGAGATCTGGCTCTCTGCTAACCCTGCAAGCCTATCTACAGTTCTCCAACCCTAGAAAGCAGAGGGACTTACTCTTAAGAAAAATACTCTCTTTTTTTGTGTGTGTTTGGTTTTTTCCATTTCTTTCATTTCCTCTTTGTTTCGTTTTTTTTTTTAATTTTCTTAAAGGGAAAATCTGTTGCAATAACACAAAGCCATCACGCTCTCTCTGGTTACAGCTGAGTGACACCACACGGGCAGCAGAATATGTACAAATTAAACTGTAACAACGTCCCGGGGAGAGGCACAGCAACAGCATAAAAATTATCCACAGTGCAATATGACTAATGTTGTGTGAAATGCATTCACTGGCCAAATGATGGCGAGGTGTATCTTAAGGAGTTGTGCTGCTGGAGATAATGGTTATAGAAGGAGCTGAAGGAAGGAAAGGTTGCAGGGAGGGCAGCCTGGCTGGGAGGAGGCTCGGGCAGGTGAAGTGAGCAGAAAGCTGAGCCTCTGGAATACAGAACCATGTGCTGAGCACTCAGTGGCACCTTTCCTCCTCACAGCCTGCTGTGGAGGTGTGCTGCTCTTCCAGGCAGCACATGTGTTTCTGTGCTCCTTCTCACCTCCTTTTATATGGGCTTTTTGCAAACATTTATCCAGAAACACAAGCTGCACATGTGTTAAATATTCTCTAGCTCCATTACTTATGGAAATGTCTTTTTTTTCCTTCTTTCTAGGTACAAAAGAAAACAAAAATCCCAAAGAGAAGGGACTGATTTTTTTATTAGAACATCTAAAACTAAGAAATCAGCTCAAATTTAGAGAGAGGATGGCTAGAGTAAACACTTCATTAAGGTGCACTCACAGGTTTTCATCTCATTCCTTAATCTGAGAGTCTGTTTGAAGTAAGTAGATGTTTTGCCTGAATAAGAAACTTGGGTATTGGTAAATTAATTTGATTTTCCTCTCAATTAAACATAGATTTAGGAAAAATACGTGTAGTGACCCATTGTAGCATCATGCTTATCCACAGATGTTTATCTAGCACATGAACATTTTGTTTTCAAAGGAATTTAGGGATTACCCAAGCAAGTCTTTTCTTTAAAATCCAAGTTCCATTTTCCAGAACAGCTGAGGTGAGCTCCCAGCTCACTGAGTGTCTCTTACAAACCTAAGTACTTTTTCAAATCAGAGCACTGGGCAGCAAAGTGGACTTGGCTGAAATAAAACCATTCCCTGGGCAGGGTGTTGCTGGAGAGCAGGGCCTGGTCTCTGGTGCAGTCACAGCTCTCGAATTACCAGAAAAACAGAGTGTTTTGATGGTGTTCTTGATTATTTGCTGCCTCGTTGGTTACAAAGGAGCAGCTTAGGCTGAAATCATGCAAAGGTTGTTCTTTCTGATGTGTGGGAGCCACCTTAGCCAGTTTTGCTTCTCATTTATTGATATGTACAAGGATGGGAGGTAGACCCAGCCAAAAGTGCTGGGATCCAACTATTTTCAAAGCCCTGAGATATCCAGAGGGGGGAGTTCATTTGTCTCCTCCTGAAGATAGTGGGTCCCCGTGGAACGTTTCAGGGGAAGGCAAAGCTCTCCAGAGATGTGGGGTGTGCTGGACTCAGGGTTTCTGTTCTGCTTCAAAGGCAAAGGAGGAGGGAGTGATGTGATAAAATCAGTGTTTTCAGCCCTAAATCTAACTTGGATCTGGGGGTTCTTTGTGAACCTTATAAAGCTTTTTCTCCAGCCAACCACCTCCACTCAGCACTGAGCACGTGCCAGGAATTCCCCAGCAAAGGAAGCTGCCAGAACTCGTGGAGTTGGGATAACTCTCTGCTATCAAACCCATAAAACCCCCAGTGCAGGCAGGGCTGTGGAGTGGCCAAAGGGGAACATCCTCAGCCCAGGCTCAGGGATTTTGCACCCCCTCTGTGCTGCAGTTTCATGCTTTGACAGGGCTGTGCTGGCTCTGTGCAGCAGAATTTCTGTGTGCCCTGTTCCTCTGGGGAATAATCTTGAGCCATTGGCTCTGGGGGCAGGAAAGCACGTTCTGGCTCTGCCAGAGTGTGCAGGGATACAGCAAGCTCAGCACGGGGAAGGGGGAGAGGCACTCTGGGGCCTGGGCTGCTTTATATCTCAGCTGATTCTCTTCTTTCCCTCTTCCTATCCCCTGAATTGCTTGACAGAAGAAATCCAGGGAAGATCCAGCCATGTGATTAACAGTGCTGGGGGCTGGGGAGGGATGACAGGGAAGTGCAGCGTGGCCACCAGCCAACTTCCAGCAAGAAACAGAATATCTGGCTTCCTCTGATCTCCAGAGGAAAATTAAGTTACAAAAACCTTTAGTGGAAACTTTGCATACGTTCAGTGCCATTGCCATGCCTGACAGGAAAAAAACCCCTGATGTATTATTTAGTTTATAGTGATAGAATTAAAGGCATAAGCTTTCCCACCAGGAATGAAGGGGAAAAAATCCTCTTGAAAACTGAAGACAAAACCCCTTTAAACTCCTTGACTGTTTTGTGCTGTCAGAGCTCTTGAGAAATTCTCCTTTCCGTGTCCATGGGTGGTTGTGTGAATTGTATTTTGGAACATCTTCCCCGTGAATTTCTGCACTTGCATCCAGAGCCCTTCTCCTTTTCCCAGCCATTTGTGCTGCTTCCCTCAGGAGCACTGCAGGGCAGGAGGGGATGGAGGTGGGCAGGAGGCTCCCAACTCTCCTGGGAAGACACTGCCCCAGGAAAGGCTTTGGCTGCTCACACTGCCCTGAGAGCCAAGGCCCTGCTGCTCCTCAGAAACCCTGTGTGACACAGAGAGGAACTGCTCCCCCTCCTCCTGTCTGTCATCAGTGGGGAGGAAAAATCAGGGAGTCTGATTTAAAAAAAATAGCTGAAGTGTTAAGTGAGCAACAAGTTGGGACCTGTGTGTGTGAGAGAAAGCACTGACTAAAATAAAGTGGCCTCCTTATTGACAGGTACATCTAAAGCAGCTGGAGCAACCACGATGAAAGGATTACTGACATGTCAGCCAGTTTCAGAGAGGAAAAAAAGAAGCTGGATTGGCTGGTTAGATCCCTGCTTCATTTAGTCTTATGGCATGTTGATAGATGTGTGAACTGAGGCTTTTTTCATGTCAGAAACACTGAACAAGGGTCTGAAATGGCATCATGTGGCTCAGCACCAAGCATTCCCCTGCCTGGCTGTGCTGTCCTCTTGCTGGTTGCTCAGGCTGGCAGGAATATGGCTCTGTTTGCTCTGACAGGAGAAAGTACAGCTGCATTTTGCAGTATTTCCCTCTACCTGGTTGCTCCCAACCTTCCTCGTGTGATTCCTTCACCAGCCTCATCTGAAGGGAACATTTTCCTTGCAGATGAATGTCAGAGCCACGTCCACATCCCATCTCCCCTCTGAGCACTTTATTTCTCTGCAGCCCCGGGGACCTCAACACCAGGCAAAACTCCATATGGGGCTGAAATTGTACCCTGGCCACAGGAGAGGGATGTGTTTGTGTAAGTGGGCACACACAAAAGCAGATGTGTGCCGTCCAGAATAAAGGAGGCTATTCAGGGGGTCACAAAAAGGACAATTTATGGCCAGTTTCAGCAATTAGTCAGACCAAAGAAGTGAGGTGGGTCAGTATTAAAACCTCACTGTTTTGTTTACTTTAAAACAGCAACAGGGAGTTCCAGCTGATGAGCAGAAATACTGAGAGAGGGTAATTAAAGAGAAACAATCTGCAGTGTGTCTCTTCATTTTGTTGTGCTCCCCTTACTCAGTCTGGAGAAACAGAGCTGCTGCTTTCTCTGTGGGAGGGTGGGGTGTGGGCAGTGTGGGCACTTGAGCAGCAGGAATTCACTACTCCCTTCATGCCAGGCTCCTGCACCTTGCAGTGAATGAAGGTCCTTCCTCCAGAAGTGCACCCAGCAGAGCTCCTGGGTCTCAGGCTCTAGGGCCATCCTCTCCTATGACTGTTTTTATTGTGCTAATGGGGGAAAAAGTTCCCTTGAAAGATTGATAGCTGCTAAAATACCCCCCAGCCCAAGAGTAACTTCAACTGAGTTAAACCTTGAGCAGGACCCACACCCCACAGTTAACCACCTTATGTTAGTATAAATATCCTGTTCCATTTGAACTATTTTGTGTTTTATTCAGGTCCCAGTTCTCCTGCTGCCAACACTTGATTTTATGCCACAGTCCTATGAGTAGGGATTTCACAGATGTTTTTACAAACTCCAGAGCAGCCCAAGGCTTCGTGCTATATGGAACCCTTTAAAGTGCAGGTTGTAGGTGTACAGTAAGAAGGTAAACTTTCCATGACTTTTTGTTTTACCTGGTCCATGGACAGCCTCTTCTGCCTTGTGCATTGTGAGTGTGCTTGGGGAAGCTGATGGATGATTTCATGTGTGGGGATAAGAGTGAGAGATGGAGAGTGCAGTGGAATGGCTGGGCATTACTTAATGGAAGTATCTTAATGAAAGAAAAGATCTTTAAATACGTGGTTTGATTCACTGCAAATTTGTGGCAGTAGATGGGGCCCTTACTGTAATAAAATTTCCTTGAGCTGGGAAGTCTCTTGGGGGTGGTGTGAATATGCAGATATTGGTGGGACTTCTTAAAGATCAGCTCTGACCTGACTCAGGCACTTTGTTGTTTCCATGTAACTGCCCATGAAAAAAAGCCAACACAAAAAGGTGGGAATCAATGTTCTTAGACTTCTGTGTCCCATCTTTTCATTCCACTCTGTCCTAATGTCGTCTTCTACTGTCTTGCTTTCCAAGAAGCTGCAAACCCCCAGGCTCCTGGTCTTGCTGACTGTGGACAGCACTTGGGGGAGATCAGGGATGAGCAGGAAGGGAAACACATCCCTGGAACAGGATGGGGCAGGACCAGAACCTCACTTTGTGCCACCACGCTGTGGATTCAACATTTCCCTCCTGCAAACACATTTCCTGGCAGTGCCTGGAATCCAGACTGGGCTGCTCGAGGGAGAGCCATTATCCTAAAGTGCTTTTATTGATCTGTTGACTTTCTGTCTCCCTCCTTCCCTTCCTCTCTTCACCCTGCCAGCCTCCTGAAGACTCATATCTTGTCTCATACAACCAAGATATTTTAAGGGGAGAACAATGATTTTGAAGTCAGATTAGACAAATTATACTTGACCAGTGAAACCAGATAACCCCTGAATGATGTCTGTAGAAGGATTTGTCTACATTTATGAACAGCCCCTCTTCCTTCTCCTCTTATTTTCCCCCTCTGTGTGTGTCCTGGTGTTCCTCAAACAATCAATTCAAGGCCTGGTACATGTTCCTTGGAGCAGCCTGTTCCCAGAGGGGCAGTGCCATACTGTCATGCTTTATTTTTGGCTGGTTAAAGAAAGCTATGGTAGTAAATCTATACATGTGCTGTGATATCCAACAGTATTAAAGGCTGATATTTAAAGAGGGGCCTGAAAGAATTAGTAGTTGATGCCTGTGGAAAGCCCAAAAGAGCTGTGTGCCTTACTGGAATTTCAGGTGAAACATGTTGGAGTGCAATATATTACAGTGACCCGAGCTGCAAATCCTTTGGAGATGGAGATAAAGGGAGAAAGATTAATACTGGAGAAAATGTTAACAGTCCTGTGTATTACCAAATACTAAAAAAGGGGTTTGGAAGTTGGTTGACTTAATTTGATTTACTATTTCAGTGTTCATAGTTTCTCAGGTTTCTGGAAAATTGCAATTCTTTCCAAATTACATTGCTCATTAATTAATTGGTTGAGGCACAGGCATTTAGTCAGTGGTCTGAAAAATACACAAGTAAATACTGAACAGTTTAAAAGGCTAAATTTGGTTATAAGAGTGCATTAACTTTTAAAAAATCTAAACTGTCAGGTCTTTCATATATCTGAATACATCACTATTCATGAATACAGTGCTTGACAGATAAAGAAGTTATCAGTAGTTTATAGTCAGGTGTGCATATTTATGTATAAATGCTTTATAATGCTAATTTTTAACATTGAAACAATATAAGTAAAAACATATTTCAGTAAAAAACATAAATTCACATTGAACCCTTTTGTTAGGCTGGATAGTATTTTATCCTGTGGGGAATGCCCATGAAAGTAGTGTGAGTGTTTTCACTGGGAAATATTAATGAGATTAAGGACAAAAACTTCTATGGTCAGATTTAGTCCTTATCCAGCTTATTCATATCACCATTAGTTTTCTTTTTATGGAATCTCACGGAGAAGAAGATAAATTAATTTGCACTAATGAAAGGGGTTGCCTGGGCAGTACTGAACCCCTGCAAGCTTCTGCTGTTGCTCTTGTGAGCCAGGAAGGAACCAGCTCTGTGGTCTCAGGTGGGCAGCAGAGCAGACAGGCCATGGATCATGGGCAGGGGCTGCAGGCAACCCACTGGGGAAATGTTCATGGAGAGAATTTATCTAAGAAACTGGAATATGGTGAAATGGGGAGGGGAAAAAAGAAATCCAAGTCTGCTTCCATATTACTGGGGAAGTGCAAACATGTTGGTGATAAGTTTCCCAGACCATGGGATGCCAACAATGGAGATGGAGTGATTTGGGTTCACGTGAGGAGCAGCAGGTCACAGCTCAGGGCAGAGGACTCTGCTCCTTGTGGGGCTGTGTCAGGAACAGTGAACTCCCCTTTGGAAATCACAGGCAGGGAGAAGGGAATGGGAGTCCTGGGGGGAAGAGAATCTTGAAAGCTCGAGGCTTGGCAAGTACCCCTGAGTCATTGACTGTCCTGGAGGAACCAGAGCAGCAGCAGAGCTCCAGCCTGGTGTGCACTGACCTGCACCCTGGGAGTGCAGCACATTCACCTCGAGCACTGGCTGGAGGGAAGAGCCAGAACTGTCCTCCCTCCCAGACACAGCTCACAGTGCCACTGCTCATGGAGAAAGTGTAATTCAGTGTATTCTGAACGAGGCACAAATGTGCATTTCTTTGTCAAAACGTAGAGATTTTGAGGCAATATGGTTTTGAGAGGGGGTGTGTTTGGCCAGTTCTGTAGAAATCCTGATCAAAGCACTGGCTCAGTCAGTGAGATGCTATTAACAACTGCTGTAAGTAGACTGAGAAGTTTGTTTCTGTGTTTCAAAACCTAATTGCTCAGTGAAACTTCCTGAGTAAACAGGTTTCAGGGCCAGAAGAGGCTCATAACCACGCTTGTCTGGTAAGAGATTGTACAATGATAAAGCTGATGTTAGTTCTAAAAGGTAAATTTGTCTTTATACAGAGCAAGGTGAATTCGTGGACCTCCCTCCTGCAAGATGCTGTCAGGACAAGCTGAGAAGTTGGATGTCTGAGACAGATCAAGATGATTTTCCAACCACCAGCACGCAAGTAAACACAGGATGTCATTTGCAAGCAAGGGAAAGCAAGCCAAAAATCACAGTTCAAGATATAAATGATGCTTGAGCAGGATTATGTAAAACTCTGTCTCCTCTGACAGCAGCCCTGAGCATGGACGATGCATTTGGTGGGGTGGCACTGCCAAGCTGGCACATGCCAAGCATGGGCTCAGGCAGGTGAGCTGGTCTGCTGGGGGAGATCCTGTGTGCACAGCAGTGCTCTGCTTGGGGCCTCTGGGGCTTTGCAGGAAAGAACTTCCCTATGGATTAGAATGCAGTGTTTGGGATGTTCAGTGACACAGGATTGGGGACTGTCCCAGGGAAGAGGATTCTGAACTGGCAACTGCCTGGATTTTTATCTGCCAGCCAGGTGAGCCAGGCAGCCCCACACCTGCTCTGTCACAGGGAACACAGAACAAGAGGGAGAAGGAAGGGAAATGTTCTCTAGTAATTCAGGGGGAGGAGAGAGGCAGGAGGAGCCTGTGCCCCTTTCAGCTCACAGTGACTCGAGCTGCCAGCAGAGCAGTTGGGAGCTGCAGGGTGTGAATCCCACAGGAGCCCACTGTAATTAAGCATCCTGCAAGGTGAAGGGGGGGAGAGCACTGCAATAAGTTCATCAGCAGCATCCCCATCGACCCCTGCCCCCCTTGGACACCCTTTGGAGATCCTCAGCGTGTTCTGTCTTTGTTTCAGAGCCAGGAACCAACGCTGGCAAATGCAAAGGTGTGAAATGTTGGCCAACCGATCCCAAGGCACTGCAGGGAGTGTTACTCTAAGTGGATGATGAGCTCAGTTCAGAGGCTGCTAAGTTAAAGCTTATTACCCTCATTAAGAGATGTGTGTAATGTGGTTTCAGGGTTCTGATATGGTAAACCCAACATTTTCCAAGTGTTTTGTTGTTCTGTCTGTTGTGCTTGGAGGGGAATTCAGTTTCTGTTTTGCACTGGGTCATATTCAGCCCAGAGAAAAGCTTCCTTCCCGGAGTTCAGAGTGTGGGATCTCCTCTGTGAAGGCAGAGGCTGAGTGTGGGGCAATGTGCTTTGTCAGAACCAGGAGGAGTTTCCCGGTGAACAGAGGGAAACAAGGAGCAGGGTGCAGGATGTTCACATCCCTCTACTGAGACCCAGTCCTGTGCTGTGAGCACTGGGGCTGAAGGGCCAGGGCATGCAGGGGTCCCTGCCCTGTGCTCCTTGGAGCTCTGCATGCCAGGAGATCGGGTTGTGTTTCTCCCAGCAGGGTGGAAATGCAGAAAGACAGCTCAGGTTTAACTTTCTATGGAATTTAATAAGCAGGAGCACTGTGGTGGGTGGTGCAGGGTCAGGAAGCAGTTTGGCTACACCAGGTACCCTTTGCACAAGTAGACCTGAGTGTCTCTGCCATGTGCTCCTCATCATCCCCATTGTCTGTGCCTTTCCTTTATCTGGGCTCCCACAGCTCCTCCCAGTGATGGAGCACTGGCTCTCCAGCTTGGGAGGGTCAGGTCAGGAGAGGTTTGAGGTGCTCAGCCCTGCAGTGAAGCCCTCCCTGCCTCAGAGGGCTGCAATTGAAACCAGCTGATCCCACGTCCCTTGCAAACATTTCCATTTTAAACCACTGAAGTTTTATGTCTTTCTAGTAAATTTTTTTTCTTAGGCCTCATAAATCTCATAAAGATCTGGAACAGCCAGTAAATCTGGCCATTCAGATACACATTTTCCAGTAAAGAGGATAATGGTTGCTGTTCCTGATGCCACCTCCCCTCCCCAGCCCTTGGCTGGAGGAGTTCCCCTCTCCCTGCCTGCAGCTGAGAGAGGCACCAGGCAGGTCCTGTTTGCACGAAGGGCTGAGGCTCTGCTGCCCCTCTGCTGCCTTTCCCACTGCCCCTGCCCGGGACCTGAGCAAAATCATTGCTCCTCTGCACGCCTCCAATCAGGAGAAAGAGGTTCATGCTTCCCTGCTCAGTGGGTTGGGAATGTTGGCTGAACCTCAGTTCTGCCGTGAGAAGTTGTAGAACTCCAGGCTGGGGATCCTCCCAAACATGAGAGTTCACTCTGTCAGCAGGGCCTCAGTGCTCCTGCTCCCTGCCCTCTGTGCAGGGGGCTCGTGGCTGGGCTGTGGTTGGCTCTAGTCCCTGGGATGATCCAGAGAGGAACCTTTCTACCTGTGCACCCAAGGCAAATCCAGCAAAGTCTCTTAGGCTTGGATTTCCAGGGAGGCTTGAAAGGACATGAACTCGAGGACAGTGTAAACCCAAGACTCCTCAGACTTCCATTGGAAATACCAGGCAGAAGTGCTGAAGTTATTTAGAAAAACATACCCTAGAAATAGAACATTGAAAGCATATTTCCCCTTTATTTGTTGTCTCCCAAGTTCAAACAAGCTTATTTCCTCTCCTGCAACGCTGCTTTTGATAATCTTGTGCCAAAGGCACTGAATCTGTTCTTATTGCTGTCAATAGCAAGATGCCTGTTGCCTTTAATGGTTCAGCTATTAAAACACTGCACCCCAGTTGTCTGGCTGTGAGCAATCCCCAGCTATCACAGTGACAATATGGAACCTTTTTCCTCTCTGAATGTTTCTCTGCAAAGTTTGACCATTTTGGCTGGGGTAAAACATGTGTCTATCTGGGATTCTTTCCAAGGATGAGATTTTGACAGCTGTGCTCATGTTGGCAAAAATCCTGACATCTTGTGCTTCGTTGAAATAGCAGATTCTTAGTGGAGAGGGGTGGGAATCCGATTTCATAGATGAACACTTATGAATTGAACGCTGTGAGCCTGGCTGAGCCCTTTTCACTTGGGTGAGGAGGCTGAACCTCCTCTGGGAACAGGGTGGAGCCTCCCTTTCTCCCCCTGCCCACCTGTGGGCACAGATGGCCCATGGGCAGTGGGTTGGAGCTCTCTGTGCCTCTGCCAGCTTCGTGCAGCAGTTTGGGACATGCCTTGGACTGCACCCACCAAAGTGGGAGTCAGCCTGTTTGCAGTACATGCCTAATGATTTTCATTTACATTCGGGATGTTTGGGCACGACTGGGGGTGGTGTGAGTGAGCTTTCAGTGAAAATCCACCTTTGCAGCCCTGAGCAAAGCCCAGTCTGTAATTTATGCCACAGAGCCTGTGAAAAAACAAAACCTTACTCTAGTCTGAAGCAGCCTGTTGGGGGGTTTTACAATCACTGTTATGATTAAGATGATTGAGTGTTTTTGTTTGCCTTTTTTTTTTTCGTGGAGTGAAATCTCCATCTCGAACTGGAGAAATATTTCCCACAAACGCTGTAATTATTCAAAGCTGATGTATTTCTGCAGTAACCTTCAATCTGATGGACTGTCACTTTTCTGATGAAGAATCACTTGTTGGGAGACTCGAATTCCTATTATCTCAACAAATAGGGAATGGTGGCTCAGAAAATTGTGTCATGAGGTCACCCAGGTTCTCCACATCAGAGCCAAGGATAAACTGGAACAGGTCTGGTGGAAGGTCATCAAAAAGTTTTCAGATGGTATTTTGCAAAGATTATATTTATTTCAAAGTTTCCAATGGCCAGATAGTTCCTTTATATTTTACCAAGAAAAATAACTTAAAAAGAAAAAGTCAAGAGGTTTTAAAACCACATCAACAATAATTTTCCATGTCTGGTGTTTCACTGGAAAACAGGGAAAAATATTTTTTAAAACACAAACAAGATAGTAGTCAAACAACAAAACCCCAAACAAAACATACCTCCTGATGAAAACAAACAGTTTTGCTGAGGAAAGATTGTAACTTAGGGTTAGACGCAGAAACTCAGATGTTCACGCTTGCACCCATGGCAAATGTAAGGTATTTGATGTAACTTTTAAAGGAAAATCAGCTAAAGTGGCTCAAATTCATTCTTGCTGTGTGTTAAGTGACATATACAGATATTTACTGTCCATGAGAAAGCACTTGGGAAGCCTTTTCATGTCTTCAGGTGCTCAAGCCTTTTTTAAGGGTTTGGGAGGCTGCAGATCCCTGTTATGAAGCAGAGGAGTGGGATTTGAAATGGGTAAATCTGGGACAGGCAAGGACAAGAACAGGGGGATGTGTGGGGCAGGCAGGGGAGCTGGAGGTGAGCACTGAGCACAGAGGATTTATCCTTGCATAGGCTGGCCATGCACTGAGTGGCCAAAAAAGTGACCAATAACTACAGAATTATATGGGAAAAGCTGTAGCCCTTGTGCTTTGCTTGTGGGAACTGTTTGAGGAGCACAGGGAAGGCCCCTGTGTTGTGTGGGAGGTTGGTGAGTGTGGCCCTGACCGACGGCTCAGAGGCCTCTCGCAGTCCTGCCTTAGTGACGAGCTCTCCCCTTCCTCTCCCACTTGTTTTTTGAACACTAGGGCAAATATTAGCACATCTGGGAGTGCTGGGCTGCTGTGTTTGGAGTGCTGGTAGCACCCCTGTTAGCTTGATTAAAACTAACATCCCCATTTCTGCACTGAGAAATTCCAGTGGCGTGTCTCCCATAAATTAAACTGAAATTCCAACTCTGAGTTGTCTTCTAGTTCTGCAGCAGATCTGTTTACTCTGGAATAGCATAAGGCAGATGTCTTCATCTTTGCTGATTCTTAACAGGTCACAGGCATTGACTTTAAATAACTAAAAGCCTTTAAAATAATTTTAACACATGCTTCCCCCTCCCCAACAGACCTTAACCTTTAGCTGGCCTTAACCAGAAACGCCCAGGATAAAATAATCCTAAAACAGACCATCATAAGCCGAGGAGCAGCTCTAAATATACAGTGTGATCATTACCTGAAACCAGGGAAGAGGTTGGAATAATTATTGCTCATGTTTACACTTCTGTATCTCAGTGGGTTGTGTTCAATCCCTTAATGATGATGATTAAAAACATACTGGAAACATGTGGGAATTAGAGCGAGCACTTGACCGTGATTCCGAAAGCACAGAGGTGGCTTTGAAGTGGGACTGGACCCAGTGTGTGTTGCCAAAACATTGCCAGAGTCAGGAGCACTGTGCAGCAGGTCCTTGGTGATCCTGGGCACGATGCCCTGCCTGGTTTGGCTCCTGCAGCATCTGCCTCCAGCACCAACCTCAGAACTGCTCCTTGGACGTCAGTGGGGCTCCTGCAGCCCTCAGGAAAAGCTGATTGATGGGGGGTGAGGGATCATGCAAATACTGTGCTTTTTAACTTCTGTAAAGCCAAAGCTGAATTTTGGGTTGTTTCTCCATGGGGGACCTTTGGAGGGAGAGGCAGTGTTCAGGAAGAGGGAAGGAGGAGGAAGTTTGGGGTGGCAGTGGGTGCTGCTTTAGGCACTTTGCCCTGTGGGTAAAGGACTTCAGTGGGTACTGACATGAAAGGGAATTCTCCAGCCACAAGCTGTAAACCTTGTGTTTTAGGAGTGTTCCTGTGGGTGAAGGATAGGGGCATGTATTGCAGAATGGATTCCTTTGTTTGTTTTCCCCATTTAAACAAACAAAACCACTCCTATTATAATAAGCAAAGGAGGGTGAGTGATGAGGCTTGTGCTGTAAAGTCATTTTTGCTGGAAAAGTTGTCCTGTTTTCCATTGCTTAATTTCAGTTAATTCTGGCCTTGGCAAATCCAATCAAACCCTGGTCATGCCCACTCTCCATGCTCCAAAAAAACCCCACTTGCCTTGCCTGCCCATCACTCCTCCTGCTCCACCTCCCTTGCAAGTCTTTGCTCTTGGTCATATCAGGCACAATCTCCTCATCCAGCATTCTGCAGTTCTGCTTTTGGGTCTCCTGTCCCTCTGCTCAGAGATCACTGATGGTGGCAGATGGAGGGAAATGCAGAGAGTGGAGTTTGTTTAGGAGAAGATGCAGCAATATCAGGAGTCCACATCTGACTCCACTCCTTTTTCCTTGTTGGGGTGTTCCTTGGAGGAGCCTGACATTGTACAGGAGTCTCCCGTGCCCTGGCCTGTGCAGGACAGGATCAAATGGCTCTGGTAGGGCTTTGCAGCACCCTTGGAGCTGTGTTCCAGCTCAGAATCTCCTGCAGTTCCCAACCACGTGGAACCAGTGTGAGCAACAGACTTCAATCCATTTTCTAAATCGGAGTTTTGCCTGTGAAAAAGAATGGGCTGCCAAAATGTAGGGCTGCAAAGCCCAACTGCTGAGCAGTTCCTGTTCCTGTGAGGAGGAGGAACTGTGGTGAAAGCTGAAGGAAACCCCAAATGCAGCCCCGTGTTGGGAACAAAGGTCTCTGGCTCTGCAGCAGCCAAGGGTGCAGCCCAAGGCCAGTGAACACCTTGAGCCTCATCCCGAGGCTCTGGGACCTTTCACAAAAGCTGGGCTCGGTTCCAGTGCTGAGCCAGAGGAAGGACACTTGGCCCATGTTGCACCTGGGGCATCTCAGCCTTATTTCAGTTTTACAGAAGGCTTTATCTGAGTTTATTTTATTTAATGGCCTTTTTTTTTTCCTGGTTATACTGTCACAGGAAATTCTCACTGTTCTATTACCTTTTTCCTGCCGGAACTAGCCTTAAAATATAATGAATAAATAAATATATGTACATACATATAAAAATATGCAGACAGGAAAGCCATTGAGATCTGCAGAGGCCTTGATAACGCTGCTGATGAGGTTGCCAGCTTTGAGCTGAACAGTTCCCCACCACCTCCCCAACCCCTGGGAACTCAAGGGGAGGTAGTTGTGAAGCTTCTAATTCTGACTACAGGTGTCTGGTTTGAAAGACACCACATGCCATGTTGTAATCTCATTTAGGAAAAAGGTAATTAAATAAAAATGCAGATGTGTTACAGTCACAGTTCCTGAACATCTGAAATGCCTGTCGGGTTTAAAAAAGTAGAGAATAAATGTCTCTGGAGGAGCACTGTCCTCTCATCTGTTGTAATATTATCCAGTATTAGTATTTTAAATAAGAGGAAGAGTTTAGAATGTCAACATCTGCTTTTACCCATCTCTTTACAGCAGGAACATTGTGTTTAAAAACAAACAAGATAGGAATGCTTGAGCTCCCCTCATTATTCTGTGTATTGAAATATTCCTGCCAGTGTTTACTTGTTGCACGTTCTGCTCCATCATTTGGTGTTCTCAAGGTGCTGTAGATCATCCAAACCAGAGCAGTTGTTAGACCTGCTCAACTCTGTCATAACAAATCGGGTACTCACTGATCTTGCTCTTCTGAATTCTTAACTTGAAAAGTGTAAATGCCACTATATTCTGGATAAACTGCTTGAAAAAGATCATTTTGAAGGAGATTAGCCAGCTTTAGGATGGGCTGTTCCCTGGGGAGCAGCAATGATGATGGTAGCAATGATAGCAATAAGCTTACTGCAGAATTCATCTGGTCTCAGGCCAGCCCAGTGTTTAACCCCATGCTCAGCTCCTCAGGTGTGTTTGCATCCCTGGTGAGCAGAGTTAAGCTCATGAAGCACATCCTTCAGCTCTTTGCTCCATTGCTGCTGGATTCCAGCACATGCTGCTCCTGTTGTTTGTTTGAGATGTGCTATTGCTGGGTTTGACCAGCCAGAGGAAACCTTTGGGATTAGCAAAGGCTGAAGAATAGCTAATATATTAATTTTCAGTATAATTTAGGAGGTTACAACATATATTATGAGGTTTTTGATCTCTCCTTTCCTCTGTTTAACCCTTTTTCTCTAGTGCTACCTGAGGTTAGGAGATGCACAGCTGGGAGTGGAGAGTGTTGACCTTGGAGAAGGAGTACAGAGGTACCAAGCCTGGCTGCATCACTGGGAATCCTGCTGGGAATCTTTCAGTAATGCTGGAGAGTTCTCCTAAAGGTACTATTTCTTTGAACTCTTGCTTTTGTTAAACAAAAAATGAACCCCAGAGCGTGGCTTCTTTAGAGAGGTGCAAACCCACACCTTTCTAGTCCTCCTGGTGTGATGGAAGAGACCGTAAAACATGATGTGGTTATTGTGTTCTAGGCTCCAAAATAAAAAAGTACATGAGAAGTTTCCTACACTTCTTATTAATTTTTCAGGATTTTCAAGCCAATTTCAAGCCTTTTTGAGACCTGACAAGTTTTGAGCACTTAGTGCTGGCAATTCCTTGAGCCCCTTAAGCCAAGCTTGTGGGGAATCTGATTTTTATTGAACTTTTTTGAAAATTCATCCTTCCTTACTGCTCTGAGCATTATAGGAACACCACCTGAGAAAGAGCGAGGGCTTTAAAGTCTGTACCATCTAAAATGATTGTCGCAGAGTAGGAACTCCAGCTGCAGCAGGTTTTATCCTCTCAGACCCCACTCTGCAGCACTTAGAGAGGAGCAGAGCCCTGTGTCAGCAGCAGCTCCTTGCACAGCTCAGTGATGCTGCAGGTCTGAGCTGAGGCTGCCAGGGGGTTTTCAGGGCTCTGCCTGCTCTCAACTGGGTTTGCAGGCACAGAATCACAGAATGGGCTGAGTTGGAAGGGACCCACAAGGATCATTGAGTCCAACCCTTAACCCTGCATGGGATCATCCCTGAGAGTCACCCCCTGTGTCTGGGAGGGAGAGCAGCAGTGCTGGGGGAGCAGAGACCCAGCAGTGCCCTGACAGTGCCAGCTTTCCAACTGGACTCTTGGGGTTATCCCTAAATGCCTACAAAATACATCAGAACCCTGCCATTGTCTCAACCAGACTTTGGATCAGGGGCTCTTAAGCAGAAGAACAGCACATCTTCTGTTTGTTCCACACTCCCATAACGCCTTTAAAAGAAAAGAAAGAAAAAAGAAAATCCCCAAACACAAAGCTGAAACATGCTGTGAGTTTTGCCCTGACAGCCAGAGGTGGAAGGGATGGTTGGCCAGGATTAGAGTCCCAGGCTTTGAAATCTCCTCCTGTGAGTTATGGCTGTGTGTCAGGAGCAGTAAGCAAAGCAAAAGGCAGTAGCTGGGCCGGTGTTCTGTTCAATTGCCTGGGGCCCCAACTGAAATTTAATAAGCAAATGTAAGATTTTAGTGCTTTGGAATGGAAACTTTATGGCAACTTCTTTCTGCAGCCCCTGTTGAAGTGATGTATTGCATGTCTGGGTTGTGCAGTGCACCCTGAATGCTGGACCCAGCTCTGCTGTTGTGCTCTCAGTCCTGCCTGGGAATTCCTCTCCCAGGCTGGAGCCAGGGGAATCTTCAGGTCCCAGAGCAAACTGGTGTTGAACACAGTTATGGCTGACATGTCTTCACTGCAGCTCCTTGCACACTTAGGGTGAGAGTCCTGATGGCTGTGGCAGGTGGGGGAATCTCTACTGGGGATTTCTTGAAATCCTGTGTTACCAAATCATGTTCAGGGATTGCATATGGAGAGTAGATCCTGGGATGGGAAAAGAGGGGCATGACTTGTTCTGGTGCTGTTTGTCCTTATTCTTTGGGTCATTCTTAAGATTTCAAAATACAGAGGTCTTCTATGGGATTCTCTGATTTTTTTTAAATTTTTTTTTAAAAGACAGATTCATTTATTGCTCAAGGAGTGTCCTGTCAGAGCTTGACTCAGTAGTGAGGATGCAGAACCCTCTCATGGGAAATGAGGAAAAAGCTCCTCATTTTAAATCCCCAGTGCCTCTGTTCCCTGCAGAGAGCAGGTGAGGAGTGTGTGCTCTGCTCTGTGACCAGCTTCTGTTTGTTATTTTATAGTTTCTTCTTTATGATGGTTCACAAAGACTTGTTGTCAGCTGTTCCTCATCTCTCTCCAAGCATGAAAATCTAGTCTTGAGGGTTGTGTGTAGAATCAGATCCTATCAGGAGCTGTTGTCAGGAATGCACTGAGATGGCAAAGGGAGCTTTACCCTTTTCCCAGCTCTCTGCCACTGGTCCCACTCGTACCAGCTGGTACAGCCCATTTCTTAGGGATTTTCTGCATGTTACTCAATACCTCCAACATCCATTGCCATCTCTAGGAGATGAGGAGGCTGAACAACTCTAAAGAAGTGCTTCAATTCAGTCTGACCAGGAATAGAAAAATCCTCTTTACCTTGCCCAACTGACTGTTCCACCTTCATGTCCTTCCAGCACGGGCAGGGATGTGCCAAGGGCCAGTCAAACACGGAGATCCCTCTCTGGGGAAACACAGCAAAGCTCCCACAATCCTTGTGCTCCTTGGGCACCTCTCATGTGCTTTCACTGGGACAGGGCCCACGTGGGGCTCCCTGGCTGTGCAGGTACAGCCACTGAGGGCAGAAATGACAGGAACTTTTTTAGAAAACGTGCCTCTGTTTCAGCAAAGTTTCTCAAGTTCAGTCCCTGCGAGGTCCCCGTTCCCTCCTCCTGCCTCCTCCCGCGGGTGTTTATTCCTGTTTGCTCCTTTCTTTCTCGCAGATGGCAGAGAAATCTTGTCAGTGCTTTTCTGGCTGTGCAGCCTTTTCTCAATCATCTCTCCTTTTGTATCTCCAGCAATGTGCAGATCTGATGCTTTGCTATTTCTGTGTTTCTTTTCTGTGCCATCTCATTGTCTCAGCCCTGAGCTTTTTGCTGGGTGAAAGGAGCGACAAATTTCCAGTAGGCAAAAAATAAACCATCCCCAGCTCGTGAAAAGAATGACCCTTTGTAAGCACTGCTATAAAATGTAATGGTTTTTGATGTGAGTTCCTTCTCTAGGTTGGAAGACTGACCAATAGGTCCCTGAGAAGCATCTTTTGATCTGTCTCTCGGATCAATTGGAATTTTATTGCACGTGAGGAGAACAATACTGCATGAGCCCTTGAAGGGGAGCGAACACAGATGACATTTTTATTCATTCTCAGCCAGATTGCTTGGTATTGTGTCCCTTCTGTGCAAAATGACACTCTGGCAACAGGCCACTGACTGCAAAGCATCTTGGCATGGGCCTCCTGTTTGTCTCAGGCTGAGCATCAGCAGAGATGCCAGACTGTTGGCCACGAGCTGAGGGTGTTACAGCCCTGCCTGTATCAGCCCCTCGTTGCCATTTTTGGTGCACAGTGAGGGAGGCAGGATGGGTCCTGACTGTGCAGATCTTTGGGGGTTGACTCTCCCCTGGGGAGCAGCAGCTCTCCTGGCTGGCAGTGCATTCTTGGGGCAGTCCTGCCAACCCTAAACAAATTAGTCTTTGGGGCTTCTGATCCTGTGTTTCCCTCTCCTTTTTCTTTTCTTATGTATTAAGAGAAATTTTTGAAAGCCTTGAAGTGACCAGGAAGACAAATCTGATTGACTTCCCGTTCCATCTGAGCCACTATAGTTACTGCAGCTTGCACTGACAGAGCCAACACCTCCTGGATTCCCCTTGGATTTTCCAGAGGGCAATTCCTCAGTGTGCTGGGCCTGGGAGCTGTCAGGAGAGGGCTGGATGTGCTGCAGACAGGGAACACTGAGCTGTGGGCTGTGCTGTAGCAGGACTAATGGCCACCAAAGCCAGGTGTAATACTGAGGCATTTCCACAATTATCCAGCAATTCATATCATAAATGGTATTTTCAAGGTCCCTGTTGGGTTTTTCTGCCTTCTAAGACAGTTGTTTATATGGAGGAGGTGGAGGAAGATTGTCTTCTTCCAAGCACAACATTTTACCTGGACATTTTCCTGCTCCAGGTGACCCTGCCCTGGCTGATCTCCAGAGGTCCCTTCCAACCCCAGCTATTCTGTGAATCTGTGAACTGTTATTTCATAGGATGCCCAGATATTTAATTTAAATATTTTTTTTTCCATCCAAGTAGGAGTGTGGTGAGATGTGCAACAGCCACCACTGTGCACTTGGGAGACACTGGCCTGAAAACCTGGATGTGAATTCCTGTCCTGCCTGCTGGAGCCAGGCTCCCTCTGTGCCTGCTGCTCTGGAGTGGGTATTTCCCAGCTAAATAGTTGCATTTTTCTGCAGGAAGGACAGTAGCTTTGCCTTCAGCTCTGATGCAGGGTGACATGGACCGTAGGACCTGTCACCACTCATGAAGTCAGTTCTGTTTCAATGTTAATAAGTCCTTAATCAAGTCATTTGTTTCATCCAGGATGTCACATTTAGCAGTGAATTGTCACATGCTTGAAAACTGGAACCATAGGAGAACTATTTAATGCTAAGTGGTATCTGCATCATATCTGAAGCTGGAACATGCCAGGAAAACATCCTTTACATTCTGCAACTGGTATTTCCGAGCTTTCAGGATCAATCATGGCTTGGCTGGGTATGTCTGCTATTTCCCTCTGTTTATGTGTGGCATAATATTATATTCTATATTTGGTAACTCATTCTCACAGTGCTTATCTGTTACCTATTTTCTATGGCTGTTTCTTTTGCTTTTTAAAATAATACTGTGCAGCGTTGGATGAATATCTTGAAACCAAGATTGACACTGTAAGTCTAGCAGAAAATAACTGACATTTAAAACTGGTACTGCTCATTCTAGTCTGTTTGGGATATGTAAGGGAAAAGGAGAGGTTTGAGCCAAGCAGCTGCTGGTGGGATTAAGTGGGAAACTGTCCAGAGAGACCAGGTTTATGATTATCATCTCCTGTTCTTGATGTTGTCTTCAAGAGGAACAGAGCTAAGGGCTAAAACTGTATTTTTAATATCTAGTTCCTGTAAGTCTTTTCCACTTGAAAAGAAGCAAAGGAAGTCACAGTGAACTGATGGTGAACATCATCCCAGTGCATTTTCCTCCTTTATTTAAATTCCATTAGTTGTTGTGCCCTGTTTCCTTACAAGCTTGTTCCTGTCTGCAAACAGGTCCATCCCTCCTGTCGGCAGGAATGACAAACACACCTGTACAGGCACCAGATGCTGCTGGACAGCAGTGCCATCATGGACAACATTTCTGCAGAGTGACACATTGAAACCCCTTTTTTTTGTCTTAGGGAACCCTCTGTATTTATATTCTAACTCTGCCTCACTGTTGTGTCCTTGTGAGCCAGACCCCTTGTGGCAGGTTTGGGAAGACACAGAAGGAGTTCTGGGCACATCTGTGGGAAAAAACATTTTGGTTTGGGATTTTCTCCAGTTTCTGTCAGTAAATGGTGTAAAAAAAGGAATTACAAAATATTAGTTTAGTTTTTATTTTGTGTTTCCATAGTCCTTCCCGGTTCCAACCAGTTGATCAGAAATACTAAGTATTATAAAGATCCATGTTTTCTGAACAAAAATGTTGTGCTCTCCTAAAAGCTCATTTTCCTATAAAATGTTCTGTTTGAATTTAGTCCAAGTCATAATGAGTGCTGGAGCAATTAAAGTATCAGCCACTATAAGGAGTCTTGGGAGCACAGGAGACAGATAGGATCAGGGTTTAAGCTACTTAAATACCTTTTATGAGAAATAAAGATTTCACAAACCTCAGTTTCAAACAAAATAGTTGACATATGCTAAGCTCAAAGTACTAAACTTCTTCTCCTGCCCCCTCCCATTAAACAAATAAAGTTCTATATAATATTTAAACCTTATATCTGCAGGAAGAAAGAAAACACTTCTTTTCTATGTAAAAATTTTTGGCAGGTGCTCAGATATTTATGATTATGGGATCATGAAATGCCATGGAAAGGTGAGTGGGAAGGTGTGCTGGGAATTTTGAGTATGACTTTGTTGCATTTGTTAAATCTTAGTCTTACACTCAAATTGTAGCCAGGTTTGTTCATTTCCATGTGTCAGGGAGTAGTTATGGTGCATTAGGAAACTCTTAAATCAATGAAGTGTTTGTGTGCAGGGCTGGATCGTGCCTTCATATACTGCAATCAATTAAATTCCTTTTATTTAATTCTTGTAACCATTACCCTTAGAAAAAAAAAAGAAGGAAAGAAAGAAAAAGCCTTTTAAATATTTTTCATTAACACATACTATTAAGTGGGTAAGTGGCCTAAGTATATTTTAATTTAATTTAGATTTAACAGCAACATTTTTCCCATACTAATTAAATGCCAGTTTGTTATTAAGAAAATATTTATTGAAGTTGAACTTGGTGATAGATACATATCTATCACATCACTGTTAAACCTCATTAAATAGTGTTTTAATTGCAATTTGTTTTTAATTACCATTCATTAAGCATATTATTAAATCTAAATTGCATGCTTATGAAAGACGAGTTTGCCAATACAAGTGGCTGAGGCCCTTAACTGCTGCCTTGCTTTTAGGTTCCCATAATTTGAAGTGTGTAGGGTGAAAGTTTGATCTATTTATATTATTTCTAACAGTGTGCCCTCCCTCCCTCCCTCGCTGCCTGTGTCTCCCATCGTCATTAACAGAATTAAGAACATCTGAGCCAGTCAACAGATCCGAAATGGTGACAACACAGATCTCTGGGTGAGGCAGCTGGAGGGAAACAGCAGCAGAAAGGGAGCACAGGCAGGGAGAATAGAAGTTAAACAGGGTATTGAAACCAATTATCTAAGTTGGAAGAAGCAGAGGATGGGGATGCAGAGGGATGTGGGGATGATTCCAAGAGTTCTGGGCAGGGTCAGTCCCTGCTGCCCTGGGGGACAGCCCAGGGGCTGCTCAGCAAAGGAGCTGCTGGTGCCAGGGTGCTGTTCTGGCTGCTGGGGTGGGCACTGGAGAGCAGGGCAGAGCCTCTGCCTGGGCTGGGCAATAGGGTTCACAAACAAGAGGGTCAAAGAGAGCCCAGCACCTTTCACTTTTTCCTCATTTTTAACCCCCTTTAGAACCACCATGTGGGATGTGTGAACTTGCTTTTCTCAGACATGGTTGCCAGATTCCTCAGTAGGAGTCCATGCATTTCAGGCAAGCTGAGAAGATCCTGAGATAGGAATCTTTCTTTTCTAAGGGTATCAGCTCTTTCAACACAAAGACCCCATGGAGTTGGGGTTTTAAGGCTGGATGGTTTGCTAAATCTTAAAAGAAAAGAGTGTTTTGGAACCTTTTGTCTAGGAAGGACATTTGATTTTTTCCAACAAGGAGGAAAGGCTGGCAATAAGAGTGTGAGGGTGCTCTCCTGCTGGAGACCAGCTCAACCAGTTAGCAAGCTGGGGAGCCACTGCCAGGGGAGATGGAGAGGCAGGAACAGACAAAAGGCATGGTCCCCTAGGGCTGCAGCATGGGCATCTTCCAGGATGCCAGGGGCTGACCCTGTCAGGGCATTCTGGCAGGAATTAGTGGGGATGGGGCTGTTGGGCAGTGCCATGGGGGTGAACAGACAGTGTGTGTAGAAATAGCAGAAGCAGCCTGAGGTGCTGCCAGCTTTCCATGGGCTGGCTGAAGGAACAGGGTACAGCTCTGCACAGTGACACTCCCTGGCTCTGCTTCTCCCTGCACTCAGGATGGGTTTGTGCCAGGTTATCTCCATTGACTCCAATGGATTAGCTCCAATTCACAGTGCAGTTTAAATCACATGCAGGACATCTTTTCTCCTCTTTCCAATTCATGAATCTCTTTCAAAACTTTCTGTACCAGATGTTACAACTGTAAGCAAATCATCCTGGCAAACCAAAGTATCTCCTCATGAGTCTGTGTCACAGGAGGCCTTGGTGTCTCTATCTGCCTCTGGCTCTTCTGCTCATAAAACGTTATTTATACGACGTTTTTTTTGGCAGATGGGTGTCTTCCATGAAAAAGCCATTTCCATTCCAATGCAATAGTGCTTTTATATGGACTGTTTCAGTCCCTGTTGCACAACCCTTTTGCACAGTGATTCATTATTCTATCTTCTTGATGTGCTGAATCATGGGATGGCACTTTGCCAGCTTCGTTGTGTGCCAACAATAACTTGCTCATGTTTCAAAGATAGAGAAGGCTGCAAAAAACACTGCAGCCCAAAAACCACTGCAGCACAAAAAACACTGCACAGGGAGCCTGGACATTTGGCTGAGGGAAGTTCTCAGCAGGCTTGGAACTCCCACATGAGTGGGGAAGTTACCTTTCAGCTCCTGCTCTCCTTGCATGGCTGTAGGGAACTGCACTTGGCCTCCACTTGTCTCTGCAGAGCTGCAGAAGGCTCAGATCCCTGTTCCCTCCAAACTGACAGCAGTCAAACACTCCTGCACATCAACCAGTTCACCTCTCCATGGAGCACCCTCTGCATTCAAAGGCTTGACTTGCAGAAACGTGGAGCCATGGAGAGAATCTGGAATTACCCCCAGAGCTCCATCAGGTGGCCTCGGGGGGATTTCCTGACATCATCCCCAGGGTGTTGGTGTGAGGAGGCAGCTGAATTAATCCCTGTCCTACTGCAGCAGCCTCAGCAGGGCACATGTCTCCAGGTGTCCCTCCATGGCTCTGGGATCCCGGGCTGCTGGGTCACAGTGTAGGGTAATAATTCAAGGGTTGGCTCAGTATTTCCAACTTCTATTTAAAAATTAATTTACTTTCTGCCAGTGATGCACAGAATCTTTGCAGAGGCAAATGGTGCTTTCCCTTGACCATCCTGGAACCCTTTCTGATTTGTTTTGGTAAGAGTTTCTAACTGCAACTCTTTATCTGATCACAGAGAATTTAGAATCAACTGAGTATATTGACAGCTGTTCTGAGAAAAGAGACAAGGTTTTGGTCAGAGTAGAATACGTTACACTGCTTGAAAACAGGGTTTTAAAGGAAAAACTCTTGTATTTTTAAAAGGTATTCTTATTTGAATACTGTATTGCACTTCTCAATGTACTTCAGCCTGGAGTACAACACAGTACTATGCACTACCTAATGCACTTCTGACAGGCACTTGAAAGGCCCTTGGTTGTCTTTTGAAGACACTAAACCAGTGAAAAATTCTAGATTATGAAGGTGTTGTCCTAATAGACCTTGAGGGTACATTTGCACATCTGATATTTAAGTGTAATTATTACAGCAGTTTCACATACAAAAATATCCAGTATTTTTAGGTATTATAACCTGACTGAGATTTTATAAGACAAGCAGCTTTAGTGCCTGTTTCCTCCCCCTGTGCTTATTGCATGCTCATATTCCACGAGAGTCTGTCCATGGGCAGTTAGACTTTGATGTGAGATACAATAAAGATCAGATTTTAAGAGCAGTGTGTACATATTTGTCTGACACGTGTATGTACAGAAAAGGTCAAGGGACTTACTGTTAATGTTTTTATTCCAGGTTGTGGGTATGTGAAACATCTTTATAGGGATGCTGTATTTCTATATTTGTGTCTCTGCTTTGGTATTTCTAGTTCAGTGTCTTCAGCCTTTTTAAAGTGTCCTGCCTTATTTTTCCACACATTTATGTCTTTATTGCCTTATGTCTTCATTCCTTGTGTGTCACCTTCTTGCCTCCACACCTTCTCTCCTGCCCAGGTGGTTCTGGAGGGCTGCCCTGCCACAGGAGTGGGTCAGACCAGTTCCAGGAGCTCTGCAGAGCTTGGATGGGGATCCACCCAGCAACACCACCACAGTAATGCCAGATTGGGAAATTTGCCCTACAGGAGTTTGTCTTGATTAAAGGCTTCAGTCTGTCTTTGCAACACAAACACAGGAGCCCCCATGCTGCTCTCTGAATTTACAGCGTATTTTCTTTTTACTCAAGCATATTGAAGCAGAACAGAAGAGAGGATCAAAGGTACTGTAATGTTTCTATAAACAAGTATTACTTAGTTTGGTTTTTTTTATCTTGGGTTTATTTTTTTCCAAACAAATCTTCTAGGCACATTAGGCTCAGATTTCATTTTATTGCCAAATCACCAGCTGGCAACAAAATCGCATATGTCTGTGTAAAGAAGTGGATGAGAAGCTGAACAGGAGTTTGGGAGATGATTCAACCAGTCCTATTGGCTTCTACACCTTAAAATTTGACTGGTTTATCTGTCTATTCAGCAATGTCCTGTACAGACCCCATTTCAACATGAAATACAGAATTACCCCAAGCTGAGATTTTAGTCTGTGGTTTTCCTCTCTTCTAGTGAGTTTACAGGAAAACAGATAATTCTCTGGGACTATAGCTCAAAAATTCATTTTTTTGTTCACTCATCAAGTGATGACTAATCCATTCCCTGTTACTCAAATATAGGTGTAACTCTTGTGATGACTGATATTATTATGAAGCATTTTCACTTTGAAAAATGTGATGGGCCAGATGATCCCTCCTTTGAAGGTAATGACATTTTGCAATTTGCTTGAGGGCTCTGTTGCTGCCTCTTGGGTTTGTTTGGGTTCACTTGGCAGTGAAAACTCAAAATTGATTAATTCATCCTTAAAGCCAATGTTGCTGTATAGCCCTTCTCCTTTTGCAGATAGACAATGGCATGGTCACTTCAATTTGTAATCCTAAATTGAGTTTCTTCAGTAATTCCCAGGAAAAAAAAAAGCCTGAGCATTATTAGGTAAACATATAAAAAGTTAGTAATGATCATCTTACTTCTAAAAGCAGATGGATGGAGCATTTTTTTCAGACCTGGGTGATAATGAGACGGACTTTTCCCCATGCAGTCAAGAACAGTGGGCTCAGTTTGGATATAATTATGCTCCTTTTGGGTCTCAGGTAAAAGAATATTTGAGTTTTAGATAACTACTGAAGAATTAGGATATTTGGTCATATAGTTCTATTCAAATCTCTCTCCTACAGGGGAGATGATGTTCCTTGGCAGAGCTTGGTACCAGGACTGCCTTTGTCAGAGCAGTGGCACAGAAACACTGCAGAACCATCAAGGGTCTGTTTGTAGGGGCAATTTGCCCTCAGTCAATAAACTCTGAACAAGCTTAATTAACGAGCAGGGAAAGAGCTCCATTATCTGGGAGGTGGAGGACAGAAATTAGAGGGGTTAAGCAGTAAATAGGATTTGTTTCTTGCTAAAATGTTTTAATCTTTGCCCCTTCTGTAGCACCCTCCTCTCAGGAGAGTTCAATCCCAAAGGAGTTCTGGAAGCTCTGAGTTCTACTAGAAGTTATGGGTTTTTTCTGTCAAGGGCTCCAATTCTCCTCTCTTTCCTGGTGTTTTCCTTTGGTTTGTGCTACAGCCTGGGCTGTGATGTGGGCTCCAGTTTTGGACACAGCACTGCACACCCTCCAGCTGCCGTTTGTCCCAAATTGGGCAGAACAGAGAATCCTTCCTGCCCCACTCACAGTCATCTGCTTAGAGAGATAAAATGGGAGTTAACAAGGGTCAGGTTTATGACAGGGAAAGAAGGCTGCTAATGACCATTATCTATGCCACAGGTTTAACTTCATTACTTTTGCATTAAGTTCCTAATGCCCAAAGCAATAAGCAAACTGAGTATGGTTGAACTGTAGTAACCTAATCTTCTCTCCAAATGAAACAGAGGGGAGAGCAGAGTCATTTGACATGGCTTTTATTTTGTCCTCTCTTTTCCCAACCCCCAGTCACATATTAGGCCCGTTGGGAGTTTTCCTTCCTTCTTTTATCTGTTTCCTTTCTTCCCGAGTTTTTCTGACTGTCCAAAGTGGGATTTGGTGCAGGATGTGATGAGAGGGTTTAGGCCTTCCATAAAGGTGGTCTGGGGTTTGTCACATGGAGAAATCTCTCTTGATAATCTCCTCAAGTGCAGAATTCTGTAAACTTTTAGTTTCAGAGGTCAGAGAAACTTGAGCTGGCCCTGCCATTGCAGCTCCCAGTAAGTCAGTCCAGGAGAGCACTTTTGCTGCATGTTTTGAAGCCTGATCCCACTTTTGCAAGGACGGTTGAAGGTCTTGGATTATAACCCAGTGTGACTGGTTGGCACATACCAGCCTGGACTCCAACCATTAGTTCATCTTCTGCCCATTCTCCAGATGCAACCTGTGATGACATTGATAAATGTTCAAGGCCAGGTTGGATGGAGCTCTGAGCAACCTGGTCTGGTGGAAGGTGTCCCTGGCCACGGCAGGGGGTGGAACTGGATGATATTGAAGGTCCATTTCAACCCCTGAACATTCTATGGTTCTATGATTTATGGCTCTGAAGTTGCTGCACCAAATGTGTGAACAGTTTAGGCTTAGTGAGCAAAGATCAAACACCAACAGAGAATTAAATTTAATATATGATTTAGAATGAGATCAGCATTTCTGTTGTTTCAGTTCATTTCCTACTCACCCTCAACTTTGACAACTAAAAAACAATGAATTGCCCTCTTCTGGTATGACCTGAAGAGTTTTGTTCTGTAGCTGGGAAAGGAAAAGCCATTGAGTAAGAAGAGGGAGCACAACTGGATTTCTTAATACACAAGGTTCCCAGACCAACAACTTCAGCTTTTGGCAGAGGATGAAATCAACAGTCCATCTTTTTAGGGCTCTCCAGGAGAGGGAATGATCAGTGCTGGCAGGTAAGTGGTGAATCTGTCCAGTGTTTAAGAAATATATTACTGCTCACAGAAGAAGGATCCTAAATTGATAAGTGCCTGAGAAACATGGTAGATTAGATATAATGAAGAAAATAATATAAATATAAAATTTATAATTATATAAAATAATAGAAAATAATATAAACAAGTTGAGCAATGAATGTGAACACCTGTGTAAAAACCCACCAGCAATGCAAGGTAATGTATCACATAATCCAGTGTTCTATGGTAACCTCCATGTGAGAACCTTGCACTCTGAGTAATCAGTGCTGAAGGCTGCACATTTATCTTATGGCCTGTTCCCTGCTCAGAATCATCAGGGTTACCAGATACGTGGGACTCTGAGGAAATTGCCCCTCTCTAATAGTGTTTCCTTGCTGTGCAGCACAAAGGGATTTCGTTTCCTTGCCCCTTCCTGTCTTAGAAAGGACATATCAATGTGTTTTTTCTGTAGCCAGGGAACTGTGGCTGCAGTAAGGTCCATGATGTACCAGTAAGAGTTGATGTATCAGTCTGACAGCCATCATCTGTTCTGAGGGGTATCTGCTCTCTCCAGACCCATCTGCCTCCTGACTGCTTGACTTGACTCTACAGCTGCTTTTTTGGCTTTTACTGGTCACAGGTTCTCCTTCAAAGGAATGCCTTCATCGCTGTTCTCCCAAACCAGATATTTCTTGTAACTTTAAAAGGAGAGAGTCCAACTCCAGGGCAAGTCAAGTCAAGGACTGGGAATGCCAGAGGCTGAAGGAGTGAAGAGCAGGTCCCACCTCAGGTATGTGAAACTGAGAGCAAATGAAATGGTCTCTGGTGTATCTTTGACAGTGACTTGCTAAGCTTTGCCTCCCTGTGGTGGGAGGGAAGGGAGTGTGTTCCATCCCTGCACTGGGATATGAACTCAAATGTCTTCCCCTTGGATAAGTTTTGGGCCTCTCCTGCTTCTCATTTGTGTTTTTTCTGATTGTGGTCTCCTTTTTGACATGGGAAACAATTTTGTTGGATGCCAAATGGGGTATTTAGTCATTAAATGCCTATTTTTTGAACAAACAAGCTGCCATAGTTCAGAAGTTCAAGGTGAAGAGGGCTTGGGGAGAAGCAACGTTATTTTCTGGGAGTGCAGAGCAGATCAAGGGCCCCTGTGCAGTGATCTATATCTGATTCAACATAGCCTGCAAAATTAAATTTTGTTCAGCTTAAGCATTTAATTACTACAGATGTTCAGGAGATACTCTGTGAAGCATCACCTACTGGGGCCCTTTGGACAGATGCTGTTTGCTCTGACACTCCATCTGTCACTTTGCAATAACCACTGAAGCTTCAACTGGCACAACCCTGCAGGGTTGGCATCCAGGCATGGCATGGAAGAGGTTAAAAATCAGGTCAAGGTCATGGCATGCCATGGGTGGCAGGAGGACCATGGGTGAAGATTTCCAGCTCTTGCTGTCCGTGGTTTCCAGCAGAGCACTTTGTGTATCCTTCCACAAGGACTTTGGGCTTTCTGAAAGATCTTTTAGCACCAGTGCCCTCAGCCCCTTGGCTTGTGAGATCCTTGTATCCAGAGTGTATCTGGGAGATGAGCAAGATACGGCAGCAAATAATGGTTATTTTCTAGAATGTTCCTTCTCCTGAGGCATGGTGACATGGTGAAGGCATTTGCTTCTCAGTTTGGGATCTCTTAGATGGGCATTGCTTAGGTATATTGTCTTGAAAAATATCTTGCTCTGGTAATACTTTTTGCATTTTAATGTTAGCTCTAAGCACAAATTCCATTTTAAGATTCCTAATAAACTTCAGATTTACTGTATTTTACGCAGGATCCTGCTGGCTGTATAATTTTCCATGCTTTTATGAGGTTTCTGTAATTTGTTACTGTGTATCAGTTATTTGACCAGTACCATCTCTCCTCTTTTTATTGAGTTGTGGCTTTTGGTCCAACGTTCATAAACAATTCCCAGTCACGTTTGTTTGGTCAGTGAGACTCTTTTACTCAACTGAATTACCTGTAACAGTTTCAGAAAGCTGAAAGCTTTTCAGGGCACCAAGAATAGATCATTAATGGTTAGAGAGATATTTTTCCCTGTAACAAGGGTGACTGGCTCACAACTAATTCTACTGATGTTACTGCTGGTTGTTGTGTTGTTGTCAAGGGTAAACTGGTAGAGGTTTTCCCCAGCCTGGTGACTTCTCTGCCACCTTGACACATTGAACAGGGATATTTAGCATTGACCTCTCATGAGGGAGCCCGTGGGGTTGGATTGTCTTTTCATTCTACACCTCACAAACAACCAGTTTTTGTGTCACTCCCCCTGGTTTCCAGCAGGATGGGATGGGATGGCAGCTGTAATTCCATCTTGTTGCTGTATCAGGGTCATCAAGTAGGAAGCATCCAGGACAGCTTGTTTTAAATGGTCAGTGACTTGGTTATGGGTAATGCCATCTTTTCCACTCCTCATTTTCTTCTAAGATCAAGGCCCTACCTCAGTAGATTGTAACCACTGATTTAAACATTGCCCTGCAAATCATTCCACGAGGTTCAGTAGTAGCAGTGTAAGGTAAAATACAGGCAGGTATCTTCCCCCAAAATACCAAGGCAGTGGAAGGGATTCCAAGGGTTTATTTTGAGGCAAAGACATTAAACCTGACAAACATCTGGGTGCTGCAGGACAGCCCCAGGCCCCAGAGGGGAGGCAAAGCACCCCTGCTCCTCCTGTCCTGCCTCGAAACCGGGAGCTGAGAGATGGAGCTCACGGGCTCCCTGTGTGGCTTCTCCTCTGTCCTGGGCCACAGTCCTGCCTCTGTCCTTTCTCTGTTCTGAACTGACACATTATTGTGCTTGGTCATTTTTTGGTCCCTCTCCCCAGTTGAAAGAGAGGTCTGACTTCAAGGGACGTCCTTTGTATCAGGAGATCAATTAAGCCTGTTCAGTGTCCCTTCTGGAGCTGCTTTTTGTTTTCATATCCTAACTTAGGCTTCCATGTCTGATTTCTGTTACTGCTTGTCCTTTATATAGATTTTCTTTCCTCCTTCATCTGAAGGAGAATATTTTTTCCTATTAAGAGGTGGCTGCTGCTGCTCCTCATCCCAGGATTTAAATAGACAAGCATTTTTTCCCTGTTTTACCAGCACTAACTTCACATAATATAACAGAAAACCAAGCCCATACACTGTCAGAGACACTCCTACAGTGTGGTGACCCTCTTTCTGTCACCTGCCACATTTTTCACACTCAACCTACAGCTGTGAAACTCTTTTTCCTCCTCTTTGAACAGCAAAGTCCAAAGCACACCCCTCAGTTGGGTGCCTGTCGCAGTTTGCAGAACATCCTCAGACAGCAGTGACACTGCTGATTGGGAGGGAAGAGTCCTGAAAGCAGCAGCAGCTCTTCAGTGCCAGCCCTTCTGGTGGGTCTGAGCTCATAGCAGCCATGTGCAAACTTCATTTCATGTGTGTGGGGCTGTTCCAGAGCCTTCTATTGACTCCAGGCCTCTGGAGCGGCTGCGCAGAGCGACGGCCTCGCTTTGTGACTCAGTGTCACTGTCCTGGAACAGGCTCTGCCACATCACTCAGTTTTTCCATTAAAACATTCTCTGAGGAGAAAAATGACTGTTCAGCTAGCTGCCTGCTACCAGAAAAGTCTGATTTTTCACTGCTGTATTTTTCCCAAATAACTTTCTCCTCTGCCATGGGAAAATTCTGGGTTTCAGGTGGGACAGTTCTCTGAGTGTCTTACAGACAGCTGAGAATATCTGCCTGAACCTTTACTAGTGGGTTAGAATGTTCCTTTTTTCTTTTCAATACATTTCCCTGTTGTCACCTGAGATGAGAGGAAACTAATTTTTAGGAGTAAAATGTGCAGATCTTGTTCCCAGATGATCTTCTGTCATGGCAATAGCTGTTGTGTGATTAACTGATCTGTGACTAAATAACTACAACAGTAAAATAATTTTAGCCTAACACCATAAAAACCAAAGCTCAGACTATGACTGTGTAAAGCAGTATTTTTTATGAGCTGAGCACATACTCCATTAGGGAAAAGGAGACTGTCTACATTACCAAGCTATACTATATACTGCCTCTTTCCATGGAAGTGAATTCCAAAGGTGGCTGGTTTAGGTTGTATTTTTACTGTTAGGGTTTTTTTCCCGAGGGAGAACCAGACCTGAATTTTGTAGTCTGATTTGTGTTTTATTTTGGTTGTTTTGTTGCTGGAAATGATTAAGGGTGTGAAGTTTGTCTATATAACACACCTACATCCGCGCTTGCTCAGTTCCTTACCTTCTCTGGGAATTTAGGTGCTGCTCCATCCGTGCTGGACTCAAGGCAGTTCAGCCCCAGGAAGGGAGGGAATTCATTTCTCTTCCTACACATCAGTGTGTTGGTCACAATTTCTTTGCTGTAACAGGTAGGGAGATGTGCAGAGCTGTACAAGGACCAACCAGCTGGAGAAAATGTGGGAATGTGGGAGTGGTGACTGGAGATACACAACTGCAGAGAGAAGCTGTAGAAGGAGGGAACTGCACCTAGAAATTCTTGAGTCATCTGATATCCAGCTGACTATCTTGGCCCCTAATGACAGGGGAAGATAAGTACAGGTAATGATATAAGTGGACATATCTTCATTGTAAAGGAGAGTCAGGAAACCCCTGGGAACATAAACTTTCACTTTCAAGAGGGAGTTGGGCTTGAACAGAGAAAAGCTGAGATGTATGGACTGAAGTCACAGAGCAAGCCATGGGATGGCAAACCAAGATGTGAGTGGAGAGATCCTCCTGCAGCACCACCCTCAGAAGAAGAGAAGTAAACAAAGAACTATTAGTAGTTTGCAGTTCTGCTGCTGTCTGCTCCTCTTGCTGGTTTTCTTCCTCTCTGTTCTAGGAATTCTATAGCAGTGCTATGAGGAATAATCAATTAATGCTTAGAAAGCAATTATAGTGATTCCCAGTTTACACATGAATAAATAGAATGCAGCTTAGGTGACTGAGTCACAATCATTTTCAGAGGCTGGTAGGGCATGGGCAGCAACAAAGAGCCGGCTCAGCACTTGTGCTCTAATTGCTGTTTTGCCAGAAAAGTTGGGGCTGGAGATCAAACAGAGAGAAATGAGTTGTAAAGCTCCCTGAATGTAAATTGCCGTGCACTGCTAAAAAAAAAAAGAAAAGGGAAAAAAATCCCTGCACTCTGTAGTCATTTCATAACTGTTACATGGCTAAGACAAGACTTGCCTGAGGTCTCACAGGATGGCCACGGGTCACACCAAGGACAGGAGCCAGATGTTGTGGCTCTAGTGCTGTGCTTAAGCACAAGACCATCTTTTCTGCTTCTACAAATTTGGTATTTTATTATAGAGTCCTTTATATGAGTCCATATGTGATACTTTGTCATATGTTCGGCCTGAAACATGGTTAATTTGGAAACATCCTTTTTATGTGCATCATAGCTCATGATGTCTTGCTTTTCTTGGAGAGCTCACAGCTTCAGTTCAGACTAAAGTGGAGTGAGTGCTCACTGATGTTACTCACAGGTCTGTGTGTCCCCTGAACAAGTGCCTGTGGTACTGTGTGTTCAGACAGAGGAAATACAGGGATCACTCTTTTCTCTTCCAGGGATGAAGATGTTACCATGAGCAAAGCCAGGTCACGATGAAGTTCCCCTTCGTGTCTGGGGATGTTTTTAGTTATTTGAAAACCCACAGAGCCCCTATAACTGCAGAAGAACAAGCACGAGCCTTGCTCTCCTGCTTCATACACCATCAGCCAAACGAGCCAGCCAGCTTTGAGTCCTCCAGGGTCATTTTATTTTTAGGGCTGTTGCCTCAAGCAGGAAGAAAACAGCTTGATCTGTAGGCTCTGCTTTGAGCTTCCAGTGCTGGCAGCAGAAAGCAGGTTCCTTTGAGGTGCAGGCTGGTTTAACCCATGAACAGTCCATGCTCTGAGCACTGCTGAGGCCCAGCACAGCTCCTGGTCTGTCACAGAGCTCATTCACTTCTGATCTCTTCTGTCTATACTTGACATTCCAGCTGTTTTCTGGCTCTTTATTTAATATCAGGCTTTTTCTCTCTCCATGCTTTTTCAGGTCTTTCATTTTTCCTCGTTTGTCTGAAATCCATCTTGGAGACACTTGTTGCCCTGTTCTCTGCTCTGTTTTGAGCCTCTGCCAGCTGCTGCTGCTGCCAGTGGAGAAAATGACTGAGTCACCACTTTGTGAGTTTTGCATTTGCTCGTGGGGTGGCAGAGCCAAGGCCATCATGAACATATCAAGGAACCACAACAAAGGCCCAAAACACAAACACTGGGACTTAACCTCAAAGCATGTGCTGGAGCCCAGCGAGGTGACAGCCAGCAGGACACATCCCAGGGGACCTCAAAGCCTTACTCAGGCTCAGTCCCTCTTTAACCACATCAGAGGCACACACCTCATGCAGCTCTGGATCAGGGGAGAGGGTGGAAGGGAAAGGTGGGAGTGACCAAAGGACCATTTTCCTCTTTCCAGAATGAATTTATCACAGCAGATGTAAAAATACAGAAAAAGAAAAAATCTGCTCAGGGTTACTGAACACAGCAAAGCTGCAGTGGAGGAGAGCAGCACCAGGAAGGCAGCCTGGCTCTTTGGCTGCACCACCTGATGTGTCTGTGGGCCAAAGTGCCTGCTTTGCCTTGTTTCCAGGTCAGGATGGTTGGCAGCTCCTTTCCCCCTCACTGGTACCATTTCCAGGGGGTGTCACCACAGCCCTCCCACTGCCTTGGGTCTGCCCCTGCTCCCATGGGATTGTCTCACTCGCTGTCAGTGGCTGTGTTCCTTGTTTCCCGTGCTTCCTAAACATCCTGCTTGTCAGCCTAAGGAACTTTATATCAGGAGAAAACCTGTCTCTGGTTGACCAGAAGGACCAGTGGGTGTTTGGGCTCTTTGCACCTCTGTCTGCTGGGACTGGAACTTGCCCAAAGGTCCTTTATCCCCAGTGTGCCAGTGGTGGTTAACAAACACTGGGTTAATCAGCATGGCCAGGCCAATGCTGGTGGAAGTTTTGCTGCTTAATTTTAGCTTGTTCAGGGTCACTCCTATGCTCCCAGTAAAGGCATGGGGGCATTTTTTACAACCTGGGCATCAGGGCTCTGTAGCTACCTCCAAGTTTGGTCACTTTTCCTGATGGCATGAGGTTTTTATTTGGGATAGACAGGAGAAAGGCTGAAATGCACTCATCCAATCTTTGAGTAGAGGATGGGACTGTATCAGTGTGTTGTTTAAAATATCCGGGCCTGTTTAGCTTGTAATAGCCCTATAGTAAATAGATTTTTCATTCTTTGGCCCCGATGCAAAAGGGAAATGGGTTCCTATTTGCATTATCCCCACAGTGTTTGTGTAATTAATGTATGTGGGAGTTCTCCCTCCCCCACCCTCTCCCAAGGTAAAAAATGACCTTGTCAAAACTTAGATTACAAAATCTTAGTTACTAAGCAATGGGTAGGGCCCCACTGGGATGGCATCCCGGCTCCTGAAATGGTATGTATAGTAAAAACTAATAAAAATGGTGTCAGAGGCTCTCAGGCTTCCAAGTCCCCTGCTGTGTGACCCCCTGATCCCAATTTATTAGCTGAACCCAGGGAAGCAGACAAACCTCGCTGGCTCCAGACTGGAGGCTCCAAGAAATCAAATAATGTGGGCTCCAGAGCAGTGGCTCCAGAGCAGGAGGGAAGGAAATCCTCATGGAAAACAGGGCTGAGGGGAGCTGCTGACAAGAGCCATCTGAGCGGGATAGGAAAGGGAAACTCTCCCTGTGATATCTCAGTCCCTGGAGTTCAGCTGCTTTAAACGTGGCAGGGAGGAAGGGGGTGGGGAGAGCAGGGCTTGTCAGGGGGAACCAGCCCCAGTTGTTTCCTTTCCTGTGTCAGGAGTGTGCTTCGCTCTGAGATCACCTTGTGCTGGGGATGGAGGATTTAGCAGCTGGGGGTGGCAGATGGACTGGCAAAGAATGTGCCCTGTGGGTCAGAGGGGGATGCTCTGTCCCCCTTCCTGCTCCCCAACTGCAAGAATTTTCTCTTGAAAGCAATAAAGGTGGTGCAGCTCATCATGTTGCTGCTCCCCTTTGGTGTGTGATACACACAGCAATTAAAGCAGGTTGCACAGGGGGAGTGGGATTTTTTTTTCCTTTTTTTTTCCCCTCTGGAAAGGCTGCCAAAGCAAAGTGGTATTGATGGGGATGGCTCCCTTCCATCAGTGGGGGCTGGGGAGGAACAGCCCCCTCCAGCCTCCTTCCCTCCCCCTCTTCTGCCTTGGACAAGAACCCCCTGTATTTTAGTGTCTGTTCTGCACTTCTAATCTATGCTCAAATCAAGCTTAAGTAGGGGTAAGAAGTGTAACAATAACTCTCCTTATTTAATGCCAGCCCTTGCATTTGGAGAGCTTTGGCTTCCCAAGGCTGATGTTCTCAGGAGAAGGCACTGCACTTGTGTAAAGGCATGGTTATCCAGGAAAAGGGCTGGTGATGGAGAGGAAGGGATGAAGGCCACGGGGAGGGTGAGCCTGTGGCAGCAGAGCAGGCCTGTTCCCTTTGCCAGGTCTTTACACATGTGTAATTTGCTGTTTGGAAATGTGTCTGGGGTTCCTGAGCAGTGAGTGCCCCAGTGTTTCTCCTGCTCAGTAACCTTGATGTTTATTTCTAAGAGCAGACAAAAGGACAGGCCCATAGCTTTGGCTGCCCTTGTGACATCTGGCTTGCCTGAAAAGGGGCTGTGGTTATATTCCTGCTTACCTGAAGGTATCTTGGAGAAATACCTTTGGATGTAAGACCAGTACAGATAACAAATCTGGGGGCTGGAAAACATGTGCCTAAAAGCTGGTTTTCTCCTTCATGCTACAAGGAAATGGGCTGCAGGTCTATAAATCTGGATTTCCCTGGCTCTGTTTTGTTTCTTTTTAAATCACTGCCAGGGTGATCAGTTTAACCACATCATTTGTGTTTTCTGTAGTCAAACACAGGAATTTTTGGAGCGTTGTCTGAAGGAAAGGAGTGTAACACACCCCTCCTCTCTGGCTCCTTGGCTGGTGTGAGTCTGACAGCGAGCACAGGTCCTTGGGAGAGGCTCAGGATGTGCTTTGTCCCCTGGACACACACCACAACCAAAGAAAGCCTAAACCTGCAGGCAGACGTGGCTCAGGTGTTGCTGTTGAGACACAAAGAACCTGAGATGCCATTGGGGATCTGGAGTTGGTGTTTGCTGTGCAGGGAAATCAGTGGGACTGTATTGAGGGAAAGGTGGGGGATGAAGGTGCTTCCCCAGGAGAAGAGCCTGGAGTGAAAGAGGAGCATGGCTGGAAATGATGCTGCACCTGCAATTCCTGGGACTGGGGTGGTCCTGGATATTGGAGCTCCATGGATGGTGACACATCCCTGTGCTGTGTCCCTGTGCTGGAGGAAGCATGGTCCCAAACAGGTAGGCTTCCCTCCTGCAGGGGCTTCAGTCAGAGCAGCCTCAACCCTGAACTAACAAAACAGTCACCCTGTTTTAGGGCTTGTGTTGATGACAATGTGAGGCATCATCTGGATCCTGGGCTGGGGCAGTTGCACGGTGTGTCCATGTCCTACAAGTGCTTCCTGAAGGTTTGGGAAGGGGAAGGCAGCTCCCTTGGCTGAGTGCTGCTGTGCAGTTTGGTTGTGGTGGAGCCTCTATATCCACAATTTAAGGGCAACAGACCTTTTCCCTCCCTCGTGTGTTGAAGCAGCACAGGGTGGAGAGTCCAAGTTCTCCATGGTGTGGATCCCTCCATAACCTTGGCCAGGTTGTGTTCCCTGCACAGCCCTTCCTGTTGGAGGATGAGGTATCATTTTTCTCAAGATAAGCTGAAATGGTGTGTGTTGTTGGATGGCTTTTATCTTGCCATCACAGCCAGTGTGCATTTTCAGTGAGAAAGGAACTGTTTTGCTTTATAACTTGCATTATTTTGCAAGAGGTCACGGGAGAGTGAGAGAAGTTATGATCAAGTTGTGCCCTCTGGAATATGCTGTGGGATGAAGATGTGGAGAGTGATATCTTCACTTCTTGTCCTTTCCCTTTCTTTGCTGTTGATTCAGAGCAGAAATGACCTTGGTTGGTTGATGTCAGCAAAGATCCTGGGCTGATCTGGAACAGAAGGAGAAGAGCAAGTCACTGTTTCAAGTGCATTTGTGGTTCAGTTGAATGAAAGCCCAGTCTTGCCAGCTCATGGTTTGATCATCAGTGCTGCAATGCACACTCCTTTCGTATGGCTCCAGGTCTTGGATTATGGAAGGTCTTAAGATATAGTGTACTGACACCCCCCTTTCCTTGTAGGTGTCATGATTTCAAAGGAAATATAGGAAGCATGACCTCAGTTTGAGGGAGTTGGGGACTGAGGTAGTGGAAGGCAGTGGATTAAAAACTGGCCCAGATTGGGAAGTGAGGAGGTGGTGATATACAGTTCATATAAAATAATATATTTATTTTTGAAAACAAGGGATTTCAGTATTTCTAGGTCAAACTTCGAGGAATATGAGAGAAGTTCCTGGATTTGGAATCTGAAAAGGAGCTGCAAGTCACCTCTTTGTAGCTCCATTTTGAGCGAAGTGGGTGGGAGTTGAGTTTGCAGAAGTGTCATGGGGATCTTTGTGGCAGATGTGAAGGCAGGAGAGCACCTTTTGGGAATTTTTACCAGCACTGTGCTCTTGGTCACATTTGTGTAAATCCAGAGGAATGTGAGTGTCTCGTGTAAACTGATGAATTCTTACTGTGTTGTGAACTAAATCAAAATATATGAAAAGAGATCTTGTGCCTGCCTCTGACTCAAAGTGACAATAAGGGTTTTGGATTTTTTCCTCTTTTTTCCTATTCTTCTTTAAACTAAGTTTGATTAAGAGGGTAAAAAACCCTTTATATCTCTGTTTCCAGTGGGACACTGAAGTGTCATTACTGGCACCAAAGACTGGTGTATGCATAAATGTGGGGAATACTTGATATCACCAGTGTTGTTGGATATTTGTGTGCAGGGTGAACATCCCCCATAACAAAAATGCATTAATTGGTACATCAGTGACTGCTTTAAAAGAACTGGAAATTGCATATGGATTTGGAGCTGTAGCAAATGCTGTAGCCACTCCTGGGATGCCAAGGAACAAACTCATAATCCAGTGTGAATGCAAAATCCCATTCCTGACCTTGGGAACAGGCTTGGGAGCAGGAAAGGTGTTTTGTCTCTTCCTGCCATATCGGTTGGTCCAGTAAAGAGATTTCCTTGGGAAGGGAGAAGCTGTATTCCATGGGCAGTAAGGTATGGGCTGGTTTCTGGCTGGCAGGGAAGGGCAAGGGTAGGTGAGACCAGAGCAGGGACATTTGCTGACAGTGAGTGAAGCTGTCAATGAGGGTGACACTGGGCAGCATCCACCTGGATGTTTAAAACATGCTCTGGGAATTCTGACGGGAAGGAGGCCAGAGAAGATGTAAAAGACATGGAAGGGGCATGGGAGCTCCTCCCTAAGGTGAGATTTTTGGATGCAACGACCTGTTTCTGTCAGGCTGTGTTAAAGTAAATAGGTTAATAACTGGTTTGGGTTTTACCATTAGTCCTGCCTTTGATTAGCACTTATATTTGCCATATAGTTCCCAAAGGACTGGTCAGAGGTGAATTCAGCAAAGAAAAATAATAATTCAGTGAATCCACCCTAATTTCAGTGTAACCTCACAGATTTTGCAGGAATGTTGTTGCCACTCCAGAGCAAGGTGGTGCTGACCCCTCCTGCTGTGTGTGAGACAATGGTTTGGGGCATGGAAGCACCCAGGGGTCATCCTGCTGGGATGGGACTGACTCCCAGCACTCCTGAGTTCTTGGAGCACGTCCTGCCTCGTGGAAGCCAAGTACCCTCTTTTGCTTTGGGATGGAAGGGACAAAGGCCAAAGGGCTCTACTCTGCTCTGGGCGTTTGTTTCTGCTGCATTTTTAATTTTAAATATAAATTTCTCTATTTTAAGAGAGAAAAGCTGTCTTGGTTTAGTTGCCAAGTTTTCTTAAACTGAGCCTAATTAATGAGAAGATCAGGAATCCTTGGCTTATGCTGTGTTTCCTTAAATTCAAGCACCAGGGATAAAACTGAAGGGCAAAGCTGAGCTTGGGGAAGACAGAACAGTGATTTCAATGTCATCATGTCATCTACACAAACACTGCACTTCACAGTCCCAGTCAGAACCCACCACCTTCCTCAGAGAGTGTCTCTGAGATACAGAATGCTGGAAAGATGAGAGGGGCAGAAAAGCCCAGAACAGGGCAGTAATAAATCCTGGTTACTCAAAGCCTGAGGGGGATGGAGCATCTAGTGATGGGATTATCAAACCTTGGATCTGTAAATAAAGGTACCATGTTTATTCCCTTTGGGGCTCCATTGTCAAAGAGACCTTTTTTCCCCTTGTCAGCCAGAGGAGACAGACATGGGAACAAAGTGTGTGCCCCTTTCCCAGGGCCTGACACAGCTGTGGGGATGTGGGTATGACAGGGAAAGGTGCACTTCAAATGGACCTTTTCAGGAGGTGAACTCATTGTCTCTTCAAAGAATCAGATGATTTGCAGTGTCTGTTTATGGGCAAAAAGTAACATCTCTATCTTTCTGTGGTGTGCTTAGGAGAGACATAACAGCCTGGTCATGTGCTGGAAAGAAATGACTCATTCCATGTTGGGTCTAAGTGAAACTAAGGTATTACTCATTTTTATGCAACTCTAGTAAATTGTACTTATTAAAAAAAGGGGGGAGCTGGAGGAGGGACTATTACCTAAAGTCTAACCAAGATGTACTAGAAAATTAATTTAGAAATATGGTTGACCTCAGCTTCCTCATAATGAAAATCTGCTGACAAATCTTGTGATTTTGTTACTCTTTTTAAAACAGCCCCTGGGATTGCCAGTAGTTCAGGTGTCAGGACCAGTTACTCATTCAAACCCTGGCTGGATGATTTTTCCATTGTTCTTCCAAAGAAAGACTTCACATCCAGTCATCCTCTGGGCTTTCTGCACTGCTTGTTGCTAAAGCATCTGAGTCCAACCCCAGTGCTGAGCTCTGCTCGTGAGGTGTGAGAGCTCTCAGGCTGCTGAGCTGGGCTTTAGCAGCTATGAACATGGTGTTTGCTCCTTCTGGTGATCCTGAAATCCTGTGAGGGGTCCATGTGCCAAGGTAGACTGATGTCTGCTCACAGCCCCTCACAGAGCTTCTGCTGACTGTCCTCTGCTTAGAGCAGATTAACCCCATTCCCATTCCCAGCACTGTTCGTCACTGAATTCCCGTTACCTGCAGTGCCACATCCAGAGGAGCTGGAAAACAGCAGCACTTTTCAGTTAGATATCCAGAGCTTGTCACCTCTTCCATAGTCATTGCTTTTATTTTCCCAGGTTGATAAGTGTTGTTCCCAGCACTGAGGCTGTTTTCCTCAGCTCTGTGCTCTCTGTGTCCTGCTTTTCCACAGGGATTTCCAGCCGGATCTCTGAGCTCACAGAGTGGCAGCTCTGTGGTACCTGGGCCTGTGGGTGTGCTGGGCACCTCACCCTCCTCCTCCTTCTGTCTCCACGAGGTTTGTGGGATCAGGACAGAGCTGCTACGGTGGCATGTCCTTTGTTCTCCAACAACTCCAGCACAGGGACACTGTGCTGGGGGCAACCAGACACTGTCTGATGTGGATGTTGGTGAGAGTTCAACTCAGGAAGGGACTGAGAAGATTTGATATTTCATAAAAGGTGATTGTTTTTATTTGTGGGGTTTTGTCTGTTTTGTGTGTGTGCTTATATTCTAAATCACTCTTCTGGCCATTTCTTTTCACAAAAGAACAGAGAGGAGCCTGGGAGCAAGGAAAACCAGTGAGGAGTTGGAGTGATTCTGGCTGGTTTAAGAAGTGGGGAGACACTTCTCTGAAACTGAAGAGATCTAATCCTTGCCTTTAGGTCAGGTAAGCTGTAAAAAGGACTTGTGCTTCTGGAAACAAGGACTGAAAGCAAACCTGAGCAGAGCCCACAGAGTCCTTCAGCTCAATAGACTTGAGGTTTCAATAGACTTGTCTAAGTGACTGGGCAAGAGAGACTGGTTAGGAAGCACCTGGAAACTTATCTAATTTTCCCAGCTATTCCAGCTCATCCAATGAAAGATCTTATTTCTGCCTACACACACTGCTGTGCCTCGTTCCTTAGACCCTTGGTGCTGAAGCAAAGCACTGCAAGAAAAATATTTACAAGACAAAATGGAAATATGGTTTCCTCCTGTTGTTGGTGGGCAGAGCTGGGGGGGACTGGTGTTCACATCAGGGGCACTTTGTGTTCTGCTTGTGGCTAGCATTGCACCAACCCTTTGTAAATTTATTTATTTATTTATTTACTTATTAACACTGTGGAATTACTCCAGGCATCTGACTTAGTCTGTCAGGCTTTCCCTGGCAGAGCAGCCTCCCCTCCCCAGCAGTGTGACTCAGGATGCTTGTCCTGCTGGCTAAGGCTTTCTCTCCCTCCCTCCTAGCTGCTGCTCTCCTGCACGTTTAGCAGCAGAGCTTGTTAAAAACACAACCATCTTCTCTGGTGTTGATCCTCTTTGACATTTCCTGACCTGCTCACTTGGCTGAGCAGAATCTCAAAGAAGCTCCTTCACCTGCTAATGCAGCGTGAGGATGATCAGCACTCAAATCCCTGAGATCTCTGCTTCTTCACAGAGGTTAAAGAGAATCATTTTTGCAAACTTTAGCTCTCTGCCAAGTTGAAAGGGAGGAGATCAATGGGATCTGTGCAGCCCTGATGCAGTGCCCCCGAGGTTACATTCCCAGCCTGCTGAGGCTGCTGAGCACTCCCAGCCCTGGCTGAATCACAGAGCTGCTGGGTTGGAAAAGAGCTCGAGAATCATTGAGTCCAACTGTTAATCCAGCACTGCCAATTCCATCATTGAACCATGTCCACGTGCCCATAGGTGCCACATGTCCCAAATGGGAAGGTTCAGTAAAAGCCATGTGGATGGGAAATGCAGGACTGCCTCAGGTGGGAGGTTTTGGGGGAAGTTTTGGCAAGGAAGCTGCTGGTCCAGGGTGGCTGTCTGGCTGCTCTCCAGAGCTGGTGCCATCTGAAGATAACCAGGCATGGCCTTCGTATCCTTTCCCATTCCCTCATTAGCAGCCTGGAATTGGGCATGGAGGAGGGCACTGGGTCCTGCCAGTGGGTGCTGTGAACTGTGGGCAGGGTACTCGGGGTGAGCTTGGCCAGGGCTCCTCCAGCAGCTCAGCTGGAGGCCAGGGCTGGGCAGGGGCTCCCTTGGGCTGGATGGTGCTTCCCAGGGCTGGTGCTTCCCAGGGCTGGTGCTTCTCAGGGCTGGTGCTGCCCATGGCTCTCCAGGGCTGGCTGCTCCCTCCATGGGGGTTGTGTCCCCGCTCCTGGCCACCCCTAGAGAAGCCTTCAGCACCTCCTCTCCCCAGGACATCAGTGGGGTGTCAGGCTGTGCAAGGGGGAGGACACAGCCAGCCTGGCCTGGGTGCTGACAGAGCTGTGGGAAGAGGATCCCAGTGCAGGGCTGTGTCCAGGATGTTGGGGTGTGATCTGAGGGGGATGTGGCAGGGCTGCAGGACAGGCAGCGGTGTGCAGGGCAGGGTGGAAGGGGGACATCCCAGGAGCTCGTGGAATGGATGTAAGCAGAGCCCTTCACTGGGGCAACCCTTGGGATGAGCCCCTGCAGTGGGGGGTGTAGCCTGGGAGATGATGAGCTCCTGTGCAACCTCTGATAACCACAAATAGGTTGCACAAAAGGAAGACAAATGGCAAAGAATAAATGTAGTTTAAACTGGTCAATGGCAACAAAAATAGGGGGATTTATTTAAATTGAACCTCATTTAAAAGTCTGTTATAATCTAGTCCCTGTCTCTATTCCTCATGTGCTGGCTGGGCATTGTCTCCAGGGCTGCTGACCCTGAGCGTGCAGGAGCTTGTGGTGACCTGGGGATGCATTTCCACCACATCTGTGCAGCACTCCTGGTAAAAACAGGGGTGAACTCGTTAGGGGAAGGGAGTGAGGGGACTAAGGAGCCCACCATTGTATTTGGAGTAATTCTTGTGCTCTGGGTGTACAGTGGGGTTGTGCCCACCTCCCCAGTCCTGTCTTCTCTGCTCAGATTAAGGCTAGGAGTGATCAGTAGAGACTAAGGCAGGGGGCTGGAAGGCAGAAATCTGGGTTTTATTTCAGGCAGTGCCACTGCAACATGCTTTGTAAGAGGACTGGTGGATTATGTGTTTCCCACAACCAAAGGGAAATGTACTCCAAGGGAGTGTTAAGAGGCAGCCAAGGGAAAGAGGAAGGGGGTGATGTGTTCTGATACCCGCTGACCTCTCTTGTACAGCCATATCTGCCCTTCTCCTGGTACCCTGAGAAACACACAGCCCTCCACAGAACGGATGTGCCCTGAATATTCTCCCCACACCCTTTTCCCCCTTCCTTTAGCCCTTGATCTGTTTAGAAGTCCCCATTTGTTTGCCTCTCTGGTTTCCATAACCTCACTGACAGGAGGCAATGAGGAGAAACCAAGGTTAGTGGCTTGCAGTGGAAGTTCAGCCCAGTCCAGCTGTGGCAGTTCAGGGTTCACTCTCCCTTTGGTTTTTTGTTTGGGATTTTTTTCCACTCCCATGTCCATTTCTGCAGGAGCAGCTGACACTTTAGTCACAAGGCCGGAGTCACAGATCTACCAAAGCTCTTAATACCTAGTTGTATGTTTGTGTGTGCACTTTCTTTTTCAGGGTAAGTACATCTTTTAGGGATGGAATAACAGTTTGTCCAAGAATCAACAGTCTTCAGGGAGCCAAATAGTCCAGCAGCCAAGGCTTGTGCTCTTTCCTTGAGGTTTTGGGGATGAGTTGCTTGCCTGTCCTCTTACATAAAAGCAGAGCAAATTGTCAGAATAAACACATTTTAAAATATACAACACCATCAGTCAGAGCTTAAGAGGAGCTCATTGGCTGGAAAAGAGATCAAGGCAACCGGGAATTTGGATGACCTGACTGAGGCATTTGGACTGAAAAGTTCTTTTTCATTCACTGGAGCTAGTAATTTTTTTTCTTTAGGTAATCAGCCAGGAAAGGAAAAAAAAAATAATCATCCTCCTTCCTGCAGGCAGTGAATCTGGACTCAAAATCCTATTGTGTTATTTTATAATTTTATTTTTTTTACAAGATTAGCTTGCTACTGGGCATGAGTCCCTGCCTTGGAGCATGCTGGACGAGGAGCCGGCGTGCAGCTCTGCTGTCTGGGGTGGTTACTGCTCTCTGATTCACAAGCCAGTGACTAATTCAAGTTAACTATGGTCACCTGAGGATGATACCCCCAGTCTTCCAGTCAGGGTTAGGTCAGCTTTAATCAGCCCTTCCCAGGGAGGGAGCTCTGGCAGGAATTAGACTGAGCAGAAGAGAAGCTTGGCATTATTTTTGGTGAGCTGTGGACATTTCTGTGCAGTTGGTTGCTCACGTGGGGAGGAGAGATCCTTGCAGCTGTTCTTTCTGTAGAGGTGCCATCCAGACTCTTCCAGGACAAATTCCTGCTCCTTGGGCATAGCTAGGTGTCCCCTGGCCTTACACCAAGACAGAGGGAGAAGCAGGGTGGGCCAGCCTGTGGATCCATCTTCCCTGAGTATCCTGGGAGCAGCAGGGCAGGGGCTGGGACACCAACACCCAGCAGTGAGACTGCACTAAAGTCACAGGCAGAGATTGTTATTCCAGAGCATGGAGAGGAGGTGGAAAGAGGCTGAGGTCCAGCTAGGAGTTGGCTAGACTAGTTCTTGGATTGTTTTCCACACTGTGGTTATCCTTATCTGCATCTGGAAACTGGAGTGTGTTGTAGTGTTTGTAAGAGCAGGCGGATGTGTGAAGTGTTCTGGCAAAGTCAGAGCCCTCATTTTCCCCTCAGTAAATGCAGCCTGATTAGATTGTTATTGACATGCTGAGAACCTGCTCGGGTTGTTACATCTCTGTGGAAAGGCATCTGTCTGTTCCTCTCCTCCCTCCTGCCTGGAAGGATTGCAGAGCTGGAAATGGGAAGGACCTTTCAGGCTGCAAAGCCAGCTGTGAAAGAAATCTGCTGGGAAGGCACGGTGTGCCCGCCAGCTGACCAACTCTTTGACAGTGTGTGTGGAGCTGGGAGCCAGTTAATAACAGTTTGGAACAATTGGTAATTCCCTAATGGAGAAAAAAAAAGAAGGAAAAAAAAAGAAAAAGAAATAACCCATAGTAAAACTCTTAAAAGTGCTGTAGTTTGCTGGATGTTTCTCATCCTGTAGATCATTGCTAAGCAGAGTTACTGGAAGTGTTTGGGTGACCAGATTTGTCTGACTTATTGCACCATGTCAGAAATGTGCAGTGCTGCATGGCCTGGGATAGCTTGGATTGCTCAGGCTAAAGCAGAGAGGGGAGGATGGGCAGGGAGGCTGTGGGTGTGCAGAGGTGGATGTGGATGTGGAGGCTGTGGATGTGCAGAGGTGGGTGTGCAGAGCAGGCTGTGGATGTGCAGAGGTGGATGTGCAGAGGTGGATGTGGATGTGCAGGGCAGGCTGTGGATGTGGAGGCTGTGGATGTGCAGAGGTGGATGTGGATGTGCAGGGCAGGCTGTGGATGTGGAGGCTGTGGATGTGCAGAGGAGGCTGTGCAGTCCAGTGTGGAGGTACCTGAGGGAGGTGCAGTATCTGCAGTTGTGTGCTGTGGATCTCCACAGGTTTGCTTTGGCAGCTGCCTGGGGGAACGTGTCTGTTCTCTCTCTGTGCTCGAGCTGGATTAGCTCAGGTATTTCTGTGTAGCTGCACAGTGGCTTCTAAATAAAAGCAAGAGGAGATATGGACTAACTGGCTTTAAGAACATTCTCCTTCCCACAAAGGGCTCGTGGTAACTTTGCACCATGAAATGGTCAGAGAATGGCAATTCTCATGTTCAAAATCTGCCTTTGCAAAATGGGGACAGTCTCAGTCTAAATATCTGGGATGTTGCTGCCTTAGATCACAGCTGATGCAACCTCAAAAATCCTCATCCTGAAAGCTCTCTGAAGACAGATTTGTCTCCAAGAATGATTTTGGGTTCAGTAAAATTGCATGTTTCAGTGAAATGATATTTCTTTTTGCCAGCTTATTTATATTCATCATAATTGTCTCACTGTGATGCCTCCTATTCATTTGCTGGATCTACTTGTCTTGCATCTTGTTCTGACTCTCAGTGCTGTTTAGGGTGAGCCTGCCTTTGGAGAATGTGCCTGATTGGGACCATTGGAAAAGCTTTCATGTGCTTGCAAGAAATGCATTGCTAAGCAGAGCAAGCAGGGAAGCTGAGAGAGATGAGTGGAAAATGACTGTGTGAAGAAGTGGGAAGAATTAAAATAGATGGCAAGGAGTTAATCAAATAAACAAAGGTCCTTTCTTAAAATTTCTTACTCTTTTTTTCTCTCTCTGAATAATCTCAATCTGATAATGATTGCACTGGCCAACCCTTGATACTTTCCTGTCTGATTACAGCTGGGTTGTAGTGGCCATGATGAGTTACCACAACAGTCTATTATTGGCATTGTTAACTAGTGCCCCTCATTAAATTAAACTGAAAGGGGCAGGGAAGAGAATATTTTCAAGCTATTCCTTGCTTATAATTATTTAAATTTATTTCAAAGGATAAATTTATTTTAATTTGCCACAATGTCCTTGTCTTGAAAATGAAAGCTCTTCAGTCTTGATAGTTTTTATTTTTTTTTTGCCTTCTTCTATAAATTCTTTGAGGAGATTTAATTTACCATGCAAAGAATTTTTGAAGGTCATGTTCAGTGCCATTATCATTGTACAGAGGACCTTTGGGAGCAGCTGTTTGTCTGGGAAGGTATTTCTTGGCCCTGTGTTGCTCTGGGAGCCAGATGCCATTTACCTACCTGAACAGGGGCATCTTTCTGACCACTGTGTTCAGATCCCAGGGGTGAAGTCACTGCACAGCAAAATACAGAGAGAGCAGAAGGACCTGGCACTACCCAGCCCTGGCTTGCCAAGCTCTCGAGGCCACTTGGGTGTGGGTGGAGAAGGAGCTCCAGGAGGACTGGAGCTGGGAAGGAAATGCTGCTTTGGGGGTTTAGCAGAAGGATAATCTGCTGCATGGCCTTTGTCTGTCCTCCTGCAGAAGTGTGGGGAGGAATTAGATGACTTGTCTGCCTTTATTGTAGAGAATGAGTTTTCTTGAGGTTCTAGACCCAAAAAGTGGCAGATTTGTCCAATGATGGGGAAAAAGAGTTTGCTTACACATAACACAGGAGAAGAAACTATGGGAAAAAATCCCTAAGGACTCTGTAAGTTTTCCCTCAGGATAAGAGCTCTTGTCCTGGGGTTGCTGCAGACTTTTCAGTACTGTGTAACTTCCCCTTCATGGCCACAGGCCCTGGGAATTGCACAGGGGAACAAAGGAAAAATCCGTTCTTCTTCACAGGAGAAATCCAAGGAGAGTCTTTCTGATACTGTTCTGTTTTAAACAACGTGCTCAAAACTATAAATATTCTTGACTGTTTCTGTTGTTTGACATCAAAATGACACAAGGTGCAAATGTGACACCTTGGAGTCCATTGATGGGGGGAGGAGAATCCCACTCTGCTTGGCATTTTGTTGGATGTGGGAACAACTGTGGCCTTGTAGTTTGAGTAGTTTTATTATTTATTTTCTTTAGGAGCAAAAGTAAAATATCTACAGGAACAACCAACAAGAATTGCAGCAACTCAGAAACTGAAACAGGACTTGGTTCTTAGTAGTGGCAGAGATTGAGCAATACCTGGAAAAAAAAGTGATTAAAGCTTCTTACCCTTGTGAACTACGTTCTTCTGCCTCAGAAATGCCTCAGAAATGTATTCCAGACTGCTTTTGTGTCTGTTAAATCATGTGGGCATATGATTCGAGCCCTGAGACTTCAAGGATTTAAGCATGTACCTGAAATTGGGCATGTGTGTGCTTTTTGCTGAGTAAGGGTGTCCTAGTCAGGTATTTAAATTTTAAATGCACTGGGGCCTTCACTCATTAAGCAAGCAAATTTCAACCTAGACAGCAGTGGGAGGAATAAACATTAAGCTCAACACAAGCTGTTATCAGAGTAGCTCTTCAGACTATGTAGAATTACACTTTAAGATGGGCAGAGCATCTTTAAAACTCTTTTGCAAAGCTAAGAGCTTATACATTAGTTTTCATAAGAGGCATTTGAGATGTCTGTGAATATTATATAAACACCAGGCTGTTTGCAACAGTTTATAAACCTAAATATTTTATAAGAAAATACTGAACATTTAACTTGCCTTGTATTTTTTATACAGCAATAAAAACACCATTTTTATCAAAAGATGCTGGAAAGCCTGACTAATAATGTGACACTTTGTTATAAACTGGGAGGAAAGTTCACTGGCCTAGAATTAATAAGGTGTATAATCTGTATAGGAATTTTTACACTACGGGGGAAGGAGCCAACTTTGGCTTTGCTTCTGCATAAAGATGCCTGTGATTGGTGAGAATGTTCCCTAATGCATCTTTATGTCTCTGTGGCTAAAGAGGTTTCCGTGGTTTCCAACTGGACATTGCTTGGGAAAGGAAAATCCCATGTCCACCTGTGTGATAGCTGGGGTTGGATGTCTCTGTCCAGTGACCTCCTGCAGGAGGCAGGAACAGCAGCTTTGAGACCTGAGCATTGTCTCCCCAATATATGGACCAAGAGGGGCTGCTCTGCCAGGGGAGAGAAGCATAAATCCATGAGTGAGGGAGATTTAGGACATACCCCTTGTTTTCCACAGTTTGTCTTAACATTTCCAGCAGGAACACAACAGCTTTACCCTCTCCAAGCAGAGCAGTTGTGTGCTCTAAGTGAAGGACCATGTAAAGCTCTGGAGAATTTTAACATGAGTGTACTAAGGAGCCACAAGTTTTCAGAGCTTTCAAGCTGAAGTCACGGCTGAACAGCAGTTTGAAAATCCCAACTTGAGGGACTACTTAGGAGGAGGAAATGTTTCCACTTCTAAGTCTTTCCAAGGCCATACTTTGTTGTAAGGTAAGAGTTTTAATTTTTTTATGTCTCTTTTGCTGATTAATGCCATTATTCTGATTTTACTGATTGATTTGATTATTTTTCTTGTTCTTATTACCTAAATATCTTTCTAAAGCTTGGCCTTTAATGCAAACATTCACTTGCCTTTCAGTAAGTATTTGTGTAGGTATTTAAGAGGTTGCTTGAACAGTTGTCGGTGAGTGTTGTTGTGTTAAAGACAGCAGTGCCTCAAGGAGGAGCCTCCATCAGCCAGTGGGATGGGCCAGGTTGGGATGACACAGTGGTAGAAATGTTTGACCCTCTCTGATTGTCACCACTGATGAAGTGTCTATGTGTAGCAGCAGGAGAAATGTTGCAATTCTTCAGGATTAGTGAACTGAAAGGTCTGTAAATAAGGTCTGGTACCTTCTCCTTTGTTTTCTCCAGAGCACAGCAACCCATCCAGGGTGTCGTTCCATTTGCAAGATTGAGTTTGTATTTTTCCACTCCAAAATTTGCATAACACTTGGTCAGTTAGAGCAGAAGAATGAACAACATCAGAGATTTCCATTTTGAATTATTTAGCAATGTGTCTTTGCTCACAGAGTGATAAGACTGCCCCTAAATGACCCATCAGCCCCGGGTGTGAAAGAATTATCTTCTTGTCCCTAAAAAGGAGACCACAGAATCAATTGCAAGGATCCAGAGTTACAGGATATTTGTACCTCTTAACTCTTCCAGGAATCATGGAACTGGCTTTGCTTAATGGAAGATCATGTGTGTTGAAGGGGAAATTCCTTCCAGATCTGCACAGACATCAGGTCAAAACTTTGCACTGGCCAGAAATGTTATTGCAGTTGACTAAGGTAGGCTGAGAAATGATGGCCAGGAAAATGCATGCTCTGGAATAAATGAGAGGGTTGATGTGGCCAGATCTCACAGAGGTAATTCCTACAGCTATTTCCACTTTACATTGGCATAAACAATGCAGAAAATAAGGTTAGCACTTGTGCCATCTACAGAGCAAACACCAGTGCCAGCCAGGGATGTGTAATCCTTGTGTGTGTGTTTTTCCTATAGCTTGAACAGGAGCATGGAAATGTCAGAAGATCTATCACCAGGCTTGTCCCTACAGCTTTAAGTGTTCTGCAGTCAGTTCTTTTGTGTAATTGTAAATCTGCATTTCTATTTTGAATAATTTAGGAAGCCATCCAGTCTCCTTTGTTCAATTACTACATCAGGCTACCTCTAAGCCTTGAGGCTGTAGAGGGAGATAGTTCTTCACCTCCACAAGTTGTTTTTATGTTATTTTTTAACAAGGTTCCTGAGCTCCATTTCACTTTCTGGAAGCTGAGACACTGGATGACTTGGCCGAGGTCATACAGGAAATTTGGGATGGAGAACCAAACATATGATTGCTACTGGTTTCCAAGCCAGCACTCAAACCACTGGGCATCCTTCTTCATTTCCAGTCTTTTCTGGCACTGCTGCCAGCTTTCTGGTCCAATTCCTCAACCACCTTATACCTCTTTTTCCCTCCTTTTGTAAATAAAGCCGATGTCAGGAGGTAACCCAGCAAAATAATCGATAGGTAGTCATTTCCTCAGCCACTTCCACTTCTCTTTCACTTCCCAGCTTGCCCACCAACAGATTTATTTCTTGCTTGGAGCACTTCACTGAACCATTTCTGTTCACCAGTGTCTGTTAGCACTTTGCTAAGCCTCAGACTGAATATCTTTGATCCACCCATTTCAAGATTAGATGGATGACAGAGCCCAAAGTCTGGCTCCAAAACCAGCCGTGTTTTGGAGGTATATTCAAAGCCCAGGCTTGGATTTGGCTCTCAGTGTGGTTACTTTGATCTGCCTTCAGATCTGGGTGCTGTGTCCTGTGACATCTCTGTTTCAGGCACAGGATCTCGTGTTCTATCTGGGTGAGAGCCCTGAGCTGTGGATGGACACATGAACACAACCTGAATGGAATTTGAGAGGATCCCTGGGAGCCTCCCTGCACCTCGGCTGGGAAACAGCACCTGTGGATCCTCTCAGATTCCATTCACTTGTGTTCATGTGCCATGGGGTTTTTTAATAGTTGGGGGGTTTTTTGTGAATTACCTGCAGGCCTAGAGAATTGGGCACTTAGACAGGTCAAATGTGCACAAACCCACTGTTGCATGTCCTCCTTGCACTCTCCCCTTGCCTGTTTTCTGGGCAGCTGCTTCCCCCTTCCTAGAAATCCCCCCAGCCCTGCTCCTCCCCCCCATCTCCTGTCCCCACAATGAGAACATGGGGTGGTTTTTTCCCCATGGGTGGGAAGGCCAGGGAATGCTTGGTACTGTGGGCTTTTGCACTAACAGCATTTCAGAGCAGTTCACTCTTTCCAGGGAATTATTCTAGATTTATTCACCACAAAGCATCCAACCATAACAACTCGGTAATTTTAAGGCCTAAGGAAAAAATGTAACAAGATGTTCAAAAATTTTGGTTTGGGATAATTGGGAGTTGTTTATATCCTTGTACTGCTGATTATGTTGTCATATACCACCATTACTGGTGTCCTCAGGAACAGGATTAGCTTTGCTTGGAAACAAAAACCTCTATTTTAACCATTTAAATGCTGGTTAACGTAGCTGGGATAATAATGGGAAGAAAAATACTCCCCTGCTCTTACTGGATGTATCAGATCCTCAAAAATCATAGTGGTGAGGGTTGAATGAACAGATAGATGGATAAATGAAACACACTGTGATTTTTCTGATAAAACAATCAGGGCAATGCAATTTTTCTTTAGAGCACTTAGGGCAGTGTCTCCCACTGCTCTGTAGAATCAGTTCTTGGTTTGAAAATATCTTTCTCTGCATTCAGGTCATATCAAGCTTTCCAAGCTGCATCTTCGTGGGGTTTTGTACCCTCCCATAATTTCTGCAAGAATCTCTGGGTCATGGTTATCCCCCTGGCTCCCTAAAATATCTGATGGATAATTCCTGGAATGGAAATATGGAGCTTGTCAGTACCGCTTCTCCTCAGGTTCTCTGGGACAGCTGGAACTGGCATTTCCCACCATTCCACTGGAAAGGATTGTGCTGGGGCTGGGGCTAAATGCTCTTTACAGAACTTTGAGAGTTAAAAAGAACTTTAAATATTAATTACATTTGCACTCATAAGACCTTTTTAGATTTCCAGAGTGGCATATGAAACCTTTCTTGTGAGTTTGTTGGGTTTTGTTGGTTCTTTCTTTGTTTGTTTGTTTATTTTAATGCCATATCAAAATATGAACAATAAATTCTGATGTTTTGTACCAATTTCTAGCCAACCTGAGGTTTTCAGCAGTAATTTCCTTCTGATTTCATGGAATTTGGGACCTGAAATGCAGCAAGTTAGATGTACTTTGTTGAGAGAAAGTCTTGTCTGCATCCAGAGTTTTCATAACATCTAATTTAAAGTGCATCTTGAATTTTTTTGGGGAAAAAAAAAATCTCAACAACTGTAGAGAAGAAAATGAGCCATTTCCTTAGCTTGAACCTGCATGAATTAGTGGTAAAGTGTTGATCTCTAAACTTGCAGTTTCTGAACCATAAAATCTGTTTATTTCACCCTATAAAAGAACATTTTAACTTATATGGCTATTTAAGTTTAAAAGCTATTAAGGAAGTGGGTGGGGAGAGGCAAAGAAGCAGCTTGAATCAGTAATTCAAGCTTGCAATCCAATCTTTATCTGCTGCATAGCTTGCATAGAAATCCCCCTCAATGTGGATTTTCTGTGCTTGTAGCAGTCCCACCATACAGGAAATATACAGTATATGTTTCCAACATTATCCATAATTGTAGTAAAGCTTATAAAGTAACCCATTCCTTGTGTGTTCCTGGTGATCTGCAATAACTGGATATTCTTAAGTATGTGTTTGAAGAAGGGAAAAACATAACAGGAGCTGGCAGAAGTCATCTGCAGTGACTTTCCAGAGGGAGCTGGGGGAAGGTCTTTGACGTGCTCTCACTGCAGGAACAGCAGCAGCTTTGATGGGAAACCCCCACCCCTGTGTTTGCTTTTGTGTCTGATCTTTGGGGGGTTGTGTTTCCCTACAGATGGAAAACCTGGGACTGAAATCATGTCAGTGAGTACCTGGGTCCTGCTGCTGCCCCCTCCCTTCCCTGTGCCCTGGTGCAGCCTGGAGAGAGCAGAGAGGGGCATGTGCTGATGCCAGGGTGAGGTGAGTGTTTGTCCTTTGTCCAGGGTGGGGACAGGCAGGGAAGGCTCCTTGCCCAGGCTTTGATGCTCATTCACACACACACACACCCAGAGCAGCCTCGCTGCACAGGCACCTTCAGCAAAGGGAGGAGAGGTTCTGATTCCCTCTCTGCAAAACTGGGAGCAAACTGTCAATGCTTTGAGAGGCTGTGCTTCACCTGAGCTGTGCAGGCCTTTTCTAACCATCCCTGAACTTGCAGTACCTTGCTAAAAATAGTTCAAAGCAGAACCGTGAGTTCCCTGAACTGTGATCCCACAGTTCTGTGTTATCCCACTCACCATTCCTTTGGAAGGATTCATCCTTCCCCTCATAAAACTTAAATCAGCTTGTTCTTTGGGCCAAGGGTTGACATCATTATGATGCTACATCCTATGTAATGGTGTGAGACCTGGAAAAGCATTCACAGCAAAACCACGCTCGGAATTGGATTTGCAGCCTGAGCTCCCTCCTGCCTCCACATCTACTTGTGCTTTTAAAACCTTGGAAATACCCCCCAGTAACACAGCAGCACACTCCTGAGGATTTATCAAGGGGCTTTTTAATGTTCCCATTTTTCTTTCCGTGACCCCATTTGTTTTACAATGTTTGCAAGAGCAAAAGTGATTGTTTTACCAAATTAAGCTACATTTCGTGCCAGGAACAGTGGCTAGAATCTTGTTGACAGATTTGGAAAAGATTATTCTTTCAGTACCTTTTGAATGATTTTTTTAAGGATGTCTGCCATGTACTGTTTCCAAAATCAGACCACATTTAACTGTTTAACATTACATGGCGACAGGGACAAATTAGCACCTTTCATTTTCCTATCAAAATTAACACATCCCAAGAAGACACTTCAAGAGCTACAGATCTCTCATTTAGAAATAAATGTAGGAATTTACTTAAATATGTTCAACTCAAAATCTTGGCACAAATAAAGTTTGAGAGATTTGTTATTGATTTCAAAGGCCTCAGAATTTTGCCCATTTTCACAGAGTCATAGAAAGGCTTCTGTTGGAATTGACCTTAAAGATCTAGTTCCTAAATTGAGAAAATTACCCAGAGAGCAAAGAGAAAGAAATGTCTCTATCAAACTAAAATGACAGTATTTAGATATACTAAGGAGACAGATCTTGAAATAATTTATGTAGTTGAGAAAGCTTAAGGCCTCAGTGCAGGTGAAATGGCATAAGACTTATGAAATGCAAATATTTATAAGATTCTCTAGTTTAGTAAATGGATTCTTAAAAACTAAGAGATTAATATGCCCATGCATATAAAGAATGTGACAGCACTCTGCAGCCCTTCAGAGAGCATAACATAGAGCCCAAAGCATTTCTGCAGAAAGCTCTTATCTCCTGGATGCTCTTAAGTCCTCCCTGTGTCTCTCTGGGGATGTTGAGTCTTTGCTGCAACACTTTCTGTCCAGACCAGCTGTTCGCTCCATTTCTCCTCCCAAATCTCTTTTGAGAGTATATTTTCCTGCATTTCTAGATTAAATATTCTTCCTGTGTTGATAGGTGACTCTGAAGAAATTTTCTGAGTGACTGATAAAATAGAGGCACCCCTTGTTGGGAGCAGCTGGCACGGGGAGCATTGTACAGCTGAGTGGGAATGTCAGAGTTTAATCCCTCTGCTTCTGTCCCAGGGCTCAGCCACCACGGGTTGTTTCATTGCATATATATATATATATATATATTTATATAAATATATATATATTAATATATATATATATTTTATCAGAGTGCATTGCTATTTTCTGAAGGATAAGACATTCCAAACCCAAACACACTCGTAATTCCAGGAGCAGGAAGGTCTCCATGGGGTGTCCCTGCTCTCCATGGGAACAGGGAGCGGCTCCCCAGGCAGAGGCTTCTCCTGAGCCCGGGCTGGGAGCTGCTGACAGGGGATGATGAAGTGTCTGCAGAGGCTCTGGTGGCCACGGGTCACTGCTGGAAACGTGAGACTGGAATGGGCCTGGTGCTAATGACTGTCAGTGCTCCAGGGGCAGGGAATGAGTGCCTGGCACACGGTGAGGGCCCCCGGCTGCCAAGTTCAACATCCACGGGGCCTCGTGTCAATAAACAAGGGCCAAGTGAGCTTTTCCTCACACTGGATCGTGTGTCAAGCCCATCACCCCCATCACACCCATGGCACACACATACAGCCCCCTGCCAGGGCAGCGGGGCAGGGACAGGAGCTCCCAACACCTTTTCCCAGTTACATTTCCCTCTCCTTGCCGTGAAATCTGCTGGAGCATCTCCTTCCTTTGCTCCCATTCTGTGCTTACCTGTCAGGATGTTGCCTTCCTTACCTTGGAACTCATCCTCCTCATCTCCCAGGGCAAGCCCCCTTTCAGCCACCACCTCTCCTTTTATGTTCCCAGCCCGTCGGATACACACCAAGATTCCATTTCTGCTTTGGCCTGGATTATGTTTTCCAGGGCAATATATTATGCCACTTTCACACTCCCCTCCCTGCCCCATCTGGCTTCCATCCTACCCCCATAAAGATTATTAATATCTCCTGTTTCCAAGCGATTTATTATCAGGGGCCAAACTGGTGCCATTTCCCATTTTAGTAGAGCACTGAAAATAATCCTGAGGAGTGTGCCCAGCTATAAAAACCTACTTATACTGTCATATTTGCAGTTTCAAACATGCACCACTTGATAGTCTCAAAAGTGCTGTTTAATTGGGTTTTATGGGTTCTAATTAATTATACTAGGTAAAAAAATTACTTGTCCCATTACAGCTCTCTGTGGTTTACTCTGAAGAGCAATGTAATTTAGAGATAAATTGTCCTTCTCTATCCCCCTGTTCCCCTTTTCCCAGCAAGTTCCAGAATGGTTTAATTCTCCTTAAACCCAGGAATGAAGCTGAGAGAAAGCTACATTTTGTTCAGGGGACGCAGCTTTTCCCAATACCCATAAACAGCTTTATATGTGACTTGAAACGATTCCACGTTCCTTCTGCTGAATCAGGCTGGTGAAATTATGAATAATCCTGTGACTTTGCACAGCTCAGGTCTGGGGGGCTGGGATTTTGCAAAACCTTGAATATCTTGGCAGTTTTGTATGCTGGGGATTATTTCCTCTGATTATCCAGAGATAACAGTGAAGGAAGCTGAGCATGGGTGCAGGAGTTTTTGGCTGGATGAAGGTCTAGACTGAGATTTCTTTCCATGGCCCTTTGAGAAAACAGAGTGTGAAAGGATCTGTCTGCTTTTATGGCATTTTGATGTGACTAGCAGCAGAGGAAACCTCTCAAGTTAACTTTCTATTCTGTCTTGCAGAATCATAAAGCCTGGATTATTCACACAAATTCTGGGGCAGTCTTCTGGCTTTTAAATACTTCCTCAAATGACTTGGTGAAAAATGAGGAGCCAAGCAGGTACGTTCATGGTTGTTTAAAGTATGCTATTAAATTACATCACTTACTGCAATAAATTTGGTCTCATGAGGCAAAACATGAAATATAGGAGAGCTGAAGTAGAAAACATTGTATCCTATGACAAGAGGGAATGGCTTTAAACTGAAAGAGAATAGATTTAGATTGAGAGATTGGGAAGAAATTCTCCCCTGTGAGGGTGGGGAGGCCCTGGCACAGGTTGCCCAGAGAAGCTGTGGCTGCCCCATCCCTGGAAGTGTTCAAGTCCAGGTTGGACGGGGCTTGGAGCAACCTGGGCTAGTGGAAGGTGTCCCTGCCCATGGCAGGGGGTGGAACAAGATGATCTTTAAGGTCCCCTTCAACCCAACCCCTTCTGTGATTCTATGACTTTTTCTGGAAATTAGGGAGTTAAGAGTATTAATTAATGAAAAAAGACAGGGCAAAGAAACCTCTTTCATTTGCCTTTTGAAGGCAAATGCTACTTATTTTATAAATTTCACTTCACTTGAAAAATGTGAAGCTTCTGTGTGTGGCAGATACCTCCAAAACTGCCCCCCAGCCCTAGGAAGGAAACTTAGTGACCTGCCCATGTCTCTCACTCTGAGCTATTACTATTAGCACTAAAAGGTTACAGTTCTTCATGTGAGTACACAGATGAGTGGTCACTGGATCAAAGAGTTTGTAAGTCATGCTTCACTAATTTGCTTATTTTATAAAATAAATAACCAGCATGTCAGTTGCTGGAAACTTGGACCATCCTGGGTGTCCAGATCATGTGCTGGAGCAGGAGCAGTGAGGGCTGCCAAATAAAGAAAAAAAAAGGAAAAAAGAATCACCACAGTCACACACATTACTCATCACAATCTGAAATAAGAGTTATACTAAGAACTGTTTTTATTAAAGTAATCCTTTTCTGTAGTAATATCAGTTAAAAGAAATTTTAGTACATATATCTGGTTGGTTATGTTAACAATAACTAAAACCTGCAACATTTTACGGAACGAGTTAACAAAACAGAGCCCAAACCTGAAAAAACCTGAAAATTTCTGGGCAGTGTTGGGGTAAGTCCAAACAAACCTGAATATCTCGGTGTTTGTACAGTGTTTATGTTTGCTTTTACTGGCTCAGAAAGCCATTTATGGAGAGGAGACAATGCGAAACCTGCTCTGCTCATGTGATTTTCATCATCCAGAGATTTAAATGAGTGGAATCTGCTCTTTTCGTGCTATTCTGTCCCCATAAATTACTCCTGGAGGCATTAAAAGGGCTTGTGAAAAACACCAATAAATACCCAAAGCAGAAATACAAATTTTGCAGACTGCTCAGGCTGCTGTGGCAGCAGCTCTGCTGGTAATTTATTGAGGAGAAGTGAGGAGGGACCTCCAGGCCGTGTCAGCTCTGCTCTGGGTGCAGCCTCATCTCACACTGCTGAAATCAGGGCTAAAATCCCGGGTTAGGGGACAACTGTTGTAACAGTGTCATGAGCATCATGCTCAGGAGCTGACTGAGTTACTGTGATTATTCAGAGGAGCAGAGGATTAAGGAAAATGAAGGGAGAAAGGAAATGCCAACTGGGAAGGGTCTCCTATCCTGTCACCTGGGCAGCTCCTGCCCTGGGGATGGAGCCTCTGGCACTGACTGTGGAACAGTTTTTTCCTTGTATTTCCTTTATTTCCCTGGAACACTGAGTGTGTATCAGGGAGCTCTGCCAGGGCCCTGCTCTGACCCAGCCCAGGCTCAGTCTGGCCCCTCCATCCCAGGCAGAGTCAGGATCTCCTGCCAGGGGAATTCCTCCTGTGCTGGCTGAGCCCTCCCCACTGCCCAGCTCTGGGAAGGAGCTGCTCTCAGCTCGGGGCTGGAGCTGATGTCTCACCTCCCTTCAAAAGAGAACATCCTCCCACAGGGGGTTTTTGCCTGGACAGTTCTCCTGAAGTCCTGACTGGTCCTTTGGGAACCAGGAGAAGCCCAACATTCACACAAGCCCCAGCGTGTCCTTCAAAGGCACTGCAGTGAAGTTCCTTGTCCCCTTGATAAGAAAACAAAGAACAAAATATTAGTCAGTGAAAAGGCCAGGTTGTCCAGCTTTTCCAGGGCATGGAATTAGCCTGAACCCTGGTTTCCTCTCTTAGCAGTCCCCTCTGTGTTCTCCCAGGTGTGTTACCTGTGGGGGCTGTTCTGCCCTGGGTGAGAAACTCAGAGCTGCTGCTCCTTCTTCCACAGGTTACTGGGGGGTCCTTTGGGTTAAAAAATTTCAGATTGGGGTCTTTTTCCATGAGTGTATGAAATGAGGCAGCCTGTGGCTGAGGAAGGGCAGAGCTCCACTCTTCGCTCTGTTATGACTAAGTGGGAGAGGCAGAGAAGCACCTGGAAAATGAGGATACATTCCTGAGTATCACTGCACTGAAAATAACACAAAGCACATTTAATAAGTTTTTTCTAACAAAATTTAGTTGCTACTGCAGTGGTATTTTAAAGATAGCTGGTGATGTACCTGTAACTAGGATTGCTTGAAACTTTCCAGGCTTCTTTATTTCCTTGTAACTCTGTCAGGCTCCAAACATTCACACTGAAATTTCCCATGCTGGTATCAGCTCTGGTTGATTTATTTAGAACAGTGTAAGCCCAACACAAATAAAATTTTAAGGGGAATTTCAAAGTTTGAGGCAAGGGAGGCATAGGTGTTCTCTCGATTCAGAATGAAATGAAATCATGAAATAACTGAATTTCCTGAATACTGGAAATTTGGAGTCCTGCTTCTACATATTCCTTCAGCAGTGAACATTATAAAATACAAATGGTTTTGACTTACCCAGGCACGTACATCCCCATTTTCTGAAACAGAAGGACGCAGTCAAAATGCTGAACTGAAACCTATTGGGCAGATTTTGATCACCTCTAATTTTAACTTGAAAACTTTAATCATTTGGGCTTAGTATACCATGCCAGGTACCTTTTCCAGGTTTTAGAAAATTTCAACTGATTATTACTCAGGAACAAGAATATAAATATACATAATTTTATATGATTACACTTATATAACATTCCTATCCTATATATTGTATATATCATATATATAAATATATAAAACTTTTTTATTTTAATTAAAAATTACATTTGTATAAAAATTTACATTTTTATATATACATATGCATAATGGAGACAGTGTTCTCCTTGAAAAGCTTATTATTTAGAAAAGGGTGTCGGGAATTCATGAAATTAGGGTTTCCTGCAAAGTGTTTATTTGGCTTCCTTTTGTACCTGTGTTTGGTCTAGTCTTTAATTACAGGACCATGTGCTATATTTAGCAGAGGACCCTGGGCTCATTCCCTTCAGAAGGTGGAGCAGCTCAGGAGATGAGTCAAAGCTGGGTAGAGGAGGAGTCTGGTTTCTGGTGGACTTTGCCTGTATTTGCTGTGGAAACAGGGAAAGTGCAGTAAAAGGGAGAGAACTGAAAGGAAAATGGGGGATCTCATGGCTCAGGCATCTCAATCCTGCAAAGCTCTCACCAAGTCTCAGAGAAGTCAATTTGAATTCTTCCCAACTGGCTATTAATTTGATTTTTGCTGTGTTCCCATGTGCAGAGTGCACTATCAGTGCTGGTTCTCCTGCCATGTGATGCTGCACCACGGTAAAAACTCTGAGAAATCAATTCCCAGACATCTCAGTTTGGGTGCCCAACGAAAGCAAAATGTTTTGACCTGAATCTCTTTGTGTTTCAGTTTCTCATCTGTTAAACAAGAATAATAATATCCTCTCGTTTTCCAGGGTGCTGTTAGAAGCAATGAGCATTGTGAAGCACTCAGATACACTTAGATGCCATCCTGATAACAGCCCCAGAAAAGCTCACAAGAAAATCAGCAATTGTGTCTTCCAAGCAGGTTTGGAATAGTTTGTGGTAAATAAGGCCTCAAGCCACAGGCTGAAAAATGACACTGTAACAAAATATTGAATATCTGCTTATTAAGTGAACACTGTCCATCCTGAGGCAGAATCTGGTGGAAAACAAGGCATAATCCAATATTTAAAGAATGAATCATAATGCAGATGAATAAGGGTTTATGTCTAACCTTAGTTCTGATATTTGATCACTTGGTCTTGCAGATATAAGTTGTGCATGTGCAAAAGGATACCTGTGCCTAGAAAGAAACAAAATCTGAATTTCAAAATGGATGTTGTTCAATGAAATGTGCAGGATCTTAAATCTTGGCTCTGCTGAAGAGATGCTTCTTGGTGCCTGGTGAGTTTTGGAAAGAAGACACTGCAACTCTCCTCTTTGGGAAACAATTTTCAGGTAAATGTTAAAATGTAGGTTGCTGCCTCTCCTTTGTTTTTAAGTGATGAGCAAATCTTTCCAGCTGGGAAAGCTGATAGTAGAAATAGTTTTGAAACTAGTACATGGATTCTTGCACACACCTGGATGGGCTCCTGCAAAATTTGCATGGGATATTACAGCATGTTCTGTTATTAACATTTCTTCCTATGGCTTGTGGAAGAGGGAACTCCTTGGTTCTGCAGCAATCAAGTGTAGAGCTTGCACAGAGCTAGACAGACTACTTATTAAAGAGAAAAGAATATTTTGGCACAAGAACAAAGGGGTATTAATTGGCTATGAATAAATTCTGTCTGGAAAATAAAGGAAATTTTTTTTAACCACCACAGCAACAGGTTTCTGGAGCATCTTCTCAGTGGAAAGGAACATGGAGTTCCCAATTCCCTCACATGGTGTCTGATGCAAGTAAAGGAGTTTGCAGATCTGAAGATCTTTTTGAGGGTAAATAGGTCTTAAGAACCTAAGAAGTTGGTTTCTAGTCCCATATCTGCCATTTCTTATTCCTAAAAACAGTCCTCACAAGGCTGACATTTCCTTTCTGCACTTCACAGAGGAGAAAGGGACTCCTGGAGGGATGAAAGAATAAATCCAATCTCCTCAGCCTCATTAAGGAGCACTCATGAGCAGAGCAAGGAATCAGAAAGGCATCTTGCCAAATCAGACAGGTCTTGGTTAGGACAGAGTGAAGCCTCTGCCTCCTTGTGCCCCCTCTAAACCCTCCCTGCCCTCTGAAGGGTGCAGAGCACCCATGGCAGAGGGCTCTGGGGGGATACAGGGGTGTCTGTACCCCCAGGGTTTGTTCTCCTTTTCCTTTTCTCTGCTCTTTGCAAGGTAGGGCTGAATTGGCTTTGCTGACAAAGGATCCTTTCCAAACACAGGAGAGGAACAATTCCAGGCCACTGTGCAAGTCCCTGGGAACAAACCATGCCCCTGCCCCTGTGAGGGTGTAAAGTGTGTGTGATTGCTGGGCCAGCAGCAGGAGGCAGCTCAGGGTGAGCCCCTCCTGCTGCTTTGCCACTATTAAGATCCAGCAGTACCTTGAGGTTTCCTCACTGGCAATAATTTGCAGGATTAAATACTTCAAGCCACTCTAAAATTAGTTCCAGGAGGCATTTTGTGCTTTCATTTCAGAGCTCTCGTGAGCCTTTCCTACTTTGTGAGTCTGCTCCAGCTAATTACCTGATGGTTACAGCGCTCCAGAAGATTTCAAGGATCTGTCTTTTCCACTGCTCTAAAGACCCAAGTGGGGTTACAGAGCAGAACTTGCACCAGGAGTGTTTGCCAAACACTGTAACGAGCTGAGACAGCTCCGGGAGATGGGCAAATAAACCACTGCAGACAAAATTACCTTTGTCCAGTGTCTCCAGCCAAGATGTAAAGCAAACTTATTTTCAGCCTTTAAAAACATCTCAGAAACCCATTGAAAGAAATTTTATGTCTTGAGCCCTCCCCATGTGTCTGATCCCTCGGAGAGGCTGCAGAATCACAGCAGGCATTTTCAGCCCCCAGTGCTGTGGTTTAAAGAGTTTACAAGGAATAGTGTGTGTTTTATTTTGAGAACACCTGTAATTCGTGGTGCTGCTGTTTGTCCTGTGCAGGCATGTCACTGTCAGAGCTAGAGGTGGAATAATTTTTGGAGAAGTGGGAAATCTTATCACAGCAGCAAAAAAAAAGCACAGTTTAAAGAAGACTGTCAGCAGAAATCCACTGGCAGTGGTATTCCCCTTCTGAAGATACAGTTTACTCTCCTTGGTGTTTTTGGCCACGGTTTTTGGCCCATGCTGACTATGGCTATGCCGTGATCCTTTCTCTTTTCTTCCCACCCTTCCCTGGCCCCCTTGAGATGATTCACTCTCTGAATATATACATGTGTCATGTATAAAAACTCTTACTCTCCTGACCACAGCAGAATTCCAGAGGGGTTTGTTTCTCTACTTGTGATTTCAGAGGCTGATTTTTTCCACCTGGCATCATGCCCAAAAGAAACCATCTTTCTCTCATGCTTCTCAGGGTCATCACTGCAGTTAGCTTCTTTTAAAACCTGCTTGCTCATTGCTTCTGAGGCATCAAGGCAGGCCCAGCTTCAACCCCCAGTTCCCAGCCTTAATTTTTGGGTTTGGTGGTCATGTTGTTAAACCTGTGGAGGTTTGAAACCCATTGCATGAATCCCAATACCAGGTGCAGATATTTTTTACTCTTTGAGCCATCACTGAACAAACTGAAGTTGTTCATTCCCTTACTCTGTATAAGAGATGTCCATCCCCTCCAGGTGGGTGGAACTGTTCATGTCCATGTCCATCCAGGGGGGTGTTTGGTGGAGCTGTTCATGTCCATCCCCTCCAGGTGGATGTTTGGTGGAGCTGTTCATGTCCATGTCCATCCAGGTGGGTGTTTGGTGGAGCTGTTCACCACAGCAGGTCAGTGTTTTTTTCATCAGCCATCTCTGGGAACCTCCAGCACAGTCACACTGTCTGAAGTCATGGTTTGTAGACACAGTGGCCTAACACAAAACTCTGCAAGTACCAAGGCCCTGCTCCTGCTCCCATAGCAGGACTCAGTTGCTTCAATATGATTTTCAGTGTTTACACTTGGATGTGATGTTTGAAAGCCAGGCTCTGAGAGTGAGACCCAGCTCCCTTTGAAGTCACCGGGAGTTCCAGCCTCCACTTCCCCAGCACAAGGGTTGGGCTCTTTGTTCTTTTGTCTGGGGCAGTTTGAGAATTATTGCAATGACCCAAGTGACAGCCTGGATTTTCTAACTTGTTTCCAAACTGTGCTCCTTCCGAGACCAGATTCCTCTACTGCCTCTCCCAACAGAAGATGCCAGAGGATCATGGATGGAGGGAATCCATGGATGGAGGGAATCCGCTCAGAGCGAGTAAACAGCTCGGGAGGGGAGGCCAGCAGGATTCATTCATGCTCATTCAGCCCAGGCTGGCTGGTTTGATTCCAGTTGGAGCACTCTCTTCATTACAGGCCCCCTGGGGAATGTTAATCTGTACAGTATAAACATTTATAAACATCTACTAAATCATTACACTTCAGCTGCCCCATAAACACTCCTGAATGCTTTCCTCAGGCAGCACTGGCTGGGTAACGTGTGGCTTTTTGGAATGAGTTTATGGGTGTTTGGCACCAGTAGAAATATGGGGAGAGGGCACGGGAGGTTAAATAACATTGTTTAAGCTCCATGGCTTATTTAGGATAAGGACAGAAGCTGTTTGTGATGGATTAAAGCAGGTCTAGCTGGTAGATGTTGAGGAAAAGCCCAGGTTGTAGAAGGGCTAAGAAAGCCCTTCAGCTTTGCAGGCTGGGCTTTAGTGAAGCCATTGCCATGAACATCACAAAATGCACTTCCCACCAGCCCACTTGACATTTCCGGACCCAGGCAATACATCATCATTCTGCTATGACTGCAACACTCACTGCCTCTGGAAGAACTGCCTGATGCAAGGGGAAAATGTAGACAGAACTTCAGAAAACTGAGCCAGAACTAACATAACCCACAGAACTGCAGTCAGCTGGGCTGCAGGCCCAGGGCTGGCTTGTATGCACTGACAGAACACGAGTATATATGTATATACAAATATATAGGCAAAAATAAGTGTGTTTCTGAACGAAAATGAGCAGGTATATGTATTTGCATCTGTGAAGTGACAGTACTTAGTTTTGAATGCACACCCAGCAAAGCAAACCTTGAGCCTTGTCAAGTTGAACTCCTCAATTCTTGGATGTGCTCTATCCCCTTCCCTCCAGGTGCTGGCAGGACTGAGCATTCCCAGGACTGGGGTCAGTGACTCCATGCCCACCTCTAGAAGTTGTGTTGAATACAGAAATAGTAAGAAAAAGCAAACAAACAACCCAAACCTAACCAGTCTCAAATGGATAAAGGATAATCCCCTCAATTATTAATAATTTTGTTTGTTTGCAGGGGTTTGGAAAAGCTGGGAACTGATAGAGGTGTCATTAATTACCACGAGGATTGTGTATGAGTAATGTAACATGAGCCAAAGTTAAACATGTTGTATGTGAGAGAGATGTGTTTACTGACAGCCTGATGAATAGGTAACAACTTGATTTCTAAAAAGCATCTTAGGGAAAATTATTTAATTGGCTATAATTATTTCATATCCTACACTTGAGTGAATGTGCTGGTGTGCACAGATCTGTTTTCCTTGCACATGGCACAGGTATGTGGCTGGGGGGGATGGCTCAGCTGCAGGAGCTGGGAGCAAGAGCCTTGTTTTGTGTCTCCTCTTTCTTGTGTTCACAGCACACAGGCACTGCCTTCCAGCTACAGCCACAGCTGGTGGGGAAATGAGGGCACAGAAAACAGGAGATTTTTTCCCAAGTGGACCTGGATGCACAATCCATCCCCTTCAGAACCTCAGGGCCGTGGGACAGTGGCTGTGACATCTCCAGTCTGCCCTGGCCTGCTCAGACACCAACATCAGACCAAAAGGGTCTCTCAAGGAAATGGGACAAGGAAACTGGTTTTACTGCATAAGTTTATCAAAACCTCCTAAACCATGAACTCAAACCATGCCCATTGTGGGCTAAAGGTTTCACCATATCTGTACTTCCAGCCTGCAGGTCTCCCTCTGTGTGCCATCAATATCTATCTGTCTATCTCTCTATCTATCTATCTATCTATCTATCTTTATATCATCTATATTTTCAGTAGTAGAGGGTGGTTTTCCCTCAGATTTTCTGTGGCATGTAACGAGGTTGAGTAATTTAAAATCTTCTCTCTATGGTCAAGGACTGAGCTCACAGAAAGCATTACACATTATTAGCTGCAATTGGTCTTTTAACATCCCTCTTAGAGGGTCAATAAATGAGATTGCCCAGAGGTAAAGCAGTTGTTCTGGTGGGCAGGGTTATGTCACAGCTGGGGGCACGGCAGGGCCAGGCTGTCTGTCTGCCTGGGCAGGAGACTTCAGTCTCTAGAGTCAGTGTTCTATTAATTTTATAGTACCTTAAATTCATGTTGCAATTATGAGAAATAAGCAGAGAGAGAGAGAGAGAGATATCTCCTTTTAATATGTTTTAAAAAATCTGGAGCCTATTAACCTACTTAATTCTAATTATATTACAGCTGGACTTTTATCTCAATACTTTGCAAATAAATTCAAACCAAGGTAACCTGGATACACATTTTCCAACTCAACAACAGGAACATGTGGACAGGAGACAAAAGGGAGCAGAGCAACCAGCATGATGCCTCAGGAGTGTCACATTATGCATTTTAGTTTTTAATCTTTAAATACCCAGGCTGAAATTTAGTGATTTAATTCAAAAGCAAAAAAGTAAATAGTTTTTCCTTAAATGTAAATATCATAAAGTGCTTGCAGAAGGCACTTTCATGATCCTGGGTGAGTATCTGTGCCCACATAGCTGATTTTTAAGTTGTTCCTATAGAATTAAGAATCCAGAACATGAGCTTTTTATCCAGAAAAGTCAGCTTCCATTTTGCCAATCCTCCTTTCTCCAGCCTTGCCTGCAAAGGGAAGACTGGGAGTGCCTTTCACAAAAGATACTGGCCAAAGTATTGCCAATAGTAAATGGACATATGGAAAATTAAAAATGGTTCATGAACAGCAAGAAACTGGGAAAAGAGGCAAGGTCAGCTGAAGAGAACCTGATAATTTAGTTCTTGTTGAGAAGACAGAGAAGTTGTACTTAGTCCTTGGGTTGACCCAATGCACAAAAACAAACCCTGCAGCAGCTGTGGAGATAAGCACAGCTTCAAAGTTCCCTGGACAATGTTTTCCAACACTGATGTACAGTCCAACACAGGGACTTCAAGCAAATGAGCAGATTGGGCTGTGGAAACAGTTTTCTTCCTCCTTTCCTTGTAAGTTTGGGCAGAGGGAAAAGTTTACTCTTAAAAGTTAAATGCCATTAAGGTGATTTTGGTAAGTTATTGCATCTATATCTGAGCTTTTAGCAAAGTCAAACATGAGCATGAGACTGTCCCACTTTGCCAGTGCTTTTAAGAAGTGGTCAGAATTGTGTTTGTACTGTCATGTGAAAGGTTCAGGTCTCTCCAAACTGGTCCCTCTTGGACTGAATTTGTCCCTGTCACCAAGTCCATGGTGTGCTCAGGCTGAAGGAGGCAGGGAAGGGAAGAGCTGTACAAACCTCTGCCTTCCAGAAAGCTCCTTTCTCATGTGCAGTGGATGTGTTTTGGAGAGGGACAAGGGACACTGAAAACAGTGCTTCTGCCAAAAGGTGTGTATGCTCTTTAGCTTTTTCCAAAGGTGTGGATTCAGAGCCATTCCTTCAGAAGGAAGGAATCAAGGGTTTGATCCAAGGGGTGCTTGTCCATAGCAGTGCTGCCCACTGGCAGGGATTTAGGTTTGGACCTAAATCCTACAGCTGTGCCTATTAATAATTAAGTAAAAAGCCTTGGCAAAGTATTTCATCCACTGTAAACAAACATGTTCCCAATATGAAGTGCATTTAATGGAGTTTTGCAGCATTGGTCTCCCGGGCAAACATATTAGTCTCTGCTTTCCCTCCCTGTCCTAATGGCCACAGCCAGGAGGGGGGCTGGGCTGAGCTGGGAAGGAGGCTGGTTTTTATCCACATTGAGTGGAGAGGCATAAATTGGCATTCCATATCATCTGAAAAAAAAAGTCCCAGCAATTATTAAAAGATTCTTATCTCTTGCTCCCTACATGGATAATGAGATCCCTCTCTGCTGGACTGAGACAGGCTGTCTCTCAGCTCACTTAATGAAATGGGCCCAAGTTTGCAAATTAGCATAGCCCTGACTCCAAACGTAACCTCTTGTTGTCTAGTTGTACATCAAGGCCCCTGGCTTATGTCTTTTCTTATTAACACCCCGTAATCATGTCAACCCTCTTTAGTTTTCATTTCCTGTTTCCTTTTACAAATTCACTTTTGAGTTTTGAGCCCGTTGGATGCCTTTGGATGCGCTGAGATTTGATTTCTGTCTCCTTTTTAGCATTGCTGCAGCACCAGTTTATCTGTGGGGCTGGGGCTGGAGCAGGGACTGTTTTCTGTTCCATATTTTTGCTGCTTCGTTACCACGGGATCTTAAAGCAGCTCCTTTTGTGTGGCTGTGCTTGTTCCCCTTCCACTTTTTGATTTTTATACTTTAGACTGTAAAATCCCAGCAGCAGAGATGTCATCTTGCTGTGTGTTTGGTTGGTGCCCTGTCGAGTTCATTTTTGTTTCTGTGAGGATGTCTCTGTAATAGATTATTAATAATAATAGAGAACAGTGATATTGCACCCTAACAAACACAATAAGCTAAAGGCTTTCTAAGAAGTCAAGAAGGATGAACCCTTTGAAAGTCTTTTCCCCTCTCTCTCCCCTGATGTGAAACTTCATTGTTGGACCTTCAGAGAAATAAATCAAAGCAGCCGAATGAGGAGAATCCTGATTCCTTTTGCCCACGTGCAGCTGACCCACTGCCTTTGATAAGGCACTGCCCTTCCACTTCATCCACTACCCTGCTAATTATCCTTTGCTTTCATGAGCACCAAAATCCACACACATTAGAATAAGAAAAGAAACAGGGATGTGATTAGTTGTGTACAGATAAGAAGCAGCCCACAGTGTTAGCTGGGTAATAACATTTTCCTAAGATTCCTTTTCTTTTTCTGGAATTCATTTTCTCTCACTTAGATCCATTGCAGTAAAAAGTACTTACAGTTTGTAACACAAAAGATAACTCTTCAATGCAAAGCTTTAGTGTGTGTCTTTAAAAGATTTATTCCTTTATCAAGTATTAATTTAAGAAGAGGTGCCTTGTAGGTAAGGCAGTGACATCAGTCGTAGTCTTCAGGGCAGCAGATTTATTAATTTAATAGGTTTATCCATTTTACAACTTGGATAATCATATTTCACTAAACTGGTACACAAGGAGCCCTCAGCCCATCTGACAGCTTTATTCTTGTGTCAGTTAACAAGCACATTTTGTACTCATGACCTTGTGAATGGTACAAGTGTGAGGAGCTGGGGAGGGATGACAGACCCAACCCAGGGAACGTGGCAGCACTTCAGCTTTCCTGAAGGGATTTATGAAGGGAGCAGTGAGGGATCTCAGCTGCAAAGGGAACTTAAGCATTTTTGAATTATTTAGTTTAAGAAAATATGCAGAATTAAAAAAAAAATAAAATGAATGGAATGTTAACTTAAAAAGTAAGGACTTAATTCATTTATCAAAGATACCACTTTAACAGGAGAATCCCTCCCTGGCTAGAGGGGAGTTCTTGAACTGGGACAACTAGAAAAGAACTGGGCTGGTTTTGTCTGAGGTAAATGTCTCTGTTACATCCTTATGTTTGCTCCTTGTGACACTGTCCTTGCTGTGGCCACTAACTTCCCTCTATAGCTGTTTAAAATTCCTAAAACTGGATGAGAATTATAAGACTAAGCCAAGAATAGAGCCAGGCCTTTAAAAATGCCAAGATAAAAGCCATTTTATTGTTAAAAACCTCATGTATACGTGTGTCACTTTAAAACATTTCTTGTTTGCTATATAGGAAAGAAAGCAAGAATACACTTCTTTAGGGTTTGGGTTTTTTTTCCTATTGAAACTGTTGGGAGGAAAAGAAAATATTTTCCTATTTGTTGAAAAGCTTCACTTAAAGCTGCACTTTTTGTAAAAACCATGTTTCAGTTTCTTGTTGAAAAGATGACATATTCAGGAAGAAGATATTTCCTGTGCAAAATAACATTCAACTGAAACCTAACTTCTGTTCAGAAAATTTAACATAAAAGTAGGGACCAATCCTACTCTGTCTTTTTAATAAAAACAGAAGCTGAGCTGCTTGCACTGCACTAACTGCAAGCTCTTCAAATAGAGGAGCAAATATCTGGGACCTCATCATAAAATGGTCCATTTGGCAGCACTGAAAGAATTGTAGACCTCAAGGATTTATTTTCACTTATATTCCAACTCCTTCGCACCATTCTTGACACATAAAGAGGAGTATTTTGTGCAAATCAGAATTTAGGCCATGGGGACAGGAATTTCAAAAGCCTGGATGTTAGTTGGACATGACAGGGCAGTGCTGAGGTACAATGTGCTCTCCACTGACTCTCCTCTGGATCCTGCCCTGGCATTCCCTCAGTTTTGGCAGCAGGGGAGGGCTGTTGAGCTCCTCTCACAGGTGTCAGGGTCTGTCTGTCCTTCTGGATGGAGAGCAAAGCCCAGCCCTGGTTCTGCACCTCTGGAGAACTTCCCACCCTTCTCCAGTCCTGGTCCGTGCACAGTGAGAGTGTTTGGGTTTAAAGTGTTGTGTAGGGATATTTATGTTTGCAAGAGAATTCCCTTGGAAAGGAAATATTATTAATCATGTTGCATTTTGAGCTGCTATATTTACTGAACTTTCCCCCTCAAGTACACAAACAAGTGTCACAGAGGGAAAACATTCCTCTTCTTGTTGCTAGAAATTGAATGCTCTCTTTAGGAAAAGAAAGCCATTACATGAACCTTCTGTTTGGCCCTTTTTTGATTTGCAGGGCCTGAAATTCTAATTGTATCCCACTTCTGGCCGTGTTCCCTGCAGGTCTGGCAAGACTGTTCTGAGAGATGTTCCTCCCTTGTTTTTTTTTGGGATCCCATGGTTGTTTTCATGACTGGCAGTCTGCAAATTGGGGTAATGTTTCCAAAGCATTGTCGTGTAGATGAAACTCCCATTTAACTTCTGACCACGTGAGGGACACAAAGAAGGTGGCCAGTTGTGTTAGGGGACACCATAGCCCATCTTACCCTAAAAATGGCAAAAAAGGAGCTTTTGGTAGAGATGATATGGAGGCTTTGACCCTCCCCTTTTCTCTTCCAGCCTGGAGAACGTTTTTCCAGGACCACGCTCAGTCCCAGGGATGTGTTATCTATCCCAGGGCTGTGTTATTCCAGGGATCTGTTATCCCAGGGCTGTGCTATCCCAGGGCTGTGCTATCCCAGGGATCTGTTACCCCAGGGATCTGTTACCCCAGGGCTGTGCTATCCCAGGGCTGTGTTATCCAGGGATATGTGTGTTATCCCAGGGCTGTGTTATCCAGGGATATGTTTATTATCCCAGGGATGTGTCAGAGTTGGCTGTGGGTGCATTACTGGTTGGGAGCCCTAATTATTATCAATTTGCAGATTGCCTTGAATGTCTTATTAAAATTCCTGTGGAATGATTGATCATAATCAAAAAATTAATCACCAATCAGCCCTGGCAATTAACATTAGCAAGTCTATTTGCATATATCTGATAATTTATGCTGCTGCTGGAAGAAGGGACTTTTGCTGAATATTATTGATTAGGAAAGAAGAGCCAGATGCTTCTGTCACTGGGACATGAGGCTTTATTAGACATGTAATGTGTAAGGAACTGAAGGGCATTCCCACAGTCTGCTCTAACATGAGCATCTTCAAGTGTCTAGAAGGAATTTCTTAAATATTAAAAGTGGGATATTTTGCTTTAAAAAAGCTTTGACTTTTGGCTCTTATTTACTGCAGGTACTTTAAATCCATTGGGAGAAAAACATATGATAATATCAGCCTAAATAGTGAGATTTACATTACAAGAAGTTACTTAATAGATGTAGTTATTTACTGTTATGAATAAAGAATTTGCAGACTTGCAATTAGTTTGATTAATTGTGCTATTTAAGCTTTGAAGAACTGCATAACAAAGTCCTAGAAGTGGCTGACAATAGTCTGCACTGTTCAGTCAATGGATTTTCCTTAATAAATTTATAATCTTACTGCATTTTTTCTTTTTAAACTTATACTTTTATTAATGCATTTGTAAAGAGAGGTTTATTATCCATATCAGCAACATTGATTTTGTTTTCAAATTGTCTTGAAATGACTCGTAGGATAACACATCTGATTGAAATGTTCACATTTCCTGGTATTTTTTTTGCATTGGAGCCTTTGGTTTTGTTTCAACACCCTTCAGTGTCTCTCCTACCTGATGCTGTAGCTGCAGCTACATGAAAATGCAGGGTCTGCTGTCATAAATTCAGATTTGGTTCTAATTTATAGTTTCTTAAATATTAAGAACAAATCCATTTAAGACAATGCACAAAGTGATAACAGTTATCCTGTACCCATTGCAGCCCTACAAGTGACAGCATAATTACATCTATTTCACTAAACAGAAATGATCAAAATTTTAAGTGAAAAAATTCTATGGAAAATGAAGGCAAACAAAACCAGGATTTCTCTCTCTAGTTTCTGAATTTAAAAGGTAGAATAATTCAAAATACACTTAATTTAAACAATTTGCATTCTTTTGATTGATATTAATTTTTAATTGTAGCTTTATTGTAAGCAACAAATCTTTGCAGTTCATCTAGGATTTTAAAGGACCCTCTTGTATTGAAACTCTAAAACTGGGCTGATTTTAAAACTAAAAAGTGCTCTCTAAAATACATGAGTAAATAATGGAAAGCTCTATTCTTAACATAGCTAGATTGGTTTGTTCTCTGATGTCAGCTCTGTGCTTATCTCAGTCTTTCTTGAACAAAGATTTTTTTTTATTTATCTGTCTGTATACACTAATGTGTTTTGCAAGCTTTGAATACCTGTGTCCTTAATGTCATTAATATATTTCTCTGGGTGTTTTGACTTTGTTCTCCTCCCATTAATGGATTCTGCCGTTTATTCAAAATAGGAACAAATCAGACTCGAGCTCTGATACAATAATCAGATCCACTGATACAATAATCAGATCCACAGTTACTCCTTTTTATATCAGTGAGCATTAAGTGATCTGAGAAGAGACTCATCCAATCCCAGCTATGGGCTGTTTGAGCCTTGGATTAACCAGTTATCCCATCTGGTTTTTGGTGAAGTTGGTTGGTAACCATGAGATCTTGGCACTGCAGAGTTCAGAGGTTAATTGAAATCAGAGAGGGATAACCCATCCAATTGTGCCATTAATGACACCCCTCCTGCCTCCCCCCTGCTGTCCCTGCTGTCCCCTCTGTCCCTGCTGTCCCCCAGCTGGGTGACTGGGAGAACTCCAACAGCTCAGAAAGGATGCCTGGAACAGGGGGAAGGGGCTGGGACACCCCATCATCCCCAGGGGTGTAAGCAGAGCTGGCACTGCCCAGGATCCATGGCAGGGGTGCTTTGCTTTGCTCTGGATCCACGGCAGGGGTGCTTTGCCCTGGGTGGGAAAACCAGGAGCCGTTGGTTGGGATCCTGGAGACTGGCAGGGGTTTCTGGCAGTGCTTTGCAGGGATGCTGTTCATGCTGCAGGAGTTTGTGTTGCACGGGGCGAGTAATATTTTATGCTTCATATATATATTAATTTCCCTACTTCACCCAACTGATCTGAACAGTGGAAGTTTGCTGGGAACTGTTAATTATCCCGTGTTCTGACTTTCTCCAGGGTTTCTGCAGCCAGCAGTGATGCACTATTTGCTTTGCAGTAACCAGAGAACCATGGCTGATTTCAGAACTGAAGGGACATCAAAATGCTAAAATAGATCTGAATCTTGTAAATCTAAACTGACCTAGGTGGGGAGGGGGGATCTCTATTGCCTTCAGCTGGCTTGGATAAGGAAAAAAACAAGTTGTCTCACTTGGGGTAGTTTTGAAGTTTGGAGCTTAAGGATGGAAATGAGAGACACATTACATAAATATTTGAGGCATATTACTTAGAGAGGAGTGGACTGTGGGTGTCCTAAAAACTGAGATAATCTAAAAGAGGTGATCTAAAAATCTCACCTTGCATGGTTGTCCTAATTTACCTGATCTAAAGCCTGATTTTAATGACTATTAAGCATAGGTCTGCAAAATCTTCTCCTCCCTTTTCTTCTCACAGGCTCTTCCACCCAAAGCCAGATTGTCCCGTGCATTCTGGCCAGGCTGGAGCAGAGACCTGCTCTAGGACCAGTTTCTGTTGTGGATTTGTGTGACTGTCAGTGCTGTGTCCCCTGGGAAGGGCAGGCTGGAGTCAGGACCCTGCTCCCTGTGCTCTACAAACCCAAGACAAACCCACCCCTTGGCTCGAAGCTTTATTCCCAGGTTTTAATCTCAGTTCTTTTCAATTTGGGTTCAAGTGACTCTTCTCAACACTACACCCATCCTTGGACAGCACTGTGAGTATGACAGCCTGAAATGAGGTCCTTGTTCCAAACACAATAAAGTATATAAATCACCCAAATGATTCTTGTGAATAATTCTCCAATCTATTGTTACTCATCCCCCAGAAATAACAATGTAGTAGTGCTGGTAGCAATTAATTTTTTTTTCTGCAAACATGTTAAAATGAAATGTCTTTGTATCTTCTTTCAAAAAGGCAAAAGCAGATCCAAAGTGTTGAAATCTTGCTAATGAAAACTGAAAACTCTTTTTGAATTTCACAGCTCTTATTGGTTTTTAAAAAAACAAACAAAATAACTCCTAAAAATTCTCCTGTTGTTTTTATAACCAGCAGCAGCATTTTCTGTTTGTTTGTTTCTTTACTTTGAAAAAAATGATCAAAGTTACTTGGTTCTACTGGATTCTAACTCAAAATTATTACTTTGAAATGTGACTTAGCTTTTGTCAAGCAAATAAAAATGATCATTTCTGTTCTGTATACACTTAGAGCTAATACTTCATAAAAGCTTCTCCTCTGATGGGGTGACAACATATATAGACTGTACACAACCAGGAAAGGGTTTTTCTGTGTAATTTATGTGCCCCAGCCACACACTGAGCCCGAGCACTGCCGGGGAGGGGAAGGTAAATCAATCAGGGGTGATTTCCAGTGAACAGCCATATCACATCTACCACCCATTTGCTCTTGGCTGGCTGAGAAATGAAGCAATTTAAACCTATTGGGTCACGCTGAAATGGGGGCCAAAATCTTCTCAATGTGCTGCACACAAGGGAGCCTCATTTCATCTTCATTTCCAGGGCCCTGGGCTGCAGCATTGCCCTGCAGTCCATCAGTGCCTCTGGCACTGCACCCTGGCTCCTGCCTGCCCAGCTGATGCCAGAGGTGCAGAAAACAACTTTTTGTGGTATGGATGGGGAGACTCTAGGCTGGAACATTTTGGATCCACTGAAAAAAATATGGAGGAAAACGCAATTAGTGTTCAGTTATAATGCAGATATGAAGATAAGCTTGTGAAATACAAGTTTGTGGTGGAATATGAGATGGGAAAATAAATGTTTTCCACTCGCTTGACGTTTCATATAATCTTGGATGTGTTCCACTGCCTGACTGTTGTGTTTTCAGAATATTTCCACATCTGTCTCAAAGCCTTACCCTTCTCAAATGGACCAAGCAGCTAGTTTCTTAGTTAAAATAATAATAATAATAATAGAGTGCAAGAGCACCCCAAGTGTGCTGAACCTTCCCACAGCTCGTGCTCTGTGGAGAGCACCTGGAAAGGCTCAGAACTGGCCCGAGCCCCCAGGCAGGAGTAACACACAGCATGTGTTCCCCGCTGGGTTTTCCTGTTTCTTGTTGCTTCATATTAAAGATGGAATTCCATATGGACTTTTTAATGGTTGCTTGGAAATTGGATGTCTGTCACCCCAGAGGGACGTGTTGGAATTCTGCACCTGATTGCATTTGTCCCCTCTCCCCCCAGGAGGAGTCAAAGGTTATGGTTCAGAGGGGAAGGACTTTGCCCAGAGCAGGTTCTCCTCAGGCTGAGAGGAGGCTTCTTCTCTTTAACAGGGTAGGTTATGTGTGGATGTCAATAGTTGCTTGAATTTGTGTGTGAATTTAGGAATCTGATCCAAAATAAACTGACAGGAACAAAAAGCTGAGGCTGACCCCAAAATAAATTGTTCTCTTCATCTCATTGGCAAGAGGAGTAAAGCAAAGCAAGCAGAAATAAAGAAGCAGTTCAGAGCTAGGCACAAATTTCCATCCAAATGTCTTTTGTTTAATATACCTGCTTAAGGAAAGAATAAAAGGCCTTTTCTAAACTGTAACACTTCTGAATATCTTTTCAGAAATTTCAGAAATAAGAATATTTTCAATGTCTGTTGCATTTTGTTTCCCTCCAGTGTGATGTTCCTGTGGTGCTGTTCTCCCTCGGGGCAGTGATGCACAGCAGGGACTTTTCCAGATGATCTGAGGAGGAGCCACCTCACAGGTGTAAGAGTGTAAGAGCTTCTTCACCCTATTTTGGTCCAAGTTCCTGAGCTGGTGTCTCTGCACAACATGTTGCTCATCAAACACCCCACCTGTCCTCAGGTGAGCCCACCCCAGCCCCCCAGTGTGTGTTGTGATGCTCTGGACTGAGTTACCTTAAATACACCTTTGGTAGTGGTTTGACTCTGCAAGTTCTTTCAGTAAATCTGCTTCCTCCAGTTTGGTTTGGGAGGAAGAAATCTGTCCTTGCCTCTGGGTGATGGCATGTGAAGCAGTGACGAGCAGTTAGCAGCAGTATTTCCAATTCCAAATATACAGAAATCATGAATAAGGTTTCCAAGTCTCAGAAATAATTAAATAAGTTTTTAGAAAGAATATTTCAGGTCATGTCTGGTTTCTGCCTTCTCAACTCTTTTAGGTGCAGTTGGTTTACTTGTGAAGTATTTAAACAAAAATACATGGGTTTGAAGCTTGCTTTTAAAAATGACACTCAGCTTCTGACATATTCCTGTCTTCTAGATCTGAGCTTTAACAGCAAGACCAAACATTCCTGGTAAATTTATACGTGCTAATAAATGCAAACTCCTTGCCAAAACCATATCCCCCACAATATGCAGAGAGCATCAAAAGTGAAAAGTAAATTAAATCTGTGACTGTTTCCTAGTTCTGTACTAGAGGTTGCACAAATTTAAAGCAATGTAGATTATAGCCAAATTCTGTTGCATGGGTTTCATTTACAGTAACACTGCTGCTGTCAGCCAGCCAGTAACCTCTGCTCTGGCCATCAAACATCACCACTAAAAGTTCAAGACAGGTAAGAAATAGTTACTATAATACCATTTTTTAATTTGTCTTCTGCTTTTCCATAGGGATTACCTTATGTTTTTCCCTCTTTCTTACTTATAAGTTTTCATTGTTTATTTTTAATACCGTTTCTTTGGACGGTGACAGCTAAAACTTTAAAAAATGGAAGTTGAGATTCATAACAATCACCTAATGGCTGAAGCCAAGGCAGCAATGAAAGCATCAGTCATCTTGAGACCTGTGATATATTCACTAGAATTAACAAAATCACTTGAGTTGGCAGTGAAGGAGAGGTTGCCTTGTCATCAGGTCGCTCTGGCTGGATGTGATTTTGTTTTAAGGCTGTTGTTGAATCCCAGAGTCTTTAAAGGTGGTACCCAATTCTGATAGACTTTTATAGTTTTATTTTTGAAGTGTGCTCTTTATAATATAAAATGGTGGTTTGCACATGGCCAGGCCTGACCCAGCTCCAGGCTGATGTTGTTAATCCATGGACACGAGTCGGGCTCGGAGCTGGTTCTCAGCTGGCCAGAGGTTCCCCCAGCACTGGGGTTCCCCCAGCACTGTCCTGTGCTGCACCCTGTGCCATCTGTGCTGCACCCTGTGCCATCTGTGCCCTGCTCCCCAGCCTGCACCTGCAGACAGGGTTCAGTCCTCAGTGCAGCACATGGCTCTGGCTCTGGTGAGGGCAAAAAGAAGCTTCCCTTGACTTTAGCTGCAGTTGTAAAACTTTCCAGACACTGAAGACTTAACTGGTTTTCAGGCATATGAGCTCCACAGAGTCTGATGGAGTTTGCCTGCTCCAAGTATCCATACCAGTGTTTTCAGGAAGGTTTTTTAAAAAGTCTGTGTTCCAGTTATTACCCGTAATTGATATAATATTGCAAAAATCCATGTGGCTGATTGGCCTGACAGAGTGCAAACAGCTTTTTGGAAGTCTCCTGGTATGAAATATTCCAGCCCTGGTATTGTTCTTGTACACAAAGTGCAGGGAGACAATAAGCAATAAAATACCAGATGGATTTCCTTTGAAACATAATTACTACCCAGGTGCAGACCCCACTTTTCATAGTCAAAGATTTCCATCATTTTAATAGGATTCTTTTAAGTTATAGTATGAGAGTCTCCTGAACTGAGCTGTTGGTCAGTGCACCATCCATGTGGTACTGGTGAAAAAGAGAGGGTTCATCTCACAGTCCTCTTTGGCCACTGGCTTTTTGTCCTGAGGATGGGAACTGGGGCAGTGGTTTCTGGGGGGGCTCCCCTGGCCCGAGGCAGCTGCCCTGGCACTCGTTTGGTCCTTGCAGAGAGCCAAGCAAGAACGTTTTTCTTCCCTTCTCTTTTCCTTGCAAGGGAGCAGACCACTCAAATAATAATAATAATAATAATAAAAAGGCATAACCAGCCTCCCCTCCCTTTCTGACATGCTGAGTGCCAAAACTCCCGTCCAGGCTGTGAGGAAGTGAGAACACAGTGAAAACAGGGGCTTTATTTAAGGGCAGGGCTGTGAACTTTTTAACTCTCTGTGCTCCCGGCTGTGCCTCCTCACCCTGCACACAGCTGCTGAGGCTTCCAGGACTGTGGGTGGTGGCTGAGGAAAGGGGAAGAGGTGGTTTAGCTGTGCACAGTGTTTCCCATAAGAAATAAAGCAATAGAGTCTCACCTCACTGCCTGTTTTTCCACATGCATCGAGACGGGAATGTATTTATATAACCCCATTAAACGGGAACGCTCAGTAGCAAACTTGGTCTTTAAATAGCTACTGTTCTGCATACTCCTGTCTCCAAACTCCTCAATTTCAACTCACACCCACTTACATTCTTTTGACATATTCCTCAGGTTTGGGTTTGGTTTTTTGTTGGTTTTTTTTTTTGTGTGTGTGTGTGTGTGACTTTAGGGTCAAATCCAAAACTTATTGAAAGCAGTGGAAAGACACTCAGTGAATTCAGTGGAATTTGGATAATACTCTTAGAGCTCAGATACCATGGTGACAAATGCAATAAATTACATAGACAAAAGTGGCCCATTTTGGGCCAGCTCTGCTTCCAGAGAAACAAATTAAACTGTTGCTATTGACTGCCACAGGAATCAGTTCTGCCCCTCCCTGGTGGCATTTCAGCAGCTCTCAAAACCCTTTACGAATAAGGGGAATATCTTTATCTCCCATTTACAGAATGGAATAAACTGAGACACGGAGCCACAACCAAACCTGGGAGTCAGGCAGTGCAAAGGAGCTGGAATGAGACCCAGATACCAGTCCTTGGACCACCCAGTGGAAAAAGAGTCAATTGGCTGCTAGCAGGCTCACAGCCTCTCCTGGTGCTACCAGATCCTGCTGGTGCCAGCAGGAGTGGAGAGGGCACCCAACAAATGCTGAGTGTTGATGGACTGCCCAGCCCTGCAGCAGCACTTTAGTTTCACCACCAAGATGCATCATTTCATCCTTTACCCCCCCAGCATTCATATTTTCCCTTTGACTCCTGTGATGTTGTTTCCATTTAGCAAATACATTCTTGGGGTTTTTTTCCCCTGTGTCCCTCCAGACACCTTAGTTTGCCTTTTTTTTTTCTTCTTTCCCTTAAAAACTTTTTCCCTCGTTCAGTGCACTAAGTGGATTTACGACCCATTTAGGCAGCTTACAGTGGCATTGCTTTTACAGTTCAGAGGCAGAAGGGCCATAAAAAGATTTACAGTTACAGCAAGAGTCTGTTACATGGAAGTTTGAGATCCAAATTAGACAAAGGGAGCGGGGCTGTGTGAGTGGCCAGTAAAAGAAGCTTGGAAACAAAAACAAATGAAATTGCTGTTAGAGGAGGAGGTTGGGACGGGGGCAGAGAAGGAGGAGGAAAAGTTGCCTGTTAACTACACATTACTATTGCAACAACTCTGTTAATTCTGTTATATAAAGCCCTTTTTCCTCCTTTTTTCCTCTCTCGATGTTGTTGTTGGACAGATTTCCTTTGCAAACACAAATCTCAAACTGGAGAGCAGCAGCTTCACACAGTAGTTGAGATTCCAAAGCAGATATTCCCAGGATTTTGGCAGCTGGTTTTGCTGCTATTGGGACTCCAGGATACAAACTTCAGAGATTAAACCCAAGCAGCTGAAGGAATGGGACTGGTCAGAGTGGAGGACTTGAGGTTGCATTGCATGGGGATAATCTGGTGTTTAAAAGGAGCTGGAGACAAGGAGATAGATTTGATCCTCTTCCACAGGCTGAGGGAAAAGGGAGCTTTGCCCCTGACAAGTCTATGGTGTGGAAGCAATGGTAAATAAGCTGTATAAAAAAGGAAGCCAATACTTCCCAGTTTTGCTCTAAATGTTGATTTTTTTTTTTTTTTAGATAGTTAAAAATCACTCTATGGTTTTGTTTCCCTTCTCATTGCCATTATATTTATTCTGCTGCTCCTGTTCCTAACCAACTTCCTGTTCAAAATATCCCCTCTAGTGTCACACAGATCTGGCCCTTCCTTTCCTGGAGCCTTCACACAGTGATGGTACCCGACTGCCTCCTGGGCACCACACACTTCCCTGCATTTCACAAGTGAGTGATGTGTCTTTTAAACGTCTTATTCGTATTTTCTGTTGGCTATCATTGCATTGTTCATGGCAGCATCCTCACAGGAGTTTTTATTTCTTAATTACTTGTGGTTTTTTGTCTGGGTTTTTCTGTGAGCTTCACTGGTGAAGCTGTTAAGTTCCAGGTCCCTTGGACCTTCTTTTCTTGGTGCCTTGCATATCCTTTACTCACTGTGGGCTCATAACTCTCCAGTGAAATTAGTGTTACTGGTGATGCTGAGGCCTCTGGGATCCTCTGGATGCAAAAATACTCCATGAAGACAGGTCTTTAATCCTTGTTCTTCCCCCTGCACATTCTCACATGGATGTAACACTCATGTTTCTGGTTTTCTGTAAGAGAAGGAAAGCAATCATAATGCTTTCCCTAAATCCACTTTAGATCTAGTTCTTTATTCTTCAGCAGAAAAGTCTCCGAATAAGGAGAGGAGATAAAGATGAGTGACCATGTTTTAGGGACTTTGGGCTGGTGTTTTGTCTTCTAGAGGAAGAAGAAACAAGAGAGAGGCTTCAGCCTAAACCAGAAACAAAATATCACTCAGGCACTTATTAATATTATAAAGCTAACTGGGAATTGCCACCTGGACATCCATTACCCCTTTTTCCCTGCCCATCCCTGGGTCAATCCCGGTGTGCAGCCAGAGCCTGCCAGGGCTCCCCTGTGTGTTCTGTGGGGCTGGTTTTGGAGATCCCTGCCCTGCCAGCCTCTTCCCAGCCCTGCTGCTCTTCCATGTGCTCCTCACAAACCCCTCTGGCCAGGCCTGGGGGGCACTGAGGGATTCCTGGGGTTCCCTGGGCAGATTCCAACAGGACACTGAACCCTTCCCAAGCTGCTGTGTCAGGGCTGTTCCTCTCTCTGCCTTTTTCCATCCCCCCTAAACTCACTCTCACTTCTGTCTCATTCTCTTCTTCCTTTTTCAATGAAAAGGGCCTTGAACTTCTGGCAGAGACTTTGACATATGAGAGAAAGCACTGAAAAGGAGAAAAGACTATATTTTATGAGTGATGGTTAAAATGTATTCTTGAAGTGCTATTTTTTTAAGTTGAATATAGTTGGGTGGACAATGCAGCAATTGCCATGAAAAATTCTCAGAGTAGTAAAAGGCTCCACTTTTTCTGGGGAAAAAAAAGGATTTAAAATTAATATAGTCTTCTTTCAGACTTACCAGTTCTGTATTTCTGGTTCACCTGATCTATTATTCCCTCCTCGTGTGCTTTTCCTTTTTCCTTTATATTTATACAAGAAATATAACTCCCAGTTATAAAGTTAAAAAAAACCCAAAACAACGAGTAAACCAGTAACCTTCAGACTTTATTATGATTCTATAAATTTTAAAACCAAATCACTGCTTGCAGTTTGAATCAAGCTGGCAAAAACATGAAAACAATTTTAGATCTATTTTGAAACAAAATCTACTGAACATGCATTTCCAGGGGAAGGGGAGTGTAGGACAACCTTCATTCCTTATAAGAAAATAGGATTTTGAAAGCTAGGTTTTAATGGCCACTGATGTCACAGGTCAGTACAGCCACGATCCAGCACTGGGGCTGAGGTCATCAGAAAAGGTAAATTAATTTTTCCACTGTTGGAATTGTTTTAACTCCTTCCCCTTCTGTTTTACCTTCCACTTGTCCCCTGGTTCAGAGCTGAGAGTGGCCCATGCAGTGTTCCAGGGGGTTCATTCCCTGCAGCCCCTCACACACATGCCCAGGGCAGAGCCCACGTGCCCAGCAGGGCTCGGGCTGCCCAAGGGAGCCACACATCACAAAGGACTTTTACTTATCCTGGGGGGCCCTCACATCCCCTCTGAGCTATTTTTGATTCTGAGTGTGCCATGTGCTCCATGAACAACCCCCCTGTGTTTGTTTAGCTGGGTCAGTGTGAGTTGAGTGGTGCCTCAGGGAGGGAGTGGTGGGACAGGAGCAGGACAGGAGACAGGAGCAGCCTCAGGCCCAGAGCAAGCAAAGTATGGATGGGTGCCAGAACAAATGTGAGCCCTTTGAGAAACTGTTTGCAGGTCTCATGGCAAAGTCAGAGAACAAAGAGGTTCAGGAAGGCACTAATAGTGTCAGAGCTCCAGGAGAGCCACTGGCCATGGGCAGGGAGCTCCAGCCCACGTGTCCAGGTGCCACATCACTGCTCCTGCTCTGGTATCACACCTTTGATGAGGTTCTCTGTGGACACTGAAGCCAGAGCCTCTGGACTTCTGTGCTCCAAGAAGCATGGAGCATTACAGCAATGAATGGGGAAAAAGAGAGGAAGAAAAGAGCTTAAAAACAGTAGCAACTTTGTAAGTCTCCATATGTGGTCTAACTTTTGGGGCTGGAATGAGTATCCTCAGAGGCATTTATGTGGCTGAAAGTCTGTGAGGCCTCGTCAAAGCACAATGTTGTGTTAGAGGGAGCAACATCTGGGGATATTCCTGTGCCTGTTTCCTCCCTGGTTGATATGAGTGAGTTTATGGCCCTCTGGCTTGTTTATTAAATTTTACTTTTTGGGTTTAAATCATCATGAAGACTCATTGTGAGAAAAAATGCCTACCTCAACTTATTCTTACTAAAAACTGATTCAAAAAATGCTCGTATTTTCCATCCTTGATTTCTTTAGAATTTCAGTGTAGTAAGTCCCCTTATTGTTGCCCAAGTGACTACATTCAGTGTTGTTTAGAGTCATTATTGCTGCAGCCCCAAAGCCTGCAGGCGGCACTCCAGAGCACGGAATGTCCCTGCTCCAAGCTTTCTGTGCTCATTGGCCAGATCTCCATCACCTTGGGAAGCTCTGCTGGCCGAGGGAGATGAAGATTCAATCCCACATTTTATTAAAATGAGGCTTCACTGATTTACAGCTGAAAAAATTAGTATCTGCTAGAGCTCCTTTGTCCCCAGGGCTCGTGACTCATTTTGCTGTTCAGCCATCCAGGGAAGGCTTTTTGGGTGCTGGCTCTAGGGGTGGGGATGGGAACAGAAACCACTCCTGACAAGGCAGGGAACTGCAGAGCCTCACCCCAGTGACAGGAGCAGGAGAAAGGGCTCACAAACCCATCCAAGGAAACCAGGGATACACCAGTGATCCAGGAGATAGGATATCCTGCCAAAACGCCCTCTAAGTGGCCATTAATGGACATCTGAGTTTTGCTAAATAATTAATGTGTCTGTTGTGTTTTTTTCTTATAGATCTTTCAAGGAATTTAGTTTCTGTTCCTTTGCATTTAGTTTCTGATCCCTGAGCCTGTCTTCTCAAGCATTTATAGACATGGTCTGTAAGGCAGATTTCTAATAGTAGTTCATGTCTGTTATGGTCAAAAAGCATTTAGCCCCAGGTATATAAGAAGGTAAATAGCTCTCTTTGTTCTGCTGGTATAGGTTGGAAGCTGAGGTGTCACCAGCTGAAGTGGAATTGCCAAAGGCAAGATACAGGTCTGTATAATAAGCAAGAACAAGTCTTGTCCTTTGACCAACATGAAGAAAAACATTAGTGGAGCTCTAAAAACTACTAAATGAACTTTCTGAATCCTAGCACTCAAGGAGTTCTAAATAATACTCTTTTATCCATCTTCACCCATGGAAAATGGCTATTCTGTTGTCTGTACTGAGAATATCAGTGTGTTCACTTTGCCAGCTCCCACAGTGGAGAAATATCACAGGATCACAGGAGGGCTTGGGTTGAAAGGGACCTTAAAGATCATCTCATTCCACCCCTTGCCATGGACAGGGACACCTTCCACTAGCCCAGGCTGCTCCAAGCCCCGTCCAACCTGGCCTTGGACACTTCCAGGGATGGGGCAGTCACAGCTTCTCTGGGCAAGAAGGGCCTTCCCACCCTCACAGGGAAGAATTTCTTCCTAACATCTAATCTAAACCTGCTCTCTTTCAGTTTGAAACCGTTCCCCCTTGTCTTGTCACTACAAATATCATATAAACTCCAATATCATGCAAAAGATGGGGCGTAGAAATGCTGGTAAGAACAAACAGAAGCCCCTCCTGAACATAACTGGTCCTTTCCCAATTTTTCCTTCGTGTCTCTGTGGTTGGGCTGGCTCCCCCAGATGGCTGGAACAGGTTTGTTCCTTGTTTTTTGCAATGCCTGAATATCTGGGGAGTTTTCCCTCCTTGCTCCAAAGTTCTGGCTATTGGTGTGAGTAGGATGTTGTAACACAGCAACTCATATTCTTCTCTTCTTATCACCAGCTCTTTTCCCTGAGTGCCAGTTGGCCACGTTGGTTCAGCCTGTAGTTCTTGCAGGGCCCTAAACCAATATAACCACGGTGTTAATGGCTGGATCAAACACAGCCCAGTGTCAGGGGACTTGGCAGGGCTGAGATTTTGGTTTGGTCTTTGCTGCAGGTGGGGGATGTTCACCAACATCTGCTGCAGAGGAGGGGGTGGATCCAGGCAGAGGAGGCTGTGTGTGGAGGGAGCTGGGGGCAGATGTTGGGTATGGACCACTCTGGTCCTAAAAGGGTGAACATGGCACTGAGTGCTCTTGTCTGCTCTTAAAAATAGGTCACAAATGACGGTGTGAGCTTAGCTCCAAATGATGGTCAGCTCCCTAAAACAACCCAAACCTTTCACCATATCCGCTTAGGACAAGGTGTTCTTCCTCTCCTGCAGCACAGAGGAAGGAAATGTATCTTCAGGAAATGTTTATTTTACCCACAGTCTGTCTGAAGCAAGGCTCGACAATACCCGGAATCCCCATAAAATTAATATAAAAATAGGTGGGGTTATTGAGCAAATGCATGGTTTGGACGAGCTGGAGAGAAGCAAATGTGCTGGGATGGTCTGTGCCAGCAGCTGGAGAGCAACTGTGTGACCCTGGGTCCTGTCTGGGCCAGGGGAGCAGGAGGCAGGACCCTGTCCCTGTCCCATCCCCACCCTCCCAGCTCTCTGCACGTCCCAACACAGCCATTCAAAACCAGACCACTGAGATACTGGACAGTGTAAATGTTACATGTGGGAAGGAGCAATGCTACTTAACACCTGACCCTGAGGGGGAATTTAAACCCCCAAACCTGTAGGAGCCTCTTTCTTTCCTCAGACCCCAGGAGCTGTGTTAGACACGTTCCTTCTGAACATAAGGGTCGGCTCCCCCTCCTTGTTTTCCAGCCTTATTTTTCCAAGCCTTGGAAAGCTGCAGCAAAAATCTTGAAGGCAACTGGTGTGTGGAAATGAAATCTATGAGATTTAATGCCTTAACTAAGAATTAAGGAGTTAAAAAGAAATATTTAATTTAGTTCTCTGGAGCAGAGCTCTGCCCACCCTGCCCCAGAAACATCCCCCATGTCCCTGCCCCAGCCCAGCCCGGCGTGTCCCTGCTGCTGCTCCAGGCTGGCTCCAGAGAGCTGCTCCAGCCTGAGCTGCCTGACAGGGGCCTGGAGAGGCTTCCACAGAAACCTCAGAATGGGGTCTAATGGCTCCCCACCGTTGGATTCCCGGAATTAATTTGTGTCTGGCTTTTGACATCAGGGATGTCATGTGGAAGAAGATGGATGTTCCTGAGAAGCATTGGAAGGAGTGAAGGGCTGACAGGGGTGGTTTATGCAGCAGGCCTGGCCATGGATGCAGAGTAGTAAATGTGGTTGGTTGATTGAGATCAGATTTTTCTTTTATTTTTTCCAGTGGCAACGCCCACATAGTTTATTTATTTATTTTCCCCTTTCGCTTCAAGGCACCTAACAACAACACTGTACTTTATAAATCCCTGTGATTATAAATCTGGAAGGATGGCATTCTTGGTTTCCTCAGAGGCCAGGAGTCCATACCCACAGGAGACAGATGGGAGCAGTAACCAGCAAACTTTCTATATTATTGCACAGAATTGCAGGAACTGGTTTTGGTTTCCACCACATGGGGAACACAGAGTCTGCACAGGGCATCTCCATTTACTGCTTCCTCTGTGAGCAGCCAAGGCAGGATTGCTTACACTCCCTCCTGACGGTTCCTGGGGAGGGAATGATGCCCCAAAAGATGCAAAGCCATGGATTTACATCAGCTGTTTCTGTTATCATGCTTGCAGGTACAGCCTGAGAGGTTTAAAGTGATTCAAGTAACTGTGCAAAGCTGGTGTGAAAGTCCAGAGTGGTTCAGCTTTTCTCTCCACTTCCACTTCTGTGCCTTGTTCCAGCAAAATGGCTCCAAAAACTGCATGAAAAAAAAGCCTCTCCTTCCTTTCCCATGCAGGCAGCAGTGGCAGATGACATTCTGAGATCCCCAAGGTGGGGGTGGCAAATAGAAATTGTTGCTGCAGAATGAGTCGAGTTGTGCTGCAAAGTTAGGAACTGTTTTGCCATAGTTTAGAGGATGACTTTTAAAAGTTGGGGATTTAGTTTACATTTTTGCATGGGCTACAAGGTCAGTGGTAGAGTAAGAGCTGAATTTAGCTTTAGAGTCATCTCTCAGCTTTGAGGAAAGAAAAAACAATAGTCATGTTTGATTTTGGTGCTTTGCTTCGTCTTCTTGCTGCCTTAGTCATGGGGCTGCTTGTGGTGTTGTGGGGGCAGCCCCATAAGATCTCTGGCCCTTCCCTCCTCTTCCTATCATTTACCTCCTCCCCAACCCTACCAGAGTCAAATATAAACTTTCTTAAAATGAACACAAGATTCATTCCACTTGACCAAGCCTGACTTCCCAGAAAACAAACAGTGAGAGCAGAGCCAGCCAGGCCTCTGTCCTGGAGCTGGAGCCTCCAGAGAGCTGATGGGCAACCCAGAGCAGCTCTGGGCTTTCTGGAGAGGAGGAGAGGGTAGAAAAGAGAGGGATCCAACCTAAAGGGGTCTGCTGTAAAATAGCAATATTGCTAAGTGTCTGAATTGTCACAGTTCTGGTTTCTTGTTTCAGTCTCAGTTGGATCCTGGATAGCTGGACACAACTGTTTCCCTGCCCTGAAACTGGAGCAAGAAGAGCCAAATCAGTACATCCATTAGTGCCATTGAAGGAAGAGGGTTTTCCAGAGCCCCACACTTAAACTGATCCAAACAGAGCGAAAACCCATTCCTTTTTATGATCATTTTTATTGTTGTTCTTTGTTTTCAATGGTTTAAACTAAAAAGGAGAGATTTAGAGTAGATGTTGGAAGGAAATTCTTCCCTGTGAGGGTGGTGAGCCCCTGGCACAGGTTGCCCAGAGAAGCTGTGGCTGCCCCATCCCTGGAAGTGTCCAAGGCCAGGCTGGATGGAGCCCTGAGCAACCTGATCTGCAGGATGGCATCCCTGCCCATGGCAAGGCTTTGGAACTAGATGGTCTTTAAGGTCCCTTCCAACACAAACCATTCTGTGATTATTGCTATTAAAATGAAGGAGAAAAAAAAGGAAAAACCAAACAAAACTCCATCATCACTGAAACTGTGCACATTCATCACAAGAATGACTGAAAAACAAAGCAAAGAATATGCTGAGCAATTTTCCAACCCCATTTTGCCTTCAGAGTGGATTGAATTAGTTCCTGCTCTGCAGCAGTCCCCCAGTTCTGCCCTGGCTGGGGTGTGCCAGCACTGTGCCATCTGTCCCTGACCATGGGTGAGGGAGTGGGCACTGCAGAGGCTTCAGTTCCCGCTCTCCAGGGCAGCTCCCAGACACTGGACTTCCCCTGGCCCCTGTGCCAGGTCCCATCTGCTGGGACACTTTGTCCTCAGTGCCTGGTGTGCACTGGAGGCAGCAGAGCTCTGTGGTGCAGCTGCCCTAAACCCACAGGCCCAGCCCTGACCTTTGGGACTTGAAGTCCGTGTTTTTTTCTGGGACTCCCAGCCCTGCAGGTGTTATCCCTGTAACCCCCAGTGTGCAGGTGTTGCCTACGGGACTGAAATGACTCTCTCTGAAATGGCAGGGGTGGGAAACAAGTGTAGACAAAATAATAAATACACCTGTACAGGCTCCCTTTCCTTGCAGGCAGGAGATGTTTTGGGACCTAGGTCAGAGTTATCTGATATGTCCCGGATCCCCTCTCCCAGCACTTGTCACCTTCTCTAACTCCTGATGTTTATCTGCCTTTCTTTTCCCAGGACAGGTATCTTTGATCTCATCTGCTCTCACTGTTAAACACTCTCTCTTGCAGTGAAAGCATGAGCTCCTGATCCCCTCTAATCCCAAAACATCCTGTGTGATTGTGTGAGTCTCTTGACTTTCTTCATCCTACCAGCAACACCTGAAGTTATTTAAAAAAAAAAAAAAAAAGGAGAAAGAAAGTGAGAGAGCCTTTACACTGCAACAAACCTGCTCTTTATGGAAAAAAACCCCTTGAACTAAGCCAGCTGCAATGTTCCCTCCTGATGTCTGACTGCAGAAAGCAGCAGTAGCCAGAACTCAAACACCTTCCTCTGTGAGTCTTCTCGTTTTGCCTGTGCTGATATTTACAGGCACCCTTAGCGAGGACAAATGTAGTTAATGAAGATTGGCCAACACTTCTGCAAATTACTCATGTGCTGCTGAGGATAACATTCAGAGTTTAAAAATAAAAATCAAGGAAAAAGGTTTATTTTCATGTTAGGTTTCAATTTGCTGCTATTTTTTTTGTCTTTACTATCTGCTGTTTTCCGCTATAAGCATTATCTGTTTGAGCCAGAGCAGATTAAAGCTAATTGTTAGGCCCCTCTGTTTTTCCTTCTTACTGTTTTATCTCCTAAGCAACTTTATTTGGTACAAGACAAATAATCTGAATTCCTGAAGTCAGAAACAAGGAGTGGGAGTCCGGGAAACTGGCTGCTGATCTAATGCAGTTTTTGCAAGTGTGGTTATGGTTAGAAACTCTAAATATGGCCCCGTGTTACTGTACACACGGTGACTGCCCTGTGTGTGTCAGGGGCTGACTCACAGCACTGGGCTTTACTGACAAAAACATCTTTTACTACTCTCAGTAGTGAGGAGTCAAGAGAGCTGGGAGTGAAAGTGTTGAGCTCATTGCATCAGGTGTCAGCAGCTGAATCACAGAACAGTGGAAAGGTTGGAAGGGACCCTAAAGATCATCTCATCCTGCCCCCTGCCATGGGCAGGGACATCCTCACTGGACCAGGCTCCTCAGCCTGAGCTGGGGCATGCCCAGGTGTTACTGCTGGTGAGAGCAAAAGGGAAGTGACTTGGCCAATGGATGTTGAGGTGTTGGTTTGTTTGTGGGGTGAAGGTGCCATGGAGTGGGGATCCCTGCCTGGCACCCCCTGGCACAGGAGAGCTGTGATGCCCATGGCCATGGTTCTGCTTCTGTGAAAGTGAGGGAGGAGTTTTGTTCCCAGCACATGCACAACTCCAGTGTGTCTGCAATCCTTGGTGCTGTGGAACAGAACTGTCACCCTGGGGCTCCCTCCCCTCCTTCCACCAGCAAAACAACCAGCAAAAGCTGTATTTTTTTGCCTTCTGAACTGAATTAGCTTGATCTGAATGTTAATGGCAGAAACTCCATTAGTTTCATGTTTTTCTTTTAACACAGCCCCCTTTTTTAATCTTTACAATAATAAGTATCCAAGGAGCCCAGCTGGCATTCCCATGCTGTACACATTCATCCTAACCTTTACTGTTGACTGACTCATGCAGTGTGCATCTGCAAGAGTTATTAATGGAAAGTATTAAATGAATTTAGTTTAATATTTGGTAAATAGGAGGTGTCTTTCCTTTGTGCTTGAATTCGTGTTTCAAATGTCTGTGTTTGTGTTATTTATATTAATATATTTCATGGGCTGCTTAATAATAGCAGCAATTAAGATAATAACAATAAATACTAATAATACTGAGCTCTTCTGCTTTTCATCAAAGGAGGTCAAGACTCAAGGGTGTACCTCTGGGGCTGGTAAAATGTAGATCTGATCTCCTCCTGCTGTTTCTTTTTGTGGAAAGTTTGGAGTATCGTGCAAAGATCAGATCGCCTGTATTTTAGCCCCTGGAATGTCTCTTAGGCATTATAAATGTCAGTAAGAAACATAAAATTGGAAGGAAAACAAACACCGGGACATTGAAAAATATAACCACAAATACTGACCTATTTGTTGGTTGTTTTGGGTTTTTTTTCTGATTTAGCAGAATGCTATTAATATTGCAATTAAAGCTGTTTTGCAGCCTGGGGCCTTGAGCACCTGGCTCTTATTAGAGCTGGATCCATAGCTGGTGGTGAAAAACCCAAAAGGACAAGAGAGAAGATGGGCCAAAGGAGAACACAAGAGGGCACAGTGGCACCTGTGGTGCACTTTTTGTTCTGTGGCTTTTTGAATTGTTGAGGGCAGGGTGAGTTCAGGCCTCTGTTTGCATGACATAAATAACTACAGTAACAGGGTTGATTAGCTGGAACGGTAAAAATGTAATTTTGTCAACTTGGAGTGTTTACTAGAATGACTTTTTTGGTTAGTTATGAGGGTCAAAGATAAGACGTGATGAGTGTGTCAGAGAAGGTCAATATGGCAATAATCCCCACTGCAGGTCTGACAGAATTGATGTGGGTAGCCAGTGGGAATGTGCTGATTATATTTAATAAGGTACAAAATACACTTCCCAGGCAGGTGTTTCTGCAGTTCCCTCATCAATTCCACTGTTCTACAGGATTGTGTTGATGGAGATGAGTTCTCTGATTTCAGAGACAAAGAACCCTAATGCTGCTTTTCGTTTTCTGTTCAAGGAGAAGGTATGTTTGTGTGAAGCCTTTTTCCTGTGCCTGGTCAGAAATGACCCAGCAAAGGCAAGAAGCTGAACCTTGAGCAACCTGACCCTGGTGATGCTGCTGAATGAGAATTTCCTTCTCAAAGAGTCAATGGTTTAAATGGATCTTTGTAGGGAGGCAACAGAACTAAGCAGGATCCTCTCCCATATGTTAATTAAAAGGGTCACAGTTGTCCTTCCATGTCTCGTGTAGGATGCTCAGGGGCACAAACAGCCTCCCTGTGCCACAGTTACCTGCCTGGGTGGGCTTTTGTGGGGGGAGAGCTGGGTCAGAACTGTTCCACCAGAGTGAGTTCAGGGAAGGGGTGCAAAGAGGCTTTTTTGGGTTTGTTCAGTCACCGTTCCTGACGTTCCCAGGAGGTTACAACCTGGCCCTTTACTGTGGGAATTGTGGTTGAAACCTCTGAACGCTGCCTTCCATGACATGACATTATTTCACAACTAAAAATGAACAACCACCCTTTTTTTTGTAAAGATGCCCTCATCCTCAGGTCTCCCATTAATACTATTTGTAAGACACAACTTCTCCTCCCATCCAAAGCAGACTCTGGGGGTTTTATACCCTCCCAGAGGTCAATCAATCTGTCACTGTGTACAGGGCTGTGAAGATGCCACACTACCCTGCGTGCAGGGAACTACAGAAACAAGATCATTAACATCTTAATATCCTGTCCTGACATCTCACAAATTATTTTAGACTTCATAGCCAATGTAAACAGGTTTGTTTTCAACTCCCCTAATTGCCTGCTAATTGAGAGCAGATGCAGGCCTGAACTTTGGGCAGATAACGAGCAGCTCTTCTGAGGGCTCTGTATCCCTTCTGCAGGGCTTTGCATCCCTTCTGCAGGGCTCTACATCCCTCCTGCAGGGCTTTGCATCCCTTCTGCAGGGCTCTTCATCCCTTCTGCAGGGCTCTTCATCCCTTCTGCAGGGCTCTGTATCTGCTCTGCAGGGCTCTGCAGCTCTTGCAGGGCTCTGCATCCCTCCCAAGGGCTCTGACGTGCCCCAGGAGCTTCCCTGGGCAGTGATGCCGAGGCAGAGGGGATTGTAACAGCTCCTCCTCATCGTGCCTGCCCTGTGAGCCAGAAGGGAAGGCAGAGCTGTGGGACTCATCAGTAACATCATCCTGATTGTTTCATTTCGTCCTCCAGTGCACTCTCTGAACAGCCAGGTCTCCTTCTGGGGGGTTCTCCGAATTAGAGATGGGCTTCTCGTTAGGATAGAAATCACTGGGTTTATAAAAAATGCATTGCTGTCATATTCCATTATCTGCTTCCTCCCATGCTGCAATCCTGTAGCTTGCAAGTCATTAGATTCTTTTTCAGAGTTCCTTTGAAATAATCCTTTCAAAAAACACTATTCATTGGGTATGACCCCGGAGAGATACTGTCTGGGACTAAAGCTCTCTTTTAGTTCTGCGAGGGAGACCTGTAACAACAAGATAAGTGCATGTATATTCCAAGTAATGTCTGGAGTTTGCTGCCTCCCATTAAATGCAGTAGGAGCTTGCAGTTCAAATGGTAGAACTTTGCTTTGTAAATGTAGGAGAAAATGGAGTTCAGATATATAGGTAAATTTGCATTTAGTAGTGATTTAATGTTCCATGGTCTGTTTTAGCTCCAACTTAAATATTACATTAAAACCAGCAATGAAAAAAAAAAAAGGAAAGAAAAAAGTGCTAACTGCTGGGTTCAGAAGGAGTGGATGTGATTTTGTTCTTGCTGTCAGTGTGGCAGTGAGCTGCCTTTTACTTTATCCTCTTCATTTAGCAAGTCAGCAGCACCAGCTAAATGATAGCCCTCCGGTCTTTCTTCAGGACTGTTTTTGCAAATGAAAGCAGGAACTTCAAATCCTTGTCTTTTTCATATCACTTACAAGGTGTTTTGTGAATTTTAACATTTTTGCATCTATCTGTGACTAGGGGATGGGGTGGAGGGGCTGTGAGTGGTGCTCAGTGGGAAACACCCTTTGTGCAGGGAGCCTGCCTGGGTTTGTACTGCTGGTTCAGGAGGTCCTAAAGGGATATTAAAGAAAAAACAGCCAAAAATAAAATAAAAAAAAAACCACTTTGGTGGCTTGTGAGTGATAAATGGGTAGAAAGAAAAAGAGGGAAGAGTTCACATCTAACCAGTGTCTGTCAGAAATACCTAAAGAACCTGGTGTCCGGATTATGAAACATTATTCAGTCCCAGAACCACAATAACTTCAGGTTTTCACTCTGATTCCTTTTTGAAGCCCTTTTTCTCTCCCAGGGCTGGCTCCAGGCCTCCCTGAGAACACAGAGTCACCCCTGCCCACATTATCCCTCTCTGGAAAGTTGCCACAGCCCTTGCAGAATCCATTCCTGATCCAGCAGCGATGCGAGGGGTTAATGGGAGGGCAGGGGGTTGCAGGCAGTAGCACAAGGCAGAACAGACCAGAGCAGGGGTCCATTAAATCAGGACACTGGGGCCCAGGCATTTACAGTCACACAGTCAGATGTTTCCAGTAATTATTTCCCCATAGCATTTTTATTAGGTGCTCCATAAATAATATTCACTGCCATGCTCTTCTTGTGGTCTTTTATTAAAAAAAAAAAGAGGTAGAAGAGAAGAGGAATTTGCTTTACCTTCAGCTGGACTTTGAGGTAATTCTGTCTTTGAGTCCTATGGAAGCAGTTATGAGCTTGGAAAACATGGGCAAATTAGTTCCTTGCTGACCAGACATTGTGCCCTAAAATGGTCACTGGACCAGCTTAATGCAAGGTCATAGAATCATCATGGAATCACAGAATGGTTTGGGTTGGAAGAGACCTTAGAAACCATCTCATCCCTCCCCCTGCCATGGGCAGGGACACCTTCCACTATCCCAGGTTGCTCCAAGCCCCATCCAACCTGGCCTTGGACACTTCCAGGGATGGGGCAGCCACAGCTGCTCTGGGCAACCTGTGCCAGGGCCTCCCCACCCTCCCAGCAGAAAATGTCTTCCTAATACCTCACCTAAACCTACCCTCTGTCAGTTTGAACCATTCCCCCCTTGTCCTGTCACTGTATACCTTTGCAAAAAGTTCCTCTGGCAGGGCTCTAGTTCAGATTTAGATTTGTCTTCTTGTCATGGATCCCATGCAGACCCAGGACTGACAGGCAAGCCAGTGCTGGCATTGCAGTGGGATATTTTTTCTATGTACCATTTGTTTGTTGTTCACTTTTTTTTTCCTTTGGTAGTATTTATGTTCCTCAAATCCAGGGTCATTGGTCACTACACCACCAAACAGCACTGCCCTCTCCTCTCTGGCAGGACTTCTCAAGGCTCAGCACTGTCACTGGGTGTTTAATCTGGTCTGTACATGCAGCCCCTATTGCCAAGCACTGGCTTTTCAATGGAGGCTCCTGTGCAAAGGCTTTTTGCAGAAAATGTCCCTGCCTTGTCCGAGTTATGGCACTGATGTTAAGCAAGACTCTTTCTTTCCTGGCACCAGCGCTTGTGTTTCGCAAAGGGCTTTTGCTCAGGTATTTAATTTTCAACATCAATTTTCTATCCAAAGTAAGATTCCCCAAATAAACCCAAGGATCTGGGGATTTATTTTTGTACTTACTGGACTGCAGTATTGTGACCAACCCCAAGGAGAACTCAGAGGAGCAACAGTAAGAGGAAGTGGAGTAAATAGTCACGGTTCAGGTTTGCTACAAGGGTCACAAACTCTTCCAGCTGCATGTGCCAAACCTCTGGGCAGCAGCAGGTGGGCATTTGTGTAGCTCTACCCACAAGTGCAATACTTCTGTCTGAGCTGAAAATCTGTGCATCAAGTGTGGATGTGCACAGGGAGCACAGAAACTGTGAACAGTTGGGCAGAAAATAGAGCTTTAAATCAAGAGGGTGGGTTTGCTCACAGTCACTGTCAGTGCCTGCTCAGGTCCCACCCTCGTTCCCTGGCTGCCTCCTCGAGGTGCCCTGGGGCTGTTTCAGAGGGAATGGGGTGTCCTGGGGCTGTTTCAGAGGGATTGGGGTGTTTACAAGCAGTTAACTGTCAGTGCACTGGAGGTATCTTGGCAGCCCTGGTTGATGGCTGGACGTGGAGTGCAGATATTTGACCTAGGACTGGGGTCAGACCTAACTCAGCCCTTGGACCTGGTCTGAGAGCCAGGTGAGGAGCTCCTGCAGCCCTGCCCCAGGTGAGGGAGCTCCTGCAGCCCTGCCCCAGCTGGAAGGTGCTCTTGGCCATCACTGTGGCAGTGCCAGGGACATCCTGTCAGCAGGAAAAGCGGAATCTTCTGCTTCTCAGAAAATATCATCTCCAGATAATTTCTCAGTTCCTTTTGTTCTCTGTTTCATTTCTGGACTGCTCAAGCTGAGGAAGTTGCAGCCTGAAATGAAGAACCCATTCAATGTAAATGTGTGTATCTATTTTGTGCTATAAGAAGACTCAGCTCAGTGAACCCAGGCCATTGGCATTTCATAATTTCCTCTTGCTCCAGCAGGTAAGGGATTAACCCTTTGTTATTCCTCTCTAAAGGAACAGAGAAAAAGATATACTCTGCAAACCCCCTGATTTTTAAAAAAAATAATAATGCATTGGGTTTTTAAAGAAATATTTTATTGGAACCATAAGGTTTCTTTTTTTGAGAGAGAAAATTTGAAATCCGGAGTTTATTTTTCCTTCAGTGTCTCTCCTAAGAACCAACAGGAATGGAGATATTTTTTTTTCTCTCTTGTGTTTGTGCCTACTTATTAAACACACATGTGGCCTGGATTCCTTGCGTAGGTGCAAAGAGGTTTGGAAAAAAAAAGAAAAAGAAAAAAAGGTGTAACCCAGTCCCTTGACCTGTCTCTTTGCCCTTAGGACTCCTTCGAACAGCTGTGAGAAAAAGAAAAGTGGGGAGGAGAGGTACAAAAACGAGGCAGTTTAACAAGCCAAATCCAGATGTTCATTTCATGCACACACCCTGAACAGCTTTTGCATGGTTTATTTCGTTTGCTGAAGCCATTTTTCACCAGCCTGTTTTCTCAGCTGGGAAACTTCTGGTGTAGTGTTTTCAAAAAAATATTGCATTTGGCATTACAAGAAAACAGAGCCTTTAAGACATTAAAAGGACAATATCCTTGTTTGACTTGGCCCAGGGAAGCAGGGCTATAGGAATTTTAGATTTTTGTACCACCCAAAGAATAGGTAAAAAAATTTTCCACTCTTAAATTCAGTTTACACGGGAATTTGAGAGTTGATTTAGCTTGATTTTTTTTTTCCCCTTTTAGAAACTTCTCTGAGGACTTTGTGTTTGTGTAGATGGACTTTATTAGTATGAAGGAATAAGCAAAGTGATAGCAATTGGCTGGTTCTGGATGGTGATGTACCATGGTTCAGAACTCAGACTGATGCTGAATGAACCTTATTTTTGTTTTGTGAGGAGCAGCTCTTGACTTGCTCATTCACACCAACATCCACATAAGCCAGCCAGACAAATCTGAAATTATTTAATACTGGCACAATTTGTTTTTCTTTACCATTCATCTCAGCTGTGTAACAGCACTGACTGCAGGGAGGATGGAGGCAGAGCAGTGTCTGCACTGAGTTTAGAGGCACCCCAGAGGCTGGCGGGTAATGAATGAGATCAGGGAAGATCAGGTGCAAACAAGATATATATAAATACTGCTACCACTTAGCTACTCAAAGGATATATTGCTCTTAGAAACAGTGTAAAAGCCCAGCTCCACTGCAGCCAGTGGCTGATTTGCAGTTTGATGTCCTTCCCAAGCTGGGGAATTCATTGACAGCACTGGTTGTGCTGCAGGACAGTTGTGTCACCCTCAGCTCTGCTCTCTCCAGACTCCCCCCAGTGTGGCTCTGCCAGAAGAGCCACCTTGTGTGTCAGGGAATTCTGTGCCAATATTGTTGCCCTGTTTTCTGGAGCTGTGTGAGCTGAGCTGGCAGAGCTGCTCTTTGTCCCCAGAGCACATCCACGCCCTGGCTTTGGGACAGAAAGGAAGGGAGTGAGATTTCCTCACTTTCTGAGGTGCCCGTGGGTCAGTGCAGAAGTGATGCCCATCATCCACTGGTGATGCCATGTGTCTGTGCAGCTCCTGGCACATCTCTGCCTCTTCCACAGTGCAAGAGCCATGGCCTGTCACAGATGATGATGATGCTCACAGGAAATCAAAATCCCTGCCATGAAAACACAAAGGGCAGACTCTATTTTCAACAATACTTTTTTCCTCTCCTGGTTTGTAGGAGTGGAAGAAAAAGTTTTCATTCAGAGGACGACATTGGGGTTGAGGGAGGAGATGGGGATTTCAGAAAGTGATTGTCTATACCAATGCAAAAAATATAATTGGTCCTCTCTGAGTCATGGACTAGTTCAGATTGAACCTGGCATTTGTAGCTCATCTGGCCCCTGCTTAAAAGAGGGGCTGCTTCAAAGGGAGAGAAGGTTTCTCAGGGCCATGTTCTGTCAACTTTTAAAAATCTGCAAGGTTAGGTGTTTTACCATCTTTTTGTGCAACCTGTCCCAGAACTTAACTGTCCTCCTTTCGATTTATTTTTTAATGAAGTAAGGATTTGTCTTGTTGCAAATTGAGAGCGTTGCCTTTCATCTTTTCACTGTGTGTATCTGAGAGAAGTTGGACTCGATCCTCTCTGTAGCCATCTATCAGGAGTGAAAGGCACCAGTTAGATTCCCTTCTTTAATCTTTCTCTTCTTCAGGCTGAACAAATTCACCTCCCTTATCCTTTCTCATCTGTTTTGCTCTCTTGATAGTCCACTGCTGGACTCAATCTAATTTATTGATGTTCTTACACTCTGAGGAGGGAAAACAATCCAAAAATGAAACTGGGTTTTAGTTGTGGTTAATATTTTGTATTAATTGTCTACTCTGTTGACATCAGATGCTCAAGCCTTGGTCATAACAGTAATAGAATGGCTCTCATTCCAATGCTGGGCACACCAGGGTGTACCTGCTTGGCCTCCTTGGAAGAGCCTGTTTCCTGAACACACTGTGCCCAGGCCATCCTGTCCCATTCCTCTGGCTCTCTGTGATAGCAATACAGTTAATTGTCTTTTTTCTCATTGCTGAACTGACTGGTTTGTCCTGGAGATGCTGAATTTGTTTTCTTCTTTCCCAAAGTAAGTGCATACATTCCTGTGGACTTTTACAAAGAAATTAGAGACATCTAGGAAACAGGAGTAGAAAGCCCTCAATTTCTTCTTCTATGAATAATTTAGTGCCAAGTTAACTGAAACATTTGAGAAAGAGATTTTTGGTGGCTAGCTTCATTAAACCCTCTATCCCCAAATGGATTCTCTATCAGTGTCAGCATCCAACACTTCATCTTGTCCCAGTCACAGCAAAATAAAATGCAGGGGGAGGGAGAGGCAAACCAGATTATTGTTGCCATGAGGAATGTCTGTGTGTGTGCACATGTGCTCTATAAACTTAGAGTGAGGGGGAAACAGAATCTGTGTGAAAGGAAGGAGGGAAGCCCCAAACTGTCTCATCCTTCCCAAACGAGCGCTGGTCGGGGTTTGGGGCCACACTGCTGTGATAAAGGGGGTTGTGCCACACTCCATCCCACTCCTCTGGAGCAGGAGTTCCACTCAGAGCATTCTGTTCTCGTCCACTGAGCTTTTCCCAGCACGGGGAGTGGGACCCCCTTCTCTTGGCAGAGGTCCCTGTCAGATCTGTCTGTGCAGCTCCTTCCGTGGGCAGGGCCTCCATCTGCTGCTTGGCAGGGAGGGGAACTTTCCTCTCAAATGTTTTCTCTCTCCCTCTCTTTCACCCTGTTTAAGGTATCCCCTTTGGAAATCGACTTCCAGGATTTATTTTTGCACAGGGTTCATACTTTGTTTTACATGCTCTGGCTTGCTTTTCTTTTCACAGGACACCACCCCCGAGCCCTGCTTGTCCTGGCAGAGGGGAGGATGCTGTTTGCCTGAACGTCACCTTCAGTGTGCAGCAGGTCTAAAGATGTGACAAGGACACATGCTAATGCCTTTCCCTTGCAGTTAATAGAATAACACAGATGGGAAGGGTTACACTGGGATCTGACACTCACTCCAAGCTCAAGTTCAGGAGATGGGGTTGGACACTGCATTTTAGATCAGATCATTCCTGCACAAACTCACCTTCCTACTCAGCATCAATTTTCTCCTGGTACCCTAAACCCCATTTGTTTTGCTAAGAATGTCCCCCTTCCCCTTCTACTCTCCTTTTGAGAGCAACATGTAGAGTTGGATACACCTTCAACAGCTGTTGTAGAATGAAATATTCCCCAAGAATCAGTGATGTTCAAGTGAAAAAGTGTCAACATTTTCCACTGCGACACCACCATTTGTTTTGAAATTGTGACTTTTAAAACATTTGGCATTTCTGAGTGTTGAAATATCACGTAAGAAAATAATTCCCACTAAAATTAGATACCTTCTTAGAAATATTAAATTGATTTCAGTAAAAATTCCATATTACCAGTTTTGTCATGTCTAATCTGACTGTTCATGTTTTTGATTCTGTCTCCTGTTTCTTTGTAGCCACTTTGACATGTCCTCTGACATTCTGTGTGACAGAGCCCACTGGGGAATTTGCAAGCCTGAAGATTTGCCTCTTACAAGATTCCTGCAGGAAACGCACAGAAGAACAAAGCTTTGGATTATGCCTGTGATGGGAAAAGCTGCAGCGATGACTGACTGCAAAGGCTGATCCTTCTCACACCAAATACCACTGCCTTGCCACCAGGTATGCACCATTTCACAGTGTCTTTCATAAGAACCTTCTGCCAGCTCCCCATGAACCCTCAAGATCAAGATTCTGACTACTAGGAAGTCCTTAAAATTAAGGTTTTGAGAGTATCTCTGTAGTGAGAGGAATATCTGGGATCTGTTCTTAGCTACACATGGGCCTCAGAGTATAAATGTATTTTCTACAAAAGTTTTTTTTAAAAAAACTCATATCAATAAACAAAGCTTTATGTTAATTAATGAAAATAAGATCAAAAATGCAATTAAAAATGTATTTTTCACTGGAAAAGACACATTTTAACTGAACTTACTAGCAATGAAAATACTCAATTTGTACTGGAAACTGAGCCTATAAGGTTTTCATAACCACAAATGCATTGTTGGTGGGAAGCACTCAGTGACCTGCTTTCTGATTAGAGAACTAACATTTGTGCCTGAGAATCACTGCCTGCCTGTTTCAGCTCATTTCTTTCAGAATGGGCAGTTTCAGAACTGCTTTTTCACTCTGCTTTCGATACTTCTCCATGAATTTCACAGCAGAGGGTGTGTACCTCTGTCAGCCTGGTACCTTCCCATAACTGTGACAGCTCACTGATGCCTGATTCAGAAATCAGGATCTCCAATTCAGAATTCAGGATGTTCCTCCCCTGCCTGGCAACAGCTCTGAGGTTCATTCATGCTGCTCAGACCATGCAGAGGAGGAAAAAGAGCAAGCTCAGTTCAGGGAAGCTCAAAGCCTCAAATTCAAGTGAAAGGTCCATCTAGGTCAATGAAGAAGAGCTTCCCCATAAGGAGCATGAGGAAGAACTGCTTCAACTAGAGGCTTGTGGAAACTCTGATCTGGTTTTGGAGGTGCCTTTCTTACTCCACTGTAGAAAAACCTGAAACAGCAACATTTTGACCCAAATTTCTGGGTCAGGGGAGTCCAGGTTGCGATTCCTACAAAGACCAGCATCCCCACAAGTTCTGGTGGATGTTCAGTCTCCTTATTTGGGGCAAGGCCTAAATGCTTTTGTCATCCTGACCTTTACTCTTCGTTGCAGTTGCACTTCTGACTCCTTGACCAAGAGCTCTCACAGGGCAGAGCAATTAGTGCCCATCACAGGGAGAGCTTTTGCAACATGGGTGATTGCCCACAAGAAACACAGTTGAGACCACCAACAGTTTTATTTGTTTTTCTTCCAATTTCTTCTGATTGAGAAGCTCATGAGACACATCTCATTTCCCTGGAGGTCCCCAGGGAAGCAGTGGTCAGACAGTGCTTTTCCAGCCTGCTCTGGGCAATGCTGGTGGTACAGCACTGCTCTGGGGTCGCTGTGCTGGTGGATCTCTTAGCACAGGCAGTCACACAGATTATTAAAGTCTGCCTAATTGCAGTCTGATTCGATGCAACTGGCAGCTTATTTCAGCCCCCAGACTTTTTGTTTGATGGTAAATGCTTTAATTCACCATTACTCAGAGGTGATTGGAACAAGTTACCCAAAGAAAAAATGGTTTAGTGTTCTGAGCTGCAGGCTGTGAAGAATGAAACAAGGATCTGTCCTGTTGGAGGTGGTGCTAGAGAGGCTCCATTATGGGGGGGAACCACTGTCCTGGCTGTTTGAAAATAGCCCCCTACTCACTGCAGTGTCAGGGGGAGGTTTTCAGATCTAGATCTGTCTGCAGACTTAAGTTTAAAAAGTTCAGATGCCTTTGCACTTCTTTGCACTAGGGTATCATAGAATCATAAAATACTCTGAGCTGGAAGGGACCCACAAGGATCATCCAGTCCAGCTCCTGGCCCTGCACAGACACCCCAAGAATCCCCCCGTGTGCCTGAGGGTGCTGTGAGTTGTGCCCACAGGTCCTGCCCAGGGCAGTGGGTAACATCCACATGGCATCAGCCTTTGCTACTCTGAGCAGGAATTGGTATCCCTTGGGATCACACCCCTCCCTGTTTCCTCCAGTTTGAGGGAGGTCAATAATTTGCTGGTGGCCATTTAACCTCAGGAGGCCTTTTTGCCTTCCTGTCTCCTGCCCCACACAGCCTGAGCTGCTCTTGCCAGCAGGCTGAGCTGAGGCTCCCTCATTTCCTCCCTGGGATTCCCCTCTTGGATGGGAAAGGCTGGGAATAGATTAAACTCCCCTCTTCCTCTGTGGCTGCACTATTAGTCCTTGCTGTGCAGGGGAACAGAACAAATCCCACTGAGTTCTGGGGCTGATTCAAATAGAGGCAGAGCCTTCACTTTAACTGCACCTTGATAGGAATATCTCAGAGTTCTGCCATGTAAATAAAATATGCCAACACATCTACCTTCTAAAACTGTCTCTACTATAATTAGGGCTTGCCTCTACTGATATTAGTTGTAGTGTTTCCATCAAGTTTAGTTTCGTCTGGGTTATCTTAAAAATGAGTTTGGATGGTGTCATTTGTGGTTCTTTGTCATCTTCTTGAATTCAACCTATTTTCATAAAAGAAAGATCTTTGCTTCCTCAGGCCATAGGTACAGCACAGACCTGATTCCTGTCACCTCATAAGCCACAAACAGTTACAAGATCATGTCCAATAGTGGTTTTTATTATTTTTTTTATTTTTTATAAAAATGTCCCAATTATCCACAAAGTGTGTTTTGATGGTGGGGCTAAGGCACAGCGTGAATGCCATTTCATTTAAAGCATACAATTAAACACATGTGTGTGTAGATTATAGAACTGTTTGGGAAAAACAGCTTGAAGATAAACATCCAATGAGCCATTTGTCTGTTAAGATAGCCTATGTTTATTCTCATTCCAGAGATTGTGTGTCTGATCAAACCAGATTTATAACAAAACATTCAAAATATAGGTTATTTTTGGACTAAGAGAATAAAGTTTTCCTCTGCCACAATGCCTGCAGAAGGAGCTGGCAGTGCCAGGGAACACCATGTTCTGGGCCTCCTGCTTATCACAGTTGTCCCATAGGCCTCTTTCATTCCTTGTTTGTTTGTCTCTGTCTCTCTCTTGTCCTACATTTAGATTTTAAGCTTCTTGGACAGAGTGTGATTTGGCATTCATTGTTCCAACAGTCAGAGATTTATTCCAGAGGAGCTCTGGATTTGGGACCAAATGATGATGATAATAGGGATTGAATGTAAGACACAAAAGAAAGCTCCACAGCTGAGCCTGAATTTGAAAATGCAACATTATGGAAGGTTTATAAGAAAGCACACATTTTGCAGATCTGTGTTTAGTTCCTCTTTCAGTCTCTGATGAATTCCAGGGAAGAGGTGACCACACATATCTAGCAGAGTTTCCTCCTAGTGACACCTCTGTGAGGACATGGCAGAGAACATTGGGCAACACACATATTTCATGTGACTTCCCTTTGAGTCATTTGTCCCGTTGTCACCAGAGCATCTCCCATCCCATCCCATCCCTTGCTTTCTGAGAATTTAGTTGGGTTTTAGGTTTCTTTTTCCTTGGCACACTTCTCCCTCCCTTCCCCTGGTGCCAGTCCCGCCTCGTTCCTTGGCCCCTCTGTGGTACCTGTTTGGGTTTCAGTGCCATTGGCAGAGCCCAGTTGTGCCCCTGGAACACAGTCCTGGGCAGAGAGGAGAGGGAGGTGGGTTAGGGTGGCATCATTCCTGGAAGAGCAGCAGGAGATGGAAGGTGTCCATGAATTCAGGGCTGTTTTTCAGGCAGACTAAATTCTACCTGTGTTCTCATGCCTAATGTTATCCACAGGATATTCTGGACCTTCAGGGCTGCCAAACCAATAGGAAACCAAAGCTGAAGTAGGAGAATTAGATGGAATACAGCTGTTGGAGGCCACATGAGTCCTCACAGTCATGGAACTTACTGGCACAGCTCTGTGAATAATGGGCTCTTTTCGTGCTCTGACAATTCTGAAAACATGCAGCAAAATATTTGTGAAGAACTTTGAATGTATTCAAAACAATCTGTCTTTAGAAAGTGTGTGAACTGAAAAGCTGTCAGCCTTCCTTCCTTAGCCAAATGAGAAATTTGCTTTAATTTTTGTTCATTTAGTTGGTATTGTTAATGTAACTTTTTTTTAAGCATTAAATAAAAAAACCCACAAAGTTTAAAATTATGATTGAAAAACGTAGATATTTCCTTTTGAAAACTTGAAAACTAAACATCTAAATGTTCTTGCACTGGTTTTATGGTTTGAGAAGGGTATTTTAAACCACTAGGTTTTGCAGCAAGTAGTACAGAGCTGAGGAACATTTTGTTTGATCAGAAAGGAGATATTGCTGAAATCTTTGCTGTAACACTTTGACCAGCTCTAGGCATCGACCTTGTCTCTTCTCCCTTCCTGAATAAATTCAGACACTACCAGAGGCAGTGCATGGCTTCACTCAAGACAGGAACTGTAATGTTCTTTGGTCCTAAGCTGTGCAAGTAGAAGAAAGGTTTCATCATCTCTGTTGCTTGGGATTTTTGGTTTTCTGGGGGATTATGATGTAAAACTCTCCACACTGCTGCCAGAAAGGCAAACAGTCTGAGGAGAAAGGGAACCTGTGTGCTCTGAGTGACAGGACAGGGTCTCATATTCCTGCATGGGATTGTTTTGTCTCAGGCAGAGAGCTGTGGGTTTGTACTGCTCAGGTGCTCTCTGCACATGTTTACATACAATGGAAAAAGGGGTCTGCCCACCCATTCCCCAAGAAATGAATAAAAGTCCCTCCCACTTGCAGAACAGATATTCCTCTGTTGATCCTCCTTGCAGATGGAGAAGTGCAGTTAAAGGGGTGGAAGAAGGGTTAATGCTGGGACCTTCACTTGGAAGTAGGCCACTCTAAAAGACATAAATGACCACGAAGAGTGGAAGGTGAACAATTACAATTTCTTTAGAACAAGGAGGCTGCTGGTGCTTCTCCAGGAACTCAGGGTCAGGTCCAGGTTCACACTCACTGTCAGGCTCCTCTTCACTAAGTCCCAAACTCATCTGGAGAGGTGACTCAGTGGAATAATTTGCCACTTGCCTTGGATGACCCACAGATGTCCTGGGATGTCCAAAAATGGAATATTATTTCTTTAATCAGAGGGAAAAGGCACTGGACCAACAGCAGGACATGTTTGGTGCATGTGGTTCTCATGTGCAATTCATATGTGATGTGTTGAAACCATGAAATGTGGGAAATGTGGACCTGTGTGTCTGGAAAGCAGAAAGCTGATGTCTGATAGACCTCAGCTGGGACTTGCACAATAGAGAACTGTGGCTGTGCTGTGTCTGTGGTGCATCTCAACTCCCAGTGAAATACTGGTTTTTTTGTTTCTTTGTTTGTTTTGGTTTTTTTTGTCCCTTCACACAAAACTTTAGGTTATTTTCCACTTCCAGACTGAGAGAAACTTCTGTTGGAAAGTACAGTTCCAACTAGTTTAAAGAGCTTCTTTAACATCTCTCCCTTTTCCTTCTTTTTCCTTCTTAAGATGTTTTATCTTACCTTGGTGCCCTGAAGCTCCTGTGACTGGGATCTGTTTGCTCAGACCCACCAGAGGATGTAAGCTCTCATCATGTTGTGATAGTGTTTGGCAAGTGGGGACTTGTGTGGTGCAGTTTCGAGTAAATAAAAAAACCTCTGGGCAAGATTGAAGGTTTGGGAGAGCAGAGCTGTGTCTCTGCAGTGGTTATGGTGACAAATGTAAAACATTTGTACAAAGGGAATAGATTAGTCACCAGCTGTTATTATAAGCCTTTCACATTATTTAATGACCAGAGTAGGCTTTAGGCAGCCAAGCAGGAGACTGTATGGCCCCTGAGTGCCTCTTACAGCCCTGTAAAACCAGGGCATGATCTTACCCTCTCTTATCTCTAATGCTACTTGCAAAATAAAACATACTGGTATTTGGCTTGCCAGCCATAGATGCAAACCTCTGCAGAGCTTAAGGGTGTTTCATTAGAACTCCATTAAAAATGAACAATCAATTTAAAAAAAATAGTCAGAATCCACAGAGCAAAGCCTCCCAATATAAACCATTCCCAGTCTCCTTTGCTTGTCCCGGGAGTTTAGGTGTGTTTTGCTTATAAATCGTGATTCTTGCAACCATTAGGAGTGCAGAATACTTTTATTTATTTATCTGTGTGTTTAAACAGAGTTTTAAAGCCCTACACAGATCTGGGCATGGGCTTGTTAAACAGAGCAAAGGCTCAGCGTGGTGGTGTTTTGTTCTGCTTTTAGGGGCAGTTTTGTCCCTTGCTGCAGCTGCTGCTCCTCCTTTACCAGCCAGGCTCTTCACAACATGTGCTTGGGATGGTTTCTGAGTTGCCAGGCTGGATACAGATGATTGTGTCTGGCAGAGTGTCTGTCTGGTGTTGGTGGTAAAGCAAAGCAAATGTGCAGAGCTCTTGGATGCTGCTGGAAATGTGAGCCCTGGCTGTGCCTCCCTCCAGCCAGGATCCAAGGGATGGGGGCTCTCAAGTGACAGGCTCTTGATAGTGGTTTGAAACTATTTTCCCTCAGAAGTGGCAAGCCTGGTGGATATCTAAAACAAACCCTAAGAGAATTTAAGACAGATGAACTCTGGAGGGATTTTTTTTTCCTTGACTCAAGATTATTAAGGTGATTATTAAGGTGATTAAATCTGAAAGCCCCTCTGATCTGTGTTAGCTCCACTTGCTAGTGAGATATCTACATGTAGCTGCCAAAGAAAGATCAATACAAGGGTGACTAAAAGGAAAACAGATAATTGCTGAGATATATTGGAAGATCCACAAAGAGTTTTCAGGGTCTACACTCACCCGGAAGGAGATGAAATGCAAGGGAGATGCTCTAAATGGTGTCACTCAGAGATCTCAGGGAAGCAAGTGGCAGTAAAGTGAAGTCATCAGGGACCAAGTTGGAAGCAGTGGTTTGACACAGCATCATATTCAGCACAGGGAACCCAGCACTGCTCCTTCAACAGCCTCAAACTAATTAAGAAGTTTCTTGCCTCAATAACCTCCATTTTTCCCCACTGCTCTGTCTCAGTCACACGGCCTGTCCTGGTCAGACAGAAGGGACCATATTCTGCAAACATTTACAATTCCCTTTGCTCTCCCAAACTGTTTTTGGATAGCAGGTGGACACCAAAGTTCATAAACATTTGTAGTGTTGGGTTCTTGACACAGAGTGTCTGAAACCGTTTTCTTTTCAGCTACCTTAGCAAGGTGAGTCGAGAATCCAAGATCTCAAAATACTTGGCAAGCAGATAACTACAGCATATTCTACTGAAACATATTGCAAAACTTTGTATGATCTTTAGTCTCTAAGGTGTTGCTTGTTTAGGTATAGACAAATCCACATTTTGAAACGAAAAGTTGGTTGTACTAAAAAAAAACCCTGGGGATTCCAGTGCCTAAGACTGTCAGTGCTGGGTTTGACTCCACTTGGCCTTTTTAATTCCCATTTCCCTGGTTTAGGAGGGCTGGTGCTGGGGCAGAGCAGGCTGTGCTGTGGGACCAGCTCTGATGAAGTGAAGGGCTCGTGTGCTGCTGGCTCTGAGGTGAAAACAACCACTCTGAAATCTCAGGGCTTCCTTAGAAATGTAAAAAAATGGGGTGGGAGCATAAGTTAATTGTGCTTTTACACACTGTTATACTTGTCAGCGTGCCAGACTCTACATTTCTTCCAAGGGTGAAATGAAAACTCCAAATTCATGTGGTTATGAAACAATTTCAGAATGAGCACTCAGCAAAGAATTATAAAGTGGGAAAGACACAGTCCTGTGTCACAGCTGGTTGAGAAGGGGCTGTGTTGATCAAGGTTTCTTGCAGCTTGGAGGAGCCTTTTGGAGTGTATTGAAACCATTCTGTGTCTGTGTGTTGAATGTGTGCAAGGTCCTGATTTGTTATGACATTTCTTTGATTAGGGGATGAGGCAACTGGCAGAAGGCATCACCATCATTCCAAGAAATCTCATTTCTCTGCAACTGCAGATTTGAGAAATGAATCTGTTTTGCCCTGAATTACACTGGAATCCATTCATGGGTTGCAAACTGGGCATGGCAAGAAATCAGGGGCACTGCAGGGGACTTCTGGAGAAATGCTGATTGCAGTGGGAGACACTGAGGAACAGGGACCAAGCCCATTTTCTCTCCTGCAGTAATGGAGCCTGAGGTACCTGAAGGCCTTTCTTAGCTAAGCTTGGGTCAGCCCCTCTTGGTTTTAGTCCTGGGACTGAGGGAATGCAGCACCATTTTAAAATTGCATTAATAACCCTTGTGTTTTCCTTCTGGACCGCAGGTACTTCACAGAGACTGTATTTGCAGGCTCAGTCCTGATTGGCATCTCCAGGAAGGTAGAGTCAAGTCTCAAATAAGTATCTCATTGGACAAACAGCATTTTGCTTATTTTTGTTGGTAGAGATGAGTCAAGGAGGGAAAAAATGCAGAAAGAGGGGGTCAAAATACCCTGAGTCTTAATCCAAACTGGAGAAAACCCATATTAAACAACTGAGTGTGCCTGAACTTATCACATGCAAATCTACTCTTTTAGACACATAGGCCAAGACACAGCTTTAAGGATTTGAGTCTAACTCTCACTTGGATTGTGAGCTCCCATTGATGACACCATGTGCTAATTCAGGCTCCCAGGTTTCCGTGCACTGTTCGTACCATGAAGAACAGTTGGTCTTGAGGGAAAACATTTACATAGATGACAGCTATTTTCGGGAAAATGAAAAGTACTGGGTGGAAAAGGAGGTTTTGACATCGTGTGAAATACGGGGTTTACACACAGGAGTTTTTGCTGTGTGTGTATAAACGGGTGATTTGCCATCTATTGATTCACACACCATTTGTAAGCGTCTAATTTATTTATTTATAGAGATGTATGGAAACCAGGGTTTGAAAAGCAGTTTGCATAACATCTGGTATGTCAACAATGTAACCTTTCAATTTACTTGTTGGTAAAAATGTCAATGTAATGAACCTGGCCTCAGCATTGGTTTACACAGATTTGCTGGCAGACAAAGCAGTAATGATTTGCATGTCAGTGTGAGTGACATGTGCCCTCCAGATTTGAGTAGTTTACACAGCTAAGAGGAATAAAAAGGGTAGAGCACATGGCTGGTTCCTCACGTACTTGTGCTGGCAGGACAAATCTCATGTATTTGTGTGGTGTGAAACATTCCATCTCATTTTGACTTTTCAAAAGCTGCCTTTGATTTTTCACTGAAACTACTTTTTTTTTTTTGTTTTGGATGTATGATAAAAAAGATAAGAGAAAAAAGTAGACCCGAGATTGACTTCAGATCCAGAAGCACATAACCCATGAACCTTTCCTGCCCTTGTTTCAATTACTTTCACAATTTATGTATTTTCCACAGACAAAGATGTTGTACTGGGATGTGACAGAGGAATCTAGTGGATTCTTGATTACTCTTAATAATATGCCAACAGGAATGACAGCAATAATGCATTGTTTACACCTTTTATATTACTGCCTGTACAAGATGGGTACCATAAATCACATCACATTTTTGTCACTCTGTGACTCACTGCTTGACAATTTGAAAGTAGAAGAGTAATAAATGCAGTTGATCCTGAATAGAAAAGAACCTTGCTTAAGTGGAATCAAAGTCCATGGATGGCACCAGATATTCCTCTTTATTTTAGGGAGTTTGGCCTTTCCCAGAGCTCCATTGCCCAGCCCCTCTCCCCAAATTACCTCTGTGAAAATGCAGGAGACCTGATCTTAGGAAATTGCAGGTTATCTCCTCCTTGCTCTCCTGCCCTGACTCCTCACCCCAAAGATCTGCTTTGAGGTTTGGTTTTCAATCAAGTTACCAAAAAAAAAGAGGTGGAGGAGGGCAGGAGACAAGGAGACAGTTACTTGACCACTTTGCTTGTGCTTTTTCTTTTTCCTTTTGTGTGTTTTGTTTTACAGCACCAGCTGCTTCCCATTGTTCTGCCCACACCATCCTGTTTGGGTCTGATTTGGGTGGTGTGTGTCTGTGTCTGTGAGGGAGAGGGTCTCAGGGAAAGCTTTGTGCATCTGTTATTATCTGATAGCTTAAAAAAAAATTACAACCATATATGGGCTCACACTCACAGCTAAGAAAAGGAAACCAGCTTTTCCACAGCTCTCTTGTTTTGGGGGCAGATTTCTAGTCTCTAGATGAATACACAGCCTGAACCAATGCCAACTGCTTGTAAGGGCTTCTAGGGTTTTTTCAGTCATTCTTTTCTACTCACTGCATATATCTGCTATTTGTCCATCATTAATATTTCCTTTATACATTTAAAAAATATTGTAAGTTGATATTTTACTTTTAATCCAGTTGGCCAAACTCCATCATAGGACCTGCAGCACATCCAGTGCCTGGGGTGATGTGCAAACCCTGCAGCTCCTGGGGGGGAGCAATGCTGGAGCAGAGCTCCCTCAATCCCAGTTTCCACTTCAGGAAATACAGGCCAGAAAGGATCTGCTGTGGCAGGGATGTGCACTGGGGGTGCCCAGCATGAGAGACCTGCAGTGGGGCACCTTTCTCTGCAATCCAGGCAGATCCAGGTACTCCCAGATATCACAGGATTCGATGATCTGATTTTTAAAAAAATGTCTTTATTAAAAATTTATTAACTGTTTGTGTGACACTTCTGATTGTAGTCCTGTTTAGGCAGAGGGGTTTTTGCTTTAATCAGATGGTTTTTTTAGGCTGGAGCTTTTTAGCAAAAGGCACAAATTCAGTGTCTTATCTGGCAGATCAGATGCACCTGAAAATACATATGGGGTAGGCTCTCCAGAGGTTATTGGGGAACGAAAGGAATGCTGGACAATATTGGGTAGGGCAAGGCAGGACAGGATAAGACTGGCAAGAAAGTTATATATTTGTAGAGAGGAACACATAAAAATCACTAATTACACAAAGGTTATACAGCTGAGGACTTTACTGACAGATGTTGTTGGGGGTTATTTTAATGTACCTAAACAATAATAACAAACCCCTATAAATATTTGAATGGCGCTGACATTTATTTATTTATTTATTTATTTACTTGCATGGGGCTCCTGCAGAGTTCTCCCTCCAGCTCTGTCGACTCAGGGCCCCATCCAGCTTGGGCTCTGTGTAACATTACTTACAACACAGCATTATTTGGAGTCCCAGGCACACTTCCCACCACATTAAAATCAGGTTGAGCTCTCACAGGTTATGCTGCTGGCCTGGAAGGTACAGTCCTTGAAAGACAATCCTTGAAAGGATTTCCCCTTTCCCCCTTTTGTTGGGCATTTGCTCTTTTTTACCATCTGGATTGAAAAATGAGGACGTGACTGAGTCGAAGCCCAAATCCCACCAAGATTCTTTGCTGTGTAGCCAAAAGCTGCTCAACCCTCCTTCCCTCTCCTGTATTTTGCCTGTAATGTTAAATTTCTCTGCTCCTTGTTTACACAGATGGAGGCAACACGTTCAGTTGCAAACCCAAAGCCCAACCCAGCAGCTCCCAACAGGAGCTGCTCTGCCCTGGCACCTCTGGAGCCTCAGATCCAGACTGAACTCCCAACTTCAGCTTCTCCACTTCAAACTCCTGGAAAGATGTGAAGCCCTTGAGCTCTTGAAGGCTCTGAACCACTTGACCATTCCTCTTCACTGGATAAACCACTCCTGCTTGTTTATCTTTCCTGCTTTTTCATGCTCTGGACTATCAATAAGGTAAGAAAGTGCTTCTCAGGCTGCACCAACACTCTCATATGTGCTGAGCTCCTGATGCACAGGCAGAAATCATCCATGTGTGCACACCAGCTGCATTTTTGGGGGATGCTGAGCCCAGGATTCAGAGCCCATCCATGGAGAACAGAGCTTCTCGAGTTTATATTTCCAGGAATGCCTGAGGGCTGGAAGCAAAGCCACTGGTTAATGTGCATTTGGAAGGAAAGGCCTGGTAGCCACCTCCAAACACACTGGGAGGCTCCTTTCACTTGTGCAGTGAAGGAAAGAGGAGTGACTAGAGGAGAGTTTGACTTGACTGGAAATGAGGTGGGGAAAAGAATAACAACAAAAAAATAAGGTGTAGGGCAACAGTTAGTTCAGAGAAGAGGCTTATAGAGGGTTGAGTTTCATTTTGGGGTTCTGATTTATCTGAGCTGAGCGTGGCATCAGCTGAAATTCAGACCGAAAGTAGGACACAAACTTAATTGCAAAACCAGCTGAAACCACAGGATGCAGTCACAGAAAATTCTCACTCGTTTGAGGCTGGCATAGGGTTTCACTGAGCTTCAGCAGGAGGTTTTGGGGGCCCCAAAATAGATTCAGGGAGTTAAAATTCGGTTGCTTTCCCAAATTCAACCCTGGCCTAGCAGAATTACTGAAGGGGGTGATTAGAGAGCATCCACACAAGTGGGAGTGACGGCTGGCTGGCACACTGCTCCTCCACCTAACAGGGAGATTTGGAGGGGATGTGTTGTAACTGTGGGTGTAAACAGATATGGTCATCCTAAAATACCTCTGTCCAACACCATGGCAAGGAGTGACACGGAAACCGAAGGTCAGCAGCTGTTTCTCTTGCAGAAAAAAGTGACCCAAGAGCCTCAGACCTGCGGAGACTGGGCAGCCACAGCTCTCACACTGCTCTTCTAATTGTCAGCTGCTGATGGCTGATTCCTGGAAATAACCAGGGAGAGAGAGGTCTGTGCCTAACATGAACAGACTTGTGGTTGCACTGAAAAGCCAAAACAACAGCTCAGAGCCAGTCATTGCAGTAGCATCGCTGCCTCTCTGACACCGTGGCTGTGCTGCTCCCCCAGAGAATATTTGCTGCTACAGACATTTGTCCCACTCTGGATTTCACTCCTCCTGCCACTATTCTGCTTTCCTCTATGCAGGCAGACTTGGTCTGGCTCTCAGCAGCCTGAAGTGTATTTTTTCCTGTGTTGGATGCAGACAGGAATCCTGTGGGATGGGTCAGGGCTCAGGAAGGTGTTGCACAGAGGGACTCCCTTGCACTGGTGCTCACCCTGAGTTACTGGGGAGTTCCTCCACCCTGCTCTGCCTCCCTCATTGCCGCGAGGGCACAGACATGCAGGGGAGGAGCTGCAGAGGTTTTGTTTCTTCACAGTATTTCGGAAACCAAAAATATCTGAGACTGGGAGACATTGCCTTCAGCTCTAAACTGTGCTCTCCTTGGGTATCCTGAAGGCATGGGATCTTCAGGAGGCCCGATCCTGCGCACAGTGGGGGAAGCTGAGGATGTGATGCAAAGCCAGTTTATAGCAGGACAGCAGCTGCTGCTGAGCTGAGTGGATTTTGGGCAGCAGAGAGGTCAATCCTGTTACTGGGACAGGCGAGCATTGAAACAGCATTTTCTGGTGCCTTTGGCATTTGGAATTAATGGGTGTGAAGCTTCTTTTCACTTCTGCTTTTCCTGTGCATGGTTAGTGTGATGCACGTGTGGGGTGGAGTTTTGCAATCGCCACATTTCCCCGTCGGTTTGGGTTTGTTCCTCTGATTTTTACAAGGGATGAACAGGCTATCACTTCAGGGCACAGCAGACAGCAGTGCATCAGGGGAGGGAAATCCAAGAAAAATAGTATCTGAATACTATTTGTCTTGCAAGCACATGTAGGCGTTTATTATTTCTGAGGGCGCTCTCGTCAGTCGGACACTGAACAGTTGTGACATCTGGAGCAAGTTACTGTCCCCAGAATCGGTTCACACAGTGTGGAGTTTGCTTTTTTAAATCCACCACAAATAAAGCCCAGCATTATCTCCCTGTCCCCACAAGGGCAAGTGGGAGCCTCCTGGGAAAATGCTGCAGCCTCCAGGGAGGCGGAGAGGTTTGGCAGAAGGGGCTGTTTGGGTCCTCTCTGCCTTGCCGTGGGTTGAGCAGTGATGAAACCCCCACTCACACTGGGAGAGGGGCCCCTGCTGAGGTGCACAGGAGATGAGACAATGGTCATTTCATTCAAACAGAAACAAGGACCAAGTGCAAACAATGACCCACAGCTCCAAATCCTCCGAACCGTCATCCCAGGCTGTGTTGAGGATCCTCCAGTTGGTGTTCACAGGTTTGTGCCTTGCTGACACCTCCCACTCTGCTGCTGGGAGCTGGGAAGGCCACAACCAAGTTGGCTTTCCTTCCCACCCCATCTGCCTGTATCAGGGAAGAAATACTGTCTGTTTGTTTAGGTAAGATATTAGTCTGCCCCCGGAGCTCCAGGTCACTGTAAATGTAACACAAACCCTATTTCCTGTTAGGAAAGGGGAAAAAATATGCCTGTGAATTGTCTCTGATGTGCTGCCAATTGTCAGGGAAGATTCAATTTGGTGGAGAATTACTGTGCTCCTAAAGAGCTGCACTGGTGATGGAGATTTAGGGCAGCTAATCTTGCCAGAAATGGGAGATTTGTCTTTGATTTCCATCAAACCAGGATTGTGCCTGGTTGCCCAGCCTGCATGGCACAAATGGCTTGGGGGGGAGGCTGAAGCAGCAGCTCAGGTTCATGGGACCATAGTGGGACACGAGGGGACACCTGTGCATGGCTGAAGGAGGGCTGGGCAGGGATTTGGGATGAGGCTGGCAGGTGCTGGGACAAAGCTTTCTGTCCTACCACGGTAGAGGAGAAATGGGGTTTTCTTGCTGCCTTGCCAAAAGGTCAGACCAAAAGAGACAAGAATTTGCTCTGTGTGTGTGATGCACACACGTGTTCACTGCTAATCCAATAACGCAAATATGTGACCTGTGGAATGACCCAAAGCTGCCACAATAAATAGTGCCGTGGATCACTCCTGGGTTTCACCTGCTTTTGCACTCTCCATAGCAAGGCCAATGTCAGCTGGTGTGTAAGCAGCACCACGTGGACAGGTGAGCTACAGCTACACATTTGGGGTCTCTTATGGTAGAAGCCATCCCCCCACCCCCTCCCAAAACTGGCAACAAAATGGGTTTCCCTTTTTTTTAAATTATGTTTATTGCAAAGGGTACTATTTTAACTTAGGGCTGGATAAAGGTCCACTGCACTTAGATAAAGCTGATGTTGTACATTGTGTTGCTTGACCTACTCTGTAGGCCTTGTCTCCCAGAACATTCATCCTCCAAAGTTTTCTATGGCAAAGAAATATAAAAAACTCTATGGTCTGTGTTCCATGGAATTACCCAAATGTTAATTGGATATCAGAGAGACTTTGCAACCAGGCATTCTCACTGTGTCCATGTGCCAGTGTTGAACCTTCCACAAAAGAGAACATCTAAATCATGTTAGCATTAGTGGCAGAGTAATTGTTAAATAAAAGCTGTATAATCCCTAAAAAGATTTAATTTTTATTTAGCTTACCACTGCAACCAACAATAGCTTGCTCAATGGCTGGAAGGAGACCAGAAGAAATGCAGAAAAGCACTTTTAAGGGCTATAAGGCATGCTTTTTTTTGCCATTTGGTTGCCTCTCCTAGCTGTTTTTATAGAGCTGGTGAGACAAGTGAGGGCTCAGCTGCTGCCCCACACTCCCTGTCCCTCCCCAGCCCCTGCAGGCAGAGACACACTGGCAGCATCTCCCTCTCCAGTCCCTGAGCACTCAGCCTGGCAGTGGCTGATGGATCTGAACCAGCTGGGCACACCCAGCATCAGCACAGTTATCCTCCCTGTGCTCCTTGGAAACGGGGTGAACTCCTCCTGTGCTCCAGTCCAGCCTTCCAGGCAATCCATGGGGGTGTCACATGTTCTCTCCAGCTGTTTGTAACACTCATCCAGGTTTTCCCTGGTAGGGTGGGTGAGTTTGGTCCAGCCCACACAGCTCCCATGGCCACGGGGGGACAGTCCCAGCCCTTTGTCCAGAGGTTCCTTCTTCTGTGGAAAGCACAGCAGCTGCTCCTGGCAGAAATACAGGTGTTTGTTCTCCTTTTCCTGGGGGGCCTCTGAGTTTCAGAGTGATGCTGTTGGAACACAAAATAAAAACACAACACCTTGTTCCATCCAATGCTGCTTAACAGAGACAGGGGGTCAAAAACCAGTGCTGCAGCCCAAACCACGTGTCTGCAAGGCTTGTATTCCTCCATCAGCCACTGCAACCACTGTGAGGTGTCACTCTCCCTCCCTGTCCCTCTCTCAAACACTTGCTGAACTGTCCCTGGCATCTGAAAGGCCTGGTTAGTTGATGATTTCTCTCCTGTTCCTTCAGCCCTTTGCTGGCTGCCTCCTGAATACCTGCCTGCATTAGGCTCGTCATGCTTCCCCTTTTTGCATGTCTATATATGTATATATAATTCCTATATACATATTTTATGCACATTTTATACACATATTTTATATATGTGTACTAACATTGAGAGAAAGAGGTGATTTGGCATCAGTGTTGCACTAAATGAAGGTGGGGTATTAACAAGAAAGCAAAGTGTTGGGAAAGGCCTCTCCATCTCCCTTGCCTGTGTTCTGAAATCTCCTTTAGAGATGGCTCCTTTCCAGTCACCCTAAATCCTATTAATCCCTTTTCTATTTTACTCAATTGAAAAAAAATGCCATCATTGCTAAGGAAGTTTGAGATCTACTTTGAAAGGGTAAAATGGACTTAATCTGGTTCTCGTGTGATAAATACATATTAAGCTTCTTGGTCTGTCTGCACCAAGGATGACAAAATGTAATGCTTTAAAATCGATGTAAGGGACAGATCTTTTATTAATCTTTCTAACCTACTGCTCTAAAATACATCCTACATTTAAAAATGTGTATTTACAGTATGGTTTTTAGCATAGGTGAACATATCCAAAATACCCAGGCAAAAAGTGTCTGCTACTCCAGTGTCATGAACTGTTGGGAAAAAATAGCTATTACTCACCAAATCTAGTATCCAGTTCCTGGGGAAAAGATATTTTCTCCTGAAAACACCTGCAGGGTAAAGTTTATTCCCCTTCTGTCAATCTGAGTAACAAAGTAAGGATGCTATAATAAATGATGGCAGGGGCTGAAAAAGATGTAAGAGGATGGAAAACAAATCATTAACCCACTGCACCAACTCTGCTGCATCTGATAACAGGCAGCAGACACAGGAGTGGCAGCACATCCCTTTCACCCCTGGGTTTATCTCCTCTTGCTTGTTTTGCATGGGGTTTTTTGTTTTATCCAGCAGCTCTGAATCTTGTCCCCTCTGTGATGAGCCTCAGACACACAGGATGCCCACCTTCACTTCCTGCAAAAGTCAGTATTTCCTAAAAATCTGCCCGTGCTCCTTCCCTGGCCCCGCTCGCTGGAGCTGCGCCGGGACAGCAGCTGACCAGGGTCACCCCAGTGGCATGGAAGGAGCCAGAACCCTCTGCAGTTTGTTATTCGTGCTGTTAAGTGTGACCTGGAAATTCGTATCCTTGTCTAACCAGCTGCCAGGTCCTTCCATTCCTACAAAGCCACTCTTTTTCCCTCCTTGCCCCTCCCTCGCTGTCTGTCCGTCCAGAGACACGAAAAACCAACGACGTGAGTTCATGCTCCTGACAAGATGAGCGTTGTCAGGAATATACAAGCTGTGGTTTTTCCTTTCTGCATCCTGAAAGTGAAGAAAAAAGACCTTTGATGTATCTGAAGTTCTGTTATTCTTTTTCCTTCTTTCAGCTAATAAAAGGTGTCATTATATTATCACACTTGTGTCCCTTCCATGTTTATCCTGGCCCATATTCTGCTCTGCAACAACAAGAACATAAAACATCCCATGAGAAACTCTAGGTTAAGTTTATTTGACTTTTTTTTTTTTAACCTATGTTGTAATCAGGATTGTTTTGCTAACTTAGTTCACTGAGGTAGTTTTTGGTAAAGGCTAAGATTTGCTTAAGTGGCCAGAAAGAAAATACATATGACTGGTTTATGCCTTGCCACCCTGAATTGTAATGTTTTGTTTATTATGACTTTGGGCATGTTTTATGGGTGAGTGGAGAGGTCACAGCCTCGCATTTGAAACCTGTATTTGTGCTTCACGGGTTCTGGGATTTGAAACCACAGTCACTGAACTTCTTGGCTGCCTTAGGTGACTGTGACCAAGTGCCAGAGCAGGTCCCCTCTGTGCTCAGCCTGCCAGGAGCTGAAGTGAGACACTGGCCTGGGATGGGAGCTCTCCAAAAGAGCAGATGAGGCTGAAATAGCCCCACCACAGTGTACTCTGCTCTCCTGTCTTCCTCTGTCCTCATTCCCAGCCCCTTGCCCTTTTTAATGTTCTTAAATGATCTTTCTTCAATCCCTTAATGTTCTTTCTAGTTAGTCTGTTCTTTTGGAGATCAATGTGTTTGGAAATGAATATGTGCTCATATCCCACATGGAAAACGTGTCAGAGATAAGCCCGACTTCTGTAGTGGTGGATGCAATTATAACAACTCAATACAAAAGACTCCTCACACTGCACATGGAAAAATGGCTTTGGGATGTGTCCAGTGCTTTGTATTTCCACACAAATTGAAGCCTTCTAAAAAAAATGAATTCTCATTAACCTAATGGGCTGTAGCTGTTTTACAGTGGAGAAAACTGAGGTCTCAAGATTTCACTGATGGCATTATGCCCACAGCAATCCCCAGGCTGATGATTTTTTTGCCACTCTCTCCTAAATTCTGTTCATCTGATGGTATTTTATGTCCCTAATACTGGTGGTAACAATGTTGATGCAGCCATTCCCTCCCAAAACAAATATTACCGTGAAGCTACTACAACAAACAATCCCTGTTGACCAACATTCACTGGTTCCTCACCTTTATATATATATATTTATATAATATTTCTAAGCTCAGTATGTTCAGTTTCATCCCTCTGTTGAAAGACTCCTTCTGTTAAATACAGTTTTTCCCAGGCCTTGGTGGGATGGATAAAAGAGCTGCATTAGTCTGTAAAATCACCCTGGGGAGATCCTGGTTCAGTTGTCACCTCCAGTTATTTTGTTCTGGAATAAACAACTGAGGTTCAGCCCTTTGACCTCAGGAAAGGAAAATTAACAATGTATCCTGAGGACACATTTGAGGAAAATTGTCTTGAGGAAAATTAACAATGTGTCCTGCCTAAACCAAGTTATCTCTTCAAATGTAGAACTAATACATCAGAAGTACAACGAAAACACACAATCTTCTTGCAAAAATGTATTTTTTTTATTCCACTGTCTGTGGCTTTGGACCTTATTTTTGTCATGGCCATTTACTAAATACATATACATTTTTCTTGTTTACTTCATGATCCAGCTTTAATATTTTAATGGTTTGTCCAGAATTACTAAAATAATTCAAAGCTCATCCCTGAGAGAAAAGCTGTAGCTGAAAGCCACCCCAGGGCTGGGCTGGGATCACCCCCTGGCTCCAGGAGGGCAGGTATTGATGGAGGCACGGGGAAGTGTCAGTTTGATGAGGAGAATGAGGAGCCCTTTGGAAGGTTTGTATAGATTTTGGTACCAATACCTTTACTACTGGTTTCCTAAGCACATCACAAATGAAACCCAAGCAGGATGCAGTCACATGGAAAAGCAAGCAGCAATGTATGGATGAATGAAGCAACCATGGTTAACAGCAGGACCCTGTCCTGGGTTTCAGAGGGGGGAAGAGGTGAACCAGAGAGGAACTGTTGTCTCCTGAGAAGACATTGGGGAATTTGGGATGCAAACGAAACGTGGTGTAGTACTGTGTAACAAAAAAAAGCTTCTTTTTTTTTTTTTTTTTTTCAGATTGGAATATTTTCCCATTTGCTCCAGTCCTCTCTGCCTGGCCGTGGTGGCTGCCCCTCAGCCCCCCTGGGAATGCTCTCCCCACACTCAGTGTACATTGGCAGCCACCCTGCTTCCAACTCTGAGAACATCCCACTCTGCTGCAGCAGGACTGGGAGAGTTTGGCTTTGTTTGTTTTCCTTCCCCCCCAGGAGGAGGCTGTTCCCGAAAATGCTCCCAGTGATTCTCACCTCAGGTACCTCCCGTGGGTTCCCAGGCTGTGGTCTGGGGGGTGGGAACAGCACAGGGAGTCATTCCTGCTGGTGCCCACAATGAAGCAGGAGAAAATCGTGCAACAACTGGCATCTCAGTGGAGGAGGAAGGCACAGTGTTACCCTTTCTTTATCAACCCAAGTCCTGGAGCTCAGCTCTGGCACCCGTGTGCTGCAGATAAAGCATCACTGGGGCTTTTCCCTGTATTGTTTGTGCAAACTTATTTACTCTACCCTTTTTTAATTCCACTTGGGGCCTGATCCTGCAAGCACCAGCTGACAGGATTGTGCAATCAGTTCTTTGGTGTCCAGAAGTGCATGTGCTTGGTGGCAGAGCAGCCTCTGCCTCCAGCCCCAGCTGAGCTCTGGTGTCTCCAGGCAGAGCTCTCGGCTCTGTGCAGTGTGTGAGGGGTGGCCTGGGAGGGGACCAGGCTCTGCTCCCCTGGGGAACTTGGCTTGCACATCAAGTGGAAACTTTCATTATTTACCAACTGGTCAAAATGACTTTGCTATTGACATAGGCTTCATTATGTCAGCCATTCCATTCTTTGAAAACATGGGCATAACAAAGACAGAGCGGTGGCAGGGAGGGGGAAATTCCATTTCTTCCTAAATTGAGTGGAAACATCTTCAGGAAAATTAAAGAAAAACCCGAGAGAAGGAGAAGAGCAAAAGAATTAACTGTAGCCAAAGCCACTTTCCTTTTTCTTTTTCAATCTCCCTTCCAACATGCTCCTGGTAAAATCATTACAAAGGCCGTTTATTTTTAAAATTGAAAGATTGGGGAGAGTCATAATGAGATATTATGTGTAAAAGTTGCACATAAATTTCCTTCTGTCATATTTTGGGCTCTCCTAACGCATCCCCTTGGCAGGCCTGAGGGAAGCTGATCGCTTTAGTATAGATTGTGTGTGCTTCAATAATATTGCCCAAGGACAGAGCTACTGGGTGGCTGAGTTGGCTACATACTGATTTAAAAATTAGCTGGGCTTTTATTTGCCACACTAAATTGCTCTCAAAAAAAAAAAAAAAAGGAAAAATGAAAAACTTTTATCTGAGAATGAAGCAGCGGGTTTGAAGCAAGACCCTTCTTTCCTTTCTTTTTTGGGAACGCGATTTTTTTGCTCACTGGAGAGTTTTGTGCTCTCTCAGCTTTCCAGGGAGCCATGGAGGAAAGGCAGGGTGGTGGTGTGTGATAGAGGTGAGGTCAGTGCTCAGTGGCTGCTCTCTGGAGTCTTTCCTCACGGGTTGCCCTGCACAGGTCTCAAGGATGTGGCCTTGGACAGTTCAGTGTCACACAACAGCCTGGCCTTGCTCTCAGGTCAAACACATCTGTCACCCTGTGACAGTGTAGTGACCCAAGATGCTTAAATTTCTTACAGAAGAGTCCTGAATGTTTTTCTGTTGTTTTTGTGATTAGTTGAGTTTGAAATGTACTCTCACATCTGCAGCCTGGGCTTTGTGCCCCTTCTCTGAGTCGAGGACTTGTCCTGAAAGCCATGAGGGTCATGCCTGGTTTTTCTGCTGAATTTGGTGGGACCTGATGAGGATTTTATTTCTTTATTCATATTTTGTTTGCATTGTCCCCGTCTCTCTGAGGTTTTTGTGCTTCCAGGAACTCAACTCGGGGATCTGTGCAGCTGCCAAGAGCTGGGACATTTCCTTTTCCTGTCCTTTCTTGGTCTAAACCAAAAATTGGTCTTCAAGGAGGCAAAGACCATCAAAGAGCAAAAGAATAAATAGTAATTCATACCAGTCTTTGCTAATATCCTTAATTTAGAGCTCTGGAGTCCAAGTCCTAGCCACATTGCCTCTGTATTCCATTTTTTTATGAAACATTTGACCTATTTACTCACTTTTTGACCCAGCAGTCTAAGAAATATAAGATGGAAAAGACATGACCAAAATGAGAGGTTTAAATAAATAGCTTTTAGTGTGGGAGAAGGCCAAATTCATTGTAAATGTAAACATGTATTTTTGACATGAGCCAAATCTATGTACCCTTATACTTTGGGCAAATCTGAGTGAATCTGAGCTTTACATCCAGTCTGTGTCTCAGTCCTGTGCCAAACAAACACTGGAGCTGTGACTTGGAAAGCCAATACTTTAGCTCGGATTCAGATAAACCTGCTCTGAACCAAACCTCCCAAGCTCGTCCCATTGGGAATTATAGTTAATTAAATTAAGATTTCAGTCTTCTTCACTGGTATCTTCATCTCTGGGTAGCAGCCTTGGGCAAGGTTGAAAGTGAAACTTGCTTCCTTTGCTGCAGGGCAGCTTTGTCTCCAATCGACTCCGGGATCAGGAGCTCCATGTGCAGCTGTTAAAGCTCCTCCCCACAAGCTGCTCTGCCAGCAGTTCTGAACCCCTGTTCCTGCAGGTATCCAGAGTGCTTTCATCTGCTGTGAACTGGAAAAGGAGGCCCAGGGTTTATTAAAGGGTTTGTGTTGCTAACGTGTCGTACATCACACCATTCATTAGGAGCAATTCCTCCCTCCCCAGTTGGGTGGCTCCCCAAGGCTGCCAGTGTGGATAGATTATATTCCCCTGCCTCCCCAGCCCACGCTGCAGGACTGATTGCACCCCAGAGACACTCCAACCTCTCCAGGTAATTCCATGGCTGAGGCTCCAAACCTAAGGAATTAAAGGAACCTCTGCCCTGGGCTCTGCTCCCCTGGTAATGAGCCCCAGGGCTGTGGCTGTGGGTCCGTGTGGGTCCATGTGTTCCCAATCACAGCCCACCCAGGGAAATGTTTGCTTTCAGGGACAGTCTGGAGAAACCTCACGGGGATGGGGGGGGGGTTATATATAGAGACGTGCATGTAATAATAATAATAATAATAATTATCCTCATTAGAAAGTTAACTCCAGTTGCTTCCAGGACTGGTGGGAGGGCTGGGTGAGGTGCCAGGAAACCCCAGCCCAGGCACAGCCCCTCACATGGCCCTGGGGGGCACTTGGGGAGCCCCAGGAGCTGCTACCTTCAGCAGGGGGCTGATGGTCCCCCTTCAGCTGGGGCTGCACAGGTGAGGTGGGCACATCCTTTGTCTGTTCTCTCACTGGAAACCAGTTGCTTTTGTAACATTTTGCACCCAGCTTTGATCCCACAGCAACTGTTTCATTTATCCAGGCTCACCTAACAACCCCCTAAATCTCTGTGCTTCTCACCAGTGCTCCCCCCTCAAAGTTCCTGAGGATCAGGGACACAGACTGGGATGCTGGATGGTTATTTTACCGAGAGGAACAATATTATCCCTCACACTGAGCGATAGGGTATAATTAGAGCTGTTCAGGAATTTTGTCATTAAAAGTCTTTTGGTTGGAAAATGCCAATTCTTTGAAACAAACCTTTTGGAATAAAGGGCAAGGTTTCTAGTGTCAAAGAGGAACAAACTCTGGAATAACCACTAGCCCTGGGTAAAGGAGAGCTGTGTTCCAGTCCCAGTGAAAGTGCAGGTTACCTGCATAGTCAAACCAGAACTGTAAAACAGCAGAGAAAGGGTTCTGTGCTCTCCTGGTGCACAGGCAGCTGTACAGCAAGGGTTTGAAAGAGGTCTGCCCTGACTGAGCAGGGATTCCTGACTATTTCTGATATTTCAGGAAGCATAACCAAGTTTAAGGACTCTCAAAAAGTAGAACATTTCTTTAAAAGGTGATATTGAAAATGTGTGCAGGAGGGATAACCTTTGGCTCTTGCTGCAGTGACCCCACTGCTGGGGAGGGCAGAGCAGTTCACAGGTCACAGAATTGTTTAGGTGGAAAAAGAGCTCCAAGGTCATCGAATCCAACCATTCCCACAGCACAAAGGCCACCACTAAACCACGTCCCCAAGTGCCACATTCACGTGTCTTTTAAATCTCTCCAGGGATGGGGACTCCACCACTGCCCTGAGCAGCCTTTTCCAGTGCTTGACAACCCTGATATCCAACCTAATCTCCCCAGCACAATTTGTTAGGGGAAGACCCAAATCTCTGCAGTCACAGGCAGTCCTGGATACCAAACCCATTTACAGGTAATTAATGACCAGCTGGCAGAGTCATTGCTTTGCTAACTCAGTTAGTGATGGCATTTACACAGCCCCCACTCTCCACTGGCTAACAATGACAATCCAGCCCATCAGGAGGATAAACCTGTTGTGTTGGAGGTGGGATGTGTGAGCTAAGGAGCCATCAGCCCACATCCCACAGACACCACTCCCAGGGGAGCCCACTGTGGTCCCCAGCACTGCTGGTGTCCAGCCCTGCCCCAGTGGGGCACTCCAGGAGCAGTTCCAGGATCTTGGTGAGTCCCAGTGCCAGGAACAGCAGAGCTGCACATTCCCTGCAGGAACACTGCTCCAGGTCCCAGTGTTCCCTGGGCTGGATGGGCAAGGAAAGTGCTGGGAAAGCTGCTGGAAGGCAAGTCAGAGTGCCAACCTCTGGGCATTATAGGATGTAACAAATGAACCTGAGTAGGCAACCATGCAACACACACTTCTTTGTGTTCACTGAGCTGAGCTCCGGGGCTACACAGGAAAGAAAATTTTAATTTTTTTTTATTTTAGTTTTCATTTTAATCAAGAATTTTGCTGTTGCTCAAGGCCTTTGGTTTATTACAGGATTGCTGCTTCAGTGAAATGTACCCAGTTCTCTGGGAAAGGCTGGCTTTGATGACTACTCAGGTTTGAAGGAATTCTGGAAGAGATTATTGAACCAGGACTTTTCAACATTCTCATAAAGAAAGCTGTGTTTCTCATTTGAAGGTGACTTTCTAATTTGGAATTGGAATAGTATTTTCTTTAGATAGGAAATAGTCCAATTCTGAAATAGCAATGTTTTGTATCTTTATATATCTCTATTAACCTGATATCATTATGGAATGTATAATTTACAGTTATTATGGCAAAAAGAAAATATTTGAGATAATTCCTTTTAAAATAAAAATCTGTTGAGAGAAGTGATTCAGAAATTTCAAGAAGCCTTGAATGTAAGAAAATCTTTTCCCTTCTCTTTCAAGTACCATTTGCTTGAATGCCATTTAATGTTGGTTTTACATTTGGCTGAATTTCCTCTGTTTTAAAGACTTTTAATTTGCATTAAAAAAAAAAGCTTGGAAATCCATGTGGTGGCCACTGAGGACTTGCACTATTGAAAAATGTTGCTAGGAGCTGGAGATCCAAGAAACCAAACACAAGAAAACTGCTCCTGGAAGTCCAGAAATAGGAAGAATGAGGAGATCAGTGAGTTAGTATTGCTGGGGCCTGGACATTTGATGTCAAGGGATGTGGAGTATGGATATCAGGGTTTAGGGACACTGGGGCAGAAAAGGCAGCCACCAGTGATTAGAAGGATAATTGTACCAGGACAGAGAGAAATAAAAACAAGTTTATTGCTCGCAGTTTGTGTTGGTGCTGTATTTCTAAGGGGACCATGAGTATGGGCTAACCCAGCATGAGATCAAACAGCAGTGCCTGCTCTAATGTTTTTTTGCCCCCCCCAAAGACTGTTTATTAGCAGTTTATTTAAAATAATGAAATATGAGTTGTCAGTTTATTCAGGCTAAATTTTAACATGGATTTCTGTGCAAAGGCAGAATCACTTCTGAGCTAAAATCATGTATGAACTCTGCAACCCTTTGGCTTCTCTTTGTCAACTTTCCCAGATTAAAATGGTTTTGCTTTTAGGAATGACCTCTCTCATTTTCAGGTACTCTTTGAGATCTGTTGCCAGGCCATTGGTTCACTAGTGTGGGTTTCCTGACAATGGTTAGGAAGCAAAGGACAGACCTTTAAAGAAAAGACACCCATGCACACACCAGTTACCCACACTGCAGCTTTTAGGAAGGTTTTTGCACCAAGCCTGTTTTGACTTATGTAGATTTTTGCTCTAGATTTTAGTCAGAAACTGAACTCAGTAAACTTGAGTCTGTCCTGAACTGTACATCTGAAGGAACAGACTTGGAATTTTGGTCTGCAGCTGATACTTGTAGTTGTGTCCCCCATATCTCAAGACCAAATAGCAGTTCATATGTGAACACCCTCTTAGCAGCAGAGATTTAGCATGAGCTTTTTTGCAATAAACCCCCACTGCTTGGTTTAACATGTTATTTTTAAACTTGGAAACAAAATCATCCCAGTTGCATATTCACAGACATGAAAAAGAGGCATTTCATACATGCAACTGTATTTTCAGAAGGGATTCTCCTTTTGTTCCAAGGAGTGCCCGACAGCATCCAGGACAAACCCTCCTGTCACAGATGGAATGATTGTAGAAGAGTATTCAAACAACTTTATCTTCTCTTTTTTGCATTGTGTGCCCATATGTGCACGAATCTTCCCTTAAAAGAACATTCTTAAGATTGCAAATGCTCAAAAGCTGGGAAATGCCAATGGAAAATATGTTCTCTGATCATCCTTAATTGTATAAAATAAAACTTATAATAGGATGAGGTGGAAGAGACCTTAAGATGTTATCTCGTTCTCTGTGATTCAAGGCAGGATTAGCTCAGTCATCCAACAGTTATTAAACATGTTCTTTAATGTCTCAGGTTCTCCTGATTTTTTCAAAAGAACTGTGGCTTTTGGGGATCCTTGGGAGGTAGCATTTAAACCTATCCAGAACTGAAGCTCTGCATCTTATTATGGAGATGGGAAGGTGATTGAGGAAACTACTGTTAATTAAAAGAAAAGTTAGATTCCTCTATTTTGAGTAATAATATCAGAAGTGAGACTGAGCATATTTTACTCTTCAAAAGAAATACAGCCTGGAGAAAGTGATAAGAACTACTAGGGCAGAAGTTGAACCCTCTGTAGTATATTTACATCCAGTGTTGTTCCTACTTTACTGGTGCTGTGGTAAGGGTAATTAGGAAGAGACTAATCAGAAGTCTTAAGGTGTTGTGTCTGATGTGTTCTCATGTACAAATAAAGAGATGGTGTAGGGGAGGTGCAGTTGAATCTCAAAAAGGGGTTCTGGAGGAAGTGGAAAAGCAAATATTCATGCTCCAGGCTCCACTATGAAAGGAACAAAGTTTATGAGACTGAGAAATGCCAGAAACCAGCCCAGGGGGAATGTGCTGGAGAGGCAGCATGTGTGGCCTGTGGGGATGGAAGAAGCTCTGACCTACTGGCAACTCTCCTCCTGAGCAGCTGGGGAAGCTGGGACAGGAGTCCCTGGTGGGGCACAGGCTGGAGCCCTGGGCAGTGGGAGCTCAGGGCTGTGGGCACTGAGCTCGGGACATTTGGGAGGACATGAAATGGGTCTGGTTGGGCTGTGAAATGCGGGGTGGGAGCTCAGGGTGTCTGTGGGGTTGGGTGGGAGCTCAGGGTGTCTGTGGGGTTGGGTGCTGACAGCAGGCTCTACAAAGCTGGAAGACTGAAGATGGGAAGGAAACATTTGCTTAAACTCTGATGTGAGGAAATGGGCCAGCCTTCACCCCCTGGGCATGCAGGGAACCAGGAAACACAGGAGTTCAGGTTGAGTATTTGCATTTATCTCCTGAATGTTGCCATGTGCACTCTGCAGTGTAAGGCAAGACCTGCTGAATTCTAGACAAAGACAAGGCAATTAGAGGATGATCCAACTGCAGTGCTGAAGGCCTGTGCTTTGTCTTCTGTTTATTCATAACCTTCTGTTTAAAGTAATCTTGGAGTTTAACTTACTAAACAAATCTTTCTTATTCATAAGCCTTCCTGTCTTGAAGGGGAGAGGGGGAGTGAAGAAAGGTGAGTGTGACAAACAGGGTGATCTTTTTTTGGGAAGACAGTGACTCTTTTTACAGAAATAGCAGCTTCTTGATGAATATGGACCCAGGAATACGGATTCAGAAATATGCTCAGGGAAGCTGGGGGATGGAGAGCAATTACAGACAAGCCTGGGAAACAGGATCATCCATCAGAATAAAGGGAGCTGATGGGAGAAGTTGTGAGTGGTCCAAAGCCCCATCCCATCATTGCTGGTGTGTGGCTGCAGTGAAGGCACTGCCAGGAGCAGCTGGAGGTCACAGCCACGGGCTCCTCTGCCTTGGTCAGGCTGCAAAAACTCAGTGAGTAAAACTGCAAACTGCAAGAGCTGGGAAGTGGCTTCTCCTGGGACTTCACTGAGGATTTCCCTGCCCTTTGCTTCAGATTAAGCCCAAACTGAGCATTGGCAGCCTCAGGGAGCCAGCATGGGTTTGGGTGAGCTTAAACAATTGGCTTTGAAGCTTTGGTGATTCTCAGATGTTTGTATGTTAGAACTTGGCCCTCAAATGAACTGGCCAAACACCCCTCACAGGAGGGAGGATTTATCACATCCAGGTCCTGACGTAAATATGGTTTAGAGCTTATATTTGCAAAATCCAGTGGGTGGGTGGACTGGCTTTTGAGATAGAGTTTTGGATACTCAGTGCAAACAAATCTCAGTTATGTATCACTAACTTATTTTATGATATGTCTTCAGGAAAAAGAGGGGGAAGTGATACTTGAAACACACATTTTTTAAAACAAATTTCAGTTTTGAGAAAACCTCGATAAATTATGAGTTGATTCTGCTTCAGCTATTATTTACTAGACATTTTCAGAGAATATCTATTTATTTATTGTCCTCTGAGACCACTAGAGAGGAAGGAAAATGCAGTTAGTCCATCACTTCACTGGATAAAGAGGGATGCAAACTCTTAATAAAGTATCGATGGCACCCCAAGGGGACAAAAAGAGATTTGCATCCCAGTGGCCCAGCTGACAGCACATGAGTTACTGCAGCAGCAGCCAGGCCCTGTCAGAGACAGGAGCATGAGGAGAGAAGAGGGAGCAAAACATGATTTGTACTGGCATGCAGTGAACAAGCTAAGCTGTGTAAAAATGAATACATGAAATTAGAAGGATTAATGGGACAAGTTAGTGCAGGGTAGCAGGGAAAGTCCCCTGTCTAGGCACTTCTGCCAGGATCCACCCAGACAGGTTATTTTTTTTTAAACTTGCTTTCTTTTGTAAGTGAAATTTCATCTGGAGGGCACCTCATGAACAGGATTCAATTCCTCCCTCCCAGCTCCACCTGGATAAGCCCTTTGAGCTTTTATATTTTTCTTTTATTAAGAAAATCATGGTGGTTTTCACAAAAGCCTGAGATGTTGGCTTGATATAAGGAAGGCTAATGGCATGTTGGCCATCAGAAATCATCCAGTGAGTTCATTTGCATTGAATGCTCCTCTTAACCTCATGTTGTAAATCACTTTTAAATAGCTGTGCTGCTTCACCCCAGGGCTGGCTGCAGTTCAGGACTCAGCAGAAGAGTTTCTGCTTGTGCTGCGAAGGCCTTTGAAATCACTTGTGATAAAACTGCAGAGATGCAAGGTTTTTACTATTTAAATCACAAAGCAGGGCCTAAATATTTCTCCACAATAACAGTTTGCTAAGGAGCACAGTCTGTTCCTTTCAAGCCAGTCCACTCCCACCTCTGAAGTTAAACAAAGCTCTGTGTTCTATATATGCAGCATTTGTCCCATTAGGTGGTTGTTTTTTGGGTTTTTTTTTTAGTATTATACCTGGTTTTGATCTTGCAAAAGGCAATTACAACACTCACAAGATGACAGTCATTGCACACAACAGAAGGCTGACTAATTGAGGGAAAGGGATGATATTTGGGAAGGAAAAACAAAGCTGTGACATGTAAAATTACATATAAAGTGAGCTTTTTTTTTTTCCCCTTATAAAATTCTCAACAAGTGAACTCCAGATGTCAGCATTTAAACACTGTCAGGTATTTCTTGTACTAGTGTAGCATCTACAGCCCCACAGGGAAATCCCAGGCCTTGCACACTCCTGACCTGGGGGGCACAGCAGGCACTGGAGAGGGAGACAAGTCAGAAAAGTGAAGAGCAGGAAATATTGGCACTATTTTGGAACAGTTGCTTTCTCCGTTTAAATATAACTCCAACAAGTTGCAGCTGACCCCGACTGATCAGAATTTAAGATGTGTAGGGGTTGGTGCCAGGGAAAAAGATAAAACAAAAATTAAAGAGGCCAAAATAAACCTTGAAGTCTACAGGTGCAGTGACAATTCAATTGTCTCAATTTTCTACTGAGGTAAAACCTTCCTAGGTGGACATCACAATAATCCCAGTTGTGTTCAGTGTCAGCTGCTGTCATTGCTGTTTGGGGACTGGAGCTCCATGGGCAGGTCTGCACATCCACCCTGCTCCTTCTCGCAGGAGAAACATCATTGTCCTGCAGTCACATCTTCAATCACATCACCCACATCACTCCTCAGTGAGCTGTTGCTGACTCTGTGTGGCTGTAACAGTTTGGTTACATCACCTTGGGAGGGGAAGGAGCTTCTCTGCTGGTCTGGGGAAGAGTTGGGAAGAGCCATGTGAAGGTGCTGCTGCTGTGCCGGCTCTGACAAGCATGTGGGATCTTTTAAGGGGGTTTTTTTTAGTCTGTTTTCTGTGGCTTACCATTTTTCTTGATCTAGAAGCAAACTCAAGTCAGATTTGGAAGTCTTACTCCTTCTTCTTCTTCTTCTATTTTCAAAAAGAGAATGGTTTGTACCTACTGAAGGGAGATTGCCTGAAAGAGATTTATTGAGCAGCTTGAGGATTTGTAAGCCTTATATTCCTACAGTCCTGTCTCAGGAGATGTTAGCATGAAACCTTGGATAGATCCACTGGGAATGTCAGCTTTTCTTCCTACTTGATCTGATGAGGTTTTATTCAGTCATGCAAGGCCTTCCTCCCCTGCTCATCACTGCTTTTATCCACGACCACGTGTCCTGATGGGGGAACACAAGCAAGGCCCTGCTTGTGAAGACCCTTCAGGAGGGTTGTCACACCCACACATCACCCCTGGGACATGGGGAGGCCAATGCTCAGCCCTGGCTTCTGTCAGAGGACAACTCTTGGTCTGAGTGTGAAAATATCCCCTAGGACCAGGAGTTATCAAATGCAGTAAATGCTGACGGGAGCCTGGCTGCTGAGGAGAGTTAAAGCTAAATTGGACTTGGCCAAAAAGGTAATGAGAGTCAGAGCTGGCAGAAAAAACTAGGTGTGCTTCAAAAATAATGTTTTGCTTAGATTGTTGAGTTGTGGTCAAGGGAACGAGGAGGGGACAGGGCTGCTGTGACAGGGAATGGGAGTGCAGGAACATCTGGTGTTTTTGGTCCCAACACTCCAGGTCTTTTACCATATCCTGCCCAGCACTGCTGAAGTAAACCAGGTGTAAGTGGTTTCAACAGAACAGCCAAAACCACATCTTACTCCGAGAAATCGTGTCTTGAACATGAAGGCTTTGTTCTCCAGGGCCAGAGCTCCTCTCTCCCCACTGGTAGTTCATGAAAGTGTTTACAGAGGCTAGGAGCCCAAAGGAATTGAATTCAGGATCTTGAAAGCTTTGGCCTTCACAAAATAAACCTTCAAAGGATATTTAGAACTATCAGCAACAAAATACTTTCTATTCTCATCTATGGCAGCCCCCTCCGTTCCTGTCTCATGTTTATTTAACAATTTAAAAAATAAATCCATTGCTTTGAGCTCAGGCAATTGATATTTTTAAGGTCTGTGGTGTTTTTTTTCATGTACAATTTCCATAATATTCTATATTTTCTCTTTTCTTTTGTTATTTTACTTTAACCATCATTTGCTCTTGTTGGCAATTACAGCTCTTGCTTTTTCCTTATATTGGTAATAAGATAAGCAAGGTGAGGAAATGCTGATGACAAAACCTCCTACACTCTTCCTCTTTACCTGAGTGATCCAAATTGGTGCCTCTTTTCCACATGGGAGGTTTGCCTTAAAATAGATCCAAAAGGCCATATTTTCAAATATCAGCAGTAAAGCTGTTTCTGCAGTGCCTGTTCCCTGTGCTGTTAGCACTGAGTCAACGTGAGCCTCACAAAGGATGTCGTCAGGAGGCTGTGTAAGGTTCATTTAAAAATAAATGAACCCCAAATCCCTGGGATCCACTTAACTGCCCCCAAAACTGGACAAACACCAGAGCTAATTTCAGCTATTTGCTCCAAATTACCCTTGTGAGTTTAGCCCCTTGCCTGCTCACCAGATTGTTCAGAAATCAAATGAAATATATGGAGCAGACCTACGGTTCTGGAAAAATGTCATGAGGCTTTTTTAGCTGCATCCAAGTAGTTGGATTTGATTATTATTGTCTGGTGAGACTGCCAATAAAACATTGTGTTGTTTCTATCCCCTCCTTGTGTGGCTGAGGCATTCCAAATGTGGGGGGGAAAGTGAAAACCAAAAGCAATTAAAAACAAACTAGAAATCCATAATGACCTCCTTATGCATATTTTTAAAGGGAGTTCAAGCCTGCTGTTTAAACTGTATTTCCTGTCTAACAAAGTGTATTATTTCTGCTATAGGTTTTTTCTCTTTTACTTTAATGGATACATAACAGAAGGGCCCTTGCATTACTTGGGTTTTGTTCCATGCCCATGAGTGCTTACAGTCAGTCACAAACACCAGAGCACCTTAAAAATAGAAACCAAGAGGGGAAAAAAAAGGCCAATTCAAATACCTCTGTAACTGTTTCTCAGTTCAGATGCCAGTCAGGCCACACTAGAGATGGTTCCCAGCAGCTTCCCAGTGACATGGAAAAGGAAAATGAAGCTTTGAGCCATCATATCTTCAGGGTTTAACTCACTCTTCTCACTCAACAACAACCAGCTGGTGATGAAGTGTTAATAACCCAGCTCTGTGCATGAGCTGTCCAGGTTTTCAATCCAGAACAGTCTCAGCAGGAAAAGCTTCTCTAACTGAGATCATCTCTGTACCTGGCAGCCTCTTCTCCTGCCCTTACTCAGTCAGACGCCCGGCCTTTGCCATGGCACAGGTGTCACAGGGAGACAAGGCAGTGGAGAAAGATCCCAGCTCACCAACTGCTTCTCTGGGATGAGGACACCAAGCTTCCCGTGGAGAATCAGCAAAGCCCATCACCCAGGGGCAGGCAGTCATTTGGAGATGATGCCTGTGGTGCCAGCTGAGAGGAGGGTGGTGCCCAGGAAGACATGGGGACACATCGAGGGACAAACCAACCCCCCCTGGGCACAGCCCTGGCTCACACAGTGCCCAAAGGGTGCTGGCTCCTGCAGCCCTGAGCACCACACACCTGAGCTGCAGCCCAGCTCATTCTGCCTGCCCAGCCAGGGGGGAAACCACACCTCAGAGGGCCTGATTTTCACAGCTCTCTCCATTTTTAACGACCTGACAGCAGGAAGACCCTCACAGGGGGAGTGGGGGGAAATAAATATTACATGTATTAACTTTACTTTTTGCAGCACAACCCCGTTACCAGGGCTGCAAGTCAAAACTACCTGGCAAGAAGAAAACATGTTAGAAACACACGAAGGGAAAAGGGAGAGAAAGCCGCTCTGCTCCTCAGGGCTGTTTTTCCAGCTCACATTGCCCTTCTCCACCTCCCTGAAACTCCCTCTGCATGGCAGCTGTGCAGGTTTGCCCCAGAGGAGGAGCATCAGGCACCTTGTGGCTCAACATGTGGCTGGGAGGCTCCTCAGTGCACAAGGTCTGTGGCTCTTCTGCAGGGCTGGATGGATCGCACGGGGCAACCGAATTTCCAGCCGGTTCAACATGCCATTGCTTGTGCAAAACACGTGTCCAGCCACCAGGCTTGCATAAATTGGCTGTAAATAGTTAATTAAATGCATTTGTACCCCACCACCTGATTTGCATGCAGAATTGTCAAAGCAGCCTGCTAAGATTAGACACAATGTACTCCCTGAACACAATTGTACCACTGAAACAGTCTGAAAATCTGGCGCATTGAGTTAAATTTTCACATTGTGCAATCTTGTGTAATAACAATAATCTCCTCTGCCTTGGAGTATAATCGCAATAAAGAGCTTTTTGTGATTCATTCAGTGTTTATTCACTCAGTAAACAGCCCTTTATTGCTTTTTATACTACAAAGCAAATGAGATTATTGCTTAAATTGTCCGGTAGCAACTAGCTTCTGTCCTCTGGCTTGCTTATTCAGTTTGTTTTTGTGTTGTGGTTTTGGAAAAGAAAACTTGTTTAAAATTAGCTCCCCAATAAATCACAGTAACAATGAAGTGAGAGTTTCTGCAGTGTGACAGATTTGTAGCTTTTTATGTTTGTAATGATGATGATATGTTTTCTAGCTTATTTATTCCCTTCTGCCTTTATTCTCTCAAACTCTGAAGTCTGCTGCAGTGAAGAAAACTCTAAGATGCTGAAGTTGGGGAAGGGAGAAGTTGCAGTCCTTGGACTGCACAGCTGCCTCTGTGGCATTACCAGGAAGGAAAGGTGCAGGAAAGAAGCAAAGAAAGAAAACAGGCAGGAGTCTGGTGCTCCAAATCCAGCAGCATCAACACCAGTTCATGTCCTAACCCTTCTCCTGAAAGCTTGAGTGATTTCCTTCCCTGGCCCGTGCCTGTACAGTAAGGTTGGTGATGTTATCTCCTTTGGAAAGTGCCCCAAGACCTGTGGATGGTTAGCAATAAACATTTTTGTTGTTCAGCGACTCTCCAGGTAGTTCTCAAGAACAGCTGTTGTTTCACACACCATCTTCCCATGTGAGGGGTGGTGGAGCAGCTCTGTGGGCCCCAAAGCCTGGGAGCAGTGTGGTGTTCATCATGGAGAACAAGTCAGCTGTAGCCAACATTTGTTCCTTCACTCCCTTCCTGAGTGTGCAAATGAAGCCCATAATTATTCCTCGTCACGAGGCCAAGTGGGGGATTCATCAAGGGAACGGGAAAGACTATTTCTCTCTTTCAGGCAGTAACATGTAAATGGCATTTCTTATTTCAGTCCTGCCAACTTTGAGATGTTAGCAAAGCATTTCCCTGATAATTATTGATCTTCTGTATTTATAGAAAGCTGGGACCCAGTACAATTCAATATTCAGGAGATGCCAATTTTCTGTGAATACCTGAGAATGACTTGGTCATTTTCCATCTCTGTAATTGCTCCTGGATTGCTGGGGCATGAATTGCATTCTTTAAAATCCACCTAGAAATGGAACATGGGTGAGGAAGCTCTGCATGAATTTCTTTCTCCTTACTGGAGCCAAGCCTGTTGTTTTCAATTTGGGCACTTTGGGTATTAATGTCCAACTTCATTCACTCTCATCTAATGCCAGCTTCCACACTCAAATGGATACCTTAAATTAATTGATCTAGAATTGCAAATTGGGCCTCTCAACCTGGTAAATATGCACCTGGATCTGTATTTTCTCTAATGGAGTCTATATTTTCTACAGGAGTCTTTGCATTTAGTCTTGACAGCTTTTGAGTGACCACATTTCTCCTCTGGGTAATAGTGTTTCCTAGATTTAGCTCTTTTTATTCTTCTGTCTTGTTACATTCAGTTGTCTTATTAGTTTATAGCACCTATTTTTAGCCTAACCTAGACAGAGGTGGTTCTTGAACAGAGCAGGTCAAGTCCCAGCAACACTGAAGTCCCCAGGAAAACCTCAGCCCACTGGCACCAGGAATGAGATGGTACATCCCCACTGCCTCGAGCTCGAGGTGTGGTTCCATATCTCAGAGCCAAAGGACCTGATCCAGTTGTTCCAGGGACAAATGTGCCATGAGAGCCAGTAGGTCCCGTGTGCCTGAGCCTGCTCCCTGTGCTGCCTGGGCAGTTCTGTGCTGCAGAGGGGGAGCTCAGAATAAGGTGTGGATGCCTCCCAGTGCTTCAAACCCACAGCAAGGCCTGGAGCACCACAGTGTTTCAGTCTGGACAGCAAAATCTCCAGAGGTTCCTCCTGGGGATGCTACTCTATGAAAGCTATCCTGACCCTGGGCACAGGAAATTCTTTAAACAACCCATGTTTCTTCGATGCTAAAATAATCACTATTTGTTGCCAACCAGTGCATAACATCATCTCTGTGGATACTAAAGAGGAGATGTCATGGTCAGGACTGACATGGAGCAGTGTTGTCCTCCTGGGAGCGAGGGCCAGGCCAAGAGTCAGGGAGGGCACTGAACATCTCCCCTGAGTTCATTCCATGCCAGGGGCTCTGGGAGAGGACACTGAGCACTGCCCTGTGCTTTCCAGGTCTGCAGTGGAAGTGCACTGGAAATGCTGTGCTGCTGTGCAGGTGGTGTGTGCACTGCCCCTGCCCCCTGTGCCTCCAGCAAAAAGTTTCCCTGTAAGACTTCTGCCAGTTCTGGCACAGGCTCCTGTATGGACCTGACATGTTTAGTTTTTCTGGGTAGAAACACACCCTTCTTCATAGTTTCCATGCACAAGAAACTTGCTAAGTGCATGGCCTCATCTATGATTAGATTTTTGTTTCACAAGGCAGCAGTGATTTATGAAGCATATTTTCATGTGGTAACCAGAAAATGCTTCCATTTAATGATTGGGCAGTGTACTTCCCTTTATCAAACCTGCTTGAAACCCTTTTATTGTTTAAGAATACATTTTCACGGGGGTTTTGTTGCTTTAACCACATTTCATTTTAAAGGGGCTCTGCTCTGGTTTGCTAAAGCTTTCAGGTTGCTGGATAAACGTGTGGTTTGTTGGAATGAAGTGAGGAAACACAAGCTGATGGCCAACATGCCAAGCAGGAACTTACAAGTGTTTCTTCAATTAGTAATTCTGACACTGAGATTCTGGGTGCCCTTGAGCAAGTCACTTTGCTGCCATCCAGGTCAGCCCCTCATCTGAAAAAGGAGAATGGTCCTGTTCATTTTCCCTTGCAGTCCCTCAGCCTGTTCATCCCTTCAGACTCTTCATGGCAGCTCTGGTTGTCACTGGGGCTCGTGGGGTGCCCAGCACGGTGAGGGTTTGCAATCCTGGCTGTCACAGGTTATTAATTAATCATTCAAATAAATCATGTCAAAGAAATATTAATTAATCATTGCTTCAGAAAGGAGCTCACCATGGATGCTCTCTGTGGGCCCTCGGTGCAGCCTCGGAGCTGCTGGAAATTCACTGTCTTTCCAACACGGCCCATGGACATGATTAAAGGAACCGCCTCGGATCATCCCAACTTTCTCACTATCAAACAGCAGCCACGGCTCCTTCTCTTTTTGATTTTCGTTCCTTATTCCTTTTTTTTTTTGAACCTGGCAGCCTTAGTCAATAAGCCATAAGCGCCAAGCTAAGAAGAACTGCTGTCATCAGACAAAAAGGCCTCCAAGTCCACATCCCTAACAACCTATTTTAATAACAAGAGCAATAACGGGATTTATTATGCATGCGGCTTTCTGCAATCATTTCTGAAGAGAAAATTAGTTTGAAGCCTCGGGCGACAGTTGAACTCTCAGAGGCGCCTAAAATAAAATAAGGAGGGGGGGGCAGTGGGAGGGGGCTGAAAAAATAATAACTGGGGAAAAAAAGTGTGATGGGAAAAGTTATGGGAGCAAGCATCCAGCAAACTTTATCTGTGATTCCGTCGTGTCCTCTGGAGGGAGGATGTAGTGGCTGGGAGATGGGCAGGTCTGCTGGGCTGTGTGGCTGGGCTGGCAGTGCCAGAGGTGCTGTGGGAGCTGGCAGAGCATGGTCTGGAGCTGGCACAGCATGGGCTGGTGTGGGGCAGCAGCAGCACAGCCCCCCAGCCCTGATTTACTGTACAGTGAAGTGGTGATAAATTCCAGAGGGGCTCTGTGCCAAGGAGTTAATCTCAGCTCAGCCAGGGGGTTAAAAGGAAAAAAAACCAAACCAAAACAAAAAAATAATAAAAAAAAAAAGAAAGAAGAGGAGGGCAAGGGTTGGGTGAGCTGCTGGAGGTGTGGGGGGCTGGCTGTGGGTTAGGGACAGGAGCAAATTCAGCACTCACGGAATGTCCTGACCCGTGTGAACATCTGCCCTGGGAGCCACTGTCAGCACATCCACCCCTGCCCCAAAGTACCACCAAAAAGTGCCTCTCTTCCCATCCAGCTTCAGGTGGAAAGAGAGGTTTAGGTGTTGGCACCAACCTGCCCTGAGAGACCAGAGGAAGGAGGACGAGGTTTGAGAACCAACGGAGGAGACTGGTCCAATTCACAGCAGTGACCCTGTGCTGTTCTCTAACCCAGGGCAGGTCAAGCTCCAAACTGGTGCCTCTCAGATGTGCTGAATTCCTGCCCCAGTTTGCACCTGGAGAGCCCTTGCCCAGGCCTTGGGTCCTGGCCTGGTCCTGTGACCCATGAAGGAATTTGAAGGACTGGAGGTGGAGGATGTTTGGTCCCTGGGGAGGGCTGAGAAACACAGGAACTGCTTTATCAGCATCGAGCTGGCAGCTGCTGCCCAGGGGGGATCCCCTGCAGCCCAGAACTGGGCAGGGTGACATCTGTGTCCAGCAGGAATCCAGGGGAAGGTGTGGTGTCTCAGGAACACAGCTGGCTTCTTGCCTCTGACTTCCCCATCACAGGACAAACCAGCACTGAGGGACTCAGGGGCTGCAGCTGAGCCAGGGCCAAGTGCCACGATGCCAAACCATCCCCTGTCCCTCCAAACACCCAGGGCAGGTTTGCTTTCCCCTGCTCCTGACTCTGCATTCCCATTTTAGACAAGTCCTTGACAGAGGGTCAGGATTCGAGGCTGATCAGTGCACAATTGTTCCTTCTAAAATCTAAACCAAAAGCCACACTAAGGGAAAAGAGTGTGCTTGTGTGTACATGTGTCCTCTCAAAGGAAGACAAAGCCAATCACTTCTGTGTGTGTAGGACTTGTAATTCTTGGGAATTTTTTTCCCCTTCCTGAGGCGATGCATGAACTTCACTGCTGGAAATAGTGTGGACCCAGCTGACTGAGAGCAGGCATCTCAAACCTGCTATTAGATGGGCCTTGCTTTCTGGGCTCTGCTTTGAGGGCACATCACTTTACTTCAACCCTGGAGTCTGAGGCTGCCCCTCTTGAACTGTAAGAGGGGGCCAAAGAAAATAACATGTGGTTATTGTTTAAAAAGTCATGTAGCAGAAAAGTATATGATCACTTAAAGGCAACATCAGAGAGCAGGGTCTTCTGCTGGCTTCATCCAGGGCCTTGGCTAACCAGATAATTCCATAGTGATATTTATGGCTTGTATATGAAAAAGAAAATGGTCTGAAATCCTGTGGCTGTTTGGTACCCATGTCTTTAATGTCTAACTGCTTATTCATTCTAAAAAGTGGGATTTAATAAGACAGTTATTGTATGTTATTTACATACCAATTGATTATTAAAAACATATTTATTTATAACTGCAAATTATAAAGTACTTGGGAAAGTGTAGCCAATCAAATCAGTGGACTGCCTGATGAATATCCTTTTCTAACCCCATCATTTTATATATAGAATAGAGGTTGACTTATGCAGCAGGAATAAAACTAACTTAACTGCCTTTATGGGTCATTTCTTTCTTTGATGAATACTTGTAACTCCCTTTAACAGTAATAGGACCTTTACTTTCCAACTGAGCAGAAAATAAACAGTCCTCACTGTAGGGGCTCTCTTGCCTTTTGGGGGGCTCTGAGTGGATGAAATGTTCTCTGCTTTAATAAAGCATGCCAAAAATACTCCTGAGTGAGATCCCCTTTCCCTGTTTCCTGCCCAGCAGGTTCCATGGGTTACACTGGTGTCTGCCAGCAAAGCAAAGCCCAAACTGGCCACCCAAACCCTGCTTAGCACTGGCAGAGTCTCACTCCTTAGCAGTCCCACCAGAAACCTGGACTGATAATGGAGAGATCTTCTCCAGACTCTTTTCACACCAGTCTTTTAAGATTTTTCTCTCTTACATAAGTTCCTGGTTCTTGGTGGTTTTTTTCACCTGAGAGATTAAAAACATGTTGCAAGCTGGAAGAAATGAGAAGTGCTCATCTCATCCCTCCCTTCCCTTTTGATTTGGTTTCTTTTCCCCCACTTTGTTTTACCTTTTTTTTTTTAGATTTTAGATTTTTCTTTAGTTAAATTATATGATTAATGAAGGCTTGGAGAGAAAAAAAAAAGATAGGTCTTTCCTGACCCCTTTTCTAAATGTAAAGTGCAGCTGCTGTTGCAGAGACAGGTTCTGCAGCTCCAGGAGCTCTCCCAGCACAGCAGGGCTGACTCACAGCCAAGAGAGAGAAAATCTGATCTGGTATTTATGTCTCTGTTTAGGGCAATTAACCCAGACCAAGGTGGGAGCTGAGAGGGAAGACAGTGAGTGAGGGGAGAGGAAACTTGTTCTTTAGGAAAAAAAAACAAAAGTAAAGAAAAAGAAAACCTGTTAAAGTGAGCTCCAAAATAAATAACAAACCCTTGGAAATCCTGTGTCCTGGCTTTACAAATTAACTTTCCAAGGAAAATGGCTTGTTTTGCCTTTGTGAGCCTCGTTAGTGTCTGAGGTTACACACCAAGGTGTCACATCCCCAGCAGGTGTCAGTCAGCACGACTGCCCTGAAACCAATGGAACTGCATCCACTCACAGGATCCAGGCTGGAAAAACAGCCCCATCCCCAGAGGTGTGTTAGAGCCAGGGAAAGCACCAGAGCCTTCTGCACCAGGGTGCTGTTCTTTCCACAGCTCTCTCTTTTTACCTTATTCATTCTTTTAACTTATTGATGTTATTTTCCAAAATGTTTTTTGATTCACTATTACAAATTATTTACAACTAACAGATCTGTTGACTCAATCACTGTTCTATTGTTTCTTTTCGCCTTTTAGTGTAGTGAAAAAAAATCCATTCCTAAACAAGACAAAATCTTTAAAAAGATCTTCATTATATTTCAATAGCAATCTTGCTTTTGTTGAAAGAAAATACATCTGTTTATTAATTAAGAGGAATTTGCTTAAGTTAGTTCCACTGAATAAACACTTTGTTTGGGCACATGAGGCCAAATACTTTGAATTTTCCTTTGCTGCAGGGTGAAGCCCTGCTGTTATTGAAATGAATGCTCTATAGTTCAGAGCAGAGAGAAATAGTGGGCCAAGTCCTGCAGATTTTATGGACACCTCTGTAAACTTCCACGTATTTCTAAGGAACCCGTTCACACCATCATCTAAGCTCCACATGAATCAGGTATTATGAATACTTGGCCTGTTAAACCTCCTTTTCTCTGCTCACAGTCAGTGAAAAAAAAAAATCTGTTATCTTCTTGCAGTTTGGTCAAAATTTCATGCTAACAAATTTCAGTCTGCCAAATTCCAATTGTTTCCCAGTTGTCATTTATAAATGCAGCTCACTGATGTCCTTTCCCCCTGTGCCACCACACAAGGAAGGCTGCAGAGGTCTTGCTGCAGGTCTGAACATTTTTGGAGTGAGATGAACAAGAGAATGTCACCCCAAAACCCAGTCCAAGGACCAGCTCAGGATATTCCCCTGCAGTGAAGTGAGAGAGGTTTCTGCCCAAGTCCACGGTGATTTGATTGCTTTTGTCCTCATTTTGCTGAGAGAGGCTGGTGTCAGAATGGGCTGGAGGAAAGGCTGCTCATCCTGCCAGGTATGTGGAAGCTTTAACAGATCCCCAGAAAAAAAATAGTGCCCATTGTACCAGGAAGCAAAGCCCTGATCCAGCAGGTTCGTTGCTCTTGAAAGACAAGGTCCAAGTTTGAAGAGGATTTGGACCTTCACCCGGTTCCAGGCTGGCCTTCAGCAGTGCTGGAAGAGGCCAGGATTTAGAGCTGGAGCTGGATTTTATAACTCTGGTTTGTCTTCAGGCTTGTGTGTGCAGCAGGGTCTGGATGGATTGGTCCCTGTGGGTCTCAGCATCCCGTGGTGGGGGCCCAGCCCAGGCACATCGTGCTCAGCCACTGATGCTCTGGCTGGATTCTAGTCCAGCAAAGCCACCTGAGTGCCGTGGCAGGAGTTCAGTTGTGTGTTTTTGGACAGCTAACCCACACTTATATGCCACTGACACCTCTTAACTGCATCACAGAGACATCTGGCACAGTAACTCTGGAGGATTGTGTGAGGCAAGGGGGGAAACAACTTCACCAAAAGGCAAAAGCTGCAGCTTTCCCTTCTGTGTATTGAACCTTCCTGTGGGCACTCCACTTGCTCTTTTCAAACAATGCTTTCTTGGCTGGCTGGATTATTGTGTATCACCTCTCTAACCTGTTGTATTAATTTCCATTGACTGTGAAAAGAACTTGTCAAATAAGGAGGAAAAAGGAGGGGGGAGTCTTTTAATCCATAAGGCACAGTTCTTAAAAGCACCTTGTTGTGTAGTAGCTGCACACAAGTGAAGAATTTGTCAAGAATACAGGGCTGCTGCTAATTGTCTGAATAAATTACAGCTTTGCAGCCTGGAAGCCACAAATCGTGTCATTGTAGCACTAAGACATTCCTTTATGGAATTGGTCTTTTACAACCTGGAAAAAAAACTTTTTAGAGCACTGCCCTGCAGTAAAAATTAGAGAGAGAGAAAGAGAAAGAGAGTATGTGTCCATGGGGATGTGAGCAGGCAGCTCTGAGCTCCCAGCAGCTGTGTGGGACAGCAGGGCTCCCACTCTGCCCACCTTTTACACCAAGTCATCTGAAGCAGCAAGAGCGCATGTGAAACCCTTTGGAGTGCTGAGAAATAAGAGAAATAAGCAGGATTAAGAGAACTATCCTGGCTGAGGGAGTGTGGCTGGTGTTCTGCAGGACTGATGTCAGCTCATTCCTCCTTGGACCACTAGGACCCCTAAAAGAAAATATTAAAACCTGTATAACAAAGCACATCCTACAGATTCATATGACATTCACTTTGTCTCAGAGGACTTGCAGAAAGCACTATTGATGATTGTACCCATTAAGATTTAATTTTTTTTCACAAGCTTGGATCAACAGGTACATGTTACCCTGGTAGTGCAGGCACTTGGCCATTCTGGCTGTTCCTTCCAGCTTTAGCTATTGTAGAAGAAAAAGGAATAAAGGACTATTTTCATTTTCTTCTCAAGTGTCTGGTTTCAGACTGTGGGCTGAGTCCTGCTCTCACTGTTGTCATTTGAAAGACTCCTACTGAGTTCAGCAGTCTTTGGATGGAGGCAGGTCCATGAGCAGTAATCCAGCGTGGCACAGTCTTTGAAGGGCAATTTAGTTCTGAGTAAAGAATGACTCCTCGAGATAATTCCTGGTTCATACTGTGAACTAGACAATAAAGTGGAAAGTGCTCCCTGGAATTTCCTTAAGGCAACCTGAAGCTGTGCTCAGGCTCTTTCCCAGTTTATTAGCAGTGTTTGGCAAAGTTCCTCAGGCTCCTTTGCAGCCCAGGGTAATTGGTGAGCAGACACTGGAGGACAGGCTGCCTGATAAAATTCAAAGTCTGTAATGAGGCAGACAGGCATGATAACACAGCAATAAATCACAGCTGCTGGGGCATATTCCTGGGATGGCTGGCAGAGGGGTTTCAATCAGAAGTCAAGAAGAACCTGTAGCTCCATGTCATGTGTCCCTCGGTGGTCAAACCTCGTCCTGGATCCTCTCCAGGGGTCAGCTCAAAGGCAGCAGTGAGGCCTGTGCTGGAGAGACAGTCACTCCAGAGGAAATGCCAGACAGGAGATGTGCTCAGACTTGTTCTACAGAGGATGCACTAAAAAAATAATAATTGCTATTATATTCTTCAGGAAGTTTAGTTCATAGACCAACTCTCCATTAGTGCACTACATGAATAATTAATTGCAATCCTGGTACTTGCCTGGGATTGTTCTCTGCACAACCCAAAAGTGACCTGGGATAAACATGGTGCTGATTCAGTAAGTTGGTGAAATGCTCAGCAAAGGTGATGAAAAAGTCTCAATGTCATCAATGGTCCCAAATCCTCAATATCTACCTGGGACAAGCAATGTAGGGACAGGTGATTACACCAATAGGGGAAACAGCTGCTTTTCCCACACATGAACCCCTCCCTTCCCTGTTTCAGTAAACTCCATGGACAGGCTAGTCCATGTGCCAAAGGCACTTAAGGAGAAGAAAGCCTTTCTTCCCCCAAAACCACAGCAAATCATTAGTTTTAATGCATAACTTCTTGTTTACTAGTCCTGTTGTCAGAACAGGCCTTTCCTTGCCAAAACTCCTTCTAAAACTTTAGCCCTGTCCCCAAATCTGGCAAATCACAGCAGATTTCTCCATCACAGCAAATTTCTCCATCACTGCTTGTTTAGAAAGTTTGTTCCACCTTCCTTAGAAAAATTGGGTAGGCAAAATGCTGACATAGCTCAACTGGCATGAAGAGCAAGTGTGACAGTTTTGACAGGGAGAGGCAGATGGCTGGGTCCAAAGGTACCAGCCTCATATACAGGGGTCACAAATTCAACTTCCAGACTTGAGTTCTGGGGTTTGCCTTTCAAAGTGTGGAAAATTCTGTGTTTGAGAGCGATCTCCAGGCACTCCCAGACTCGTTTGGGTGTGCAGAGCAGAGCAGTCCCTGGAGAACCCACTGCCAATGGACCCGTTCACTTTTATTGCTGCAATGACAGGGGGAGTTGAGCCCAGGCTCTGATGGTGCCAATATTGTTTAATGTTCTGTATTATGAATTTACCTGAAGGTGAATGACAGACTGCTCCATTTCTGGTGTGTTTGCTTTGATGTTCAGTGTTTTCTTGATGTTTATCCTCCCAGTTGTAACATGAGGTGTGGCTTTACAAGAAAGGAGCACAAGGGGGGATCCCTTCACTTCTCTGAGAGCCAGGCAGCAGAGTTCCAATCTCTCTGGAGCCCTGGATGGGAGCAGAATGTTGGAGCAAGTCCCAAAGAGGCCATGAAGATATTCCAGGGCTGGAGCACCTCTCCTATATGGAAAGGCTGAGAGTTGGGGCAGTTCAGCCTCAAGAAGAGATGGCTTGGGGGAGACCTTATAGAACCTTCCGGTAGCTAAAGGGGCTCCGAGAGAGAGAGAAGGACTTTGGATAAGGGCATGTAGTGATAGAACAAAGGGGAATGGCTTTAAACTGAGAGATGGCAGGGTTAGATCAGATATTGGGAAGAAATTCTCCCCTGTGAGGGTGGGGAGGCCCTGGCACAGGTTGCCCAGAGAAGCTGTGGCTGCCCCTGGACCCCTGGAAGTGTCCAAGGCCAGGCTGGACGGGGCTTGGAGCAACCTGGGACAGTGGAAGGTGTCCCTGGCCATGGCAGGGGTGCGACTGGATGATCCTCGAGGTCCCTTCCAACCCAACCCAGTCTGTGATTCTGTGATTCTGCAAGGTCCAGGTACAAACCCCCAATGAATCCAGGTCTCCTCACACTCTGAGCACCAAGGTGAGCTGCTCTGACCCTGCTGCAGCCCCAAACCCACACAGCCCCACCCCCACCTTTGGGCAGGTTTGTCCCAGTTGCACAGCTCTGGTGTGGAAGCACAGGCCCTGCACTGCCCTGGGGCTTGGTGGCCATGGCTCCATCTTCATTCCTCCCCCAGGTTGCCACTGGAGCTGGCCTTGCTTCTTCTGCATGGCATTTTTTCTGTGGGATGTAATGGCACCTTTATCTCTGGTTCCACTTTGGTGCAGTGCAAACTAATTCTTTTGGCAGATTTTTCCAGCCTCAGTGGGGGTTCCACTGGTACATTATCAATGCTCCTCGCCCTGATGATGCACAGCACTAATCCATCACTAGAGCAAGAGTGTGCCCTGATGATGGATTAAAATAATTTATCATAAGAACAAGGGTCTATAATGTAACACCATCAAAAGATGGCACCACGCAGAGACAAACAGATCAACCAGGAAATTCAGTAATGCTCATCCAGTCAAGTGGATCTGCTGCCAAGAGGCTCTTCTACAGTAAAAGTTTGGCAACCTGCAAAAATATCATTATTCTCCTTGCTGAAACAACTCCTTGCAGTAATGGCAGTGATTTAAGGATTTTCTGTTTTGAACAACAAAGGGAGCCTCCCACTGCTGACCACTCCCTTTTGGGGACTGAACATTCCAGGTACAATTACAGATCCTTTCTGCCCTCTGCAAGTCTTAATTTTTCCATAATGAAATGCAAATATAACAGCTATTTAAACCATCAGTCCAGTGTAGGTTTGCTGCTGCATGGTTAAGTGACTGAGAGAGAGGATTTAAAACTCAGGAGACATGGTTTTAGTCTTAGCTTTCTCTTGGAAGCACCACATCTGTAATTCAGCACTTCATTCCTGTCTAGTGCACATTTGCTTAACTGTAGCCATATGTTTACGTGGATTCTTCAGAACTCTGTTAAATTAAGGATTAACTGAAACACCTATTTAAATGCCTTCCTGGACATGAGTTTATGGAATCTGGACTAAAAGCAAACATTGTACTAAAAGTTCAAGAAAAACTCCAAAGATTCTATTTCACTGCTCATGGGCAACCACATTGTGAGCTGCCTCTGAGAAATGGATTGTCAAAGGTCCTCTGGCAGGTGAAGTGCAAGAGAAAATGGATCTGCTGGATGAACAGAACCAATATTTCACAGAATCATAGAATAAATCAGGTTGTAGGGGACCTCAGGATGTCACTGACTATATTTCTGTCTGGGAACCAAATAGTACATGGATAAATAGGAAAAAAAATAATAAAAACGAGAGCGATCTTAAACTTTTCCTGTGAGTCCAGAGTACGTGCATCTAACGAAGGAGGCACTCCAGAGAATGAATAAAAGCACCTCTGTGCAACATTGATTTTCCAGCCTGAATGACAGTGGTTGCCAGTCTTCCTATTACTATAATTGCTGGCTAAATGAACTATAATTGTATTAAGTGGTAAATCTGAAATATGTATGTACTGTAAAAAGGAGCTGAAGCATTGCAGGCATAAAAATTTGATTTGCAGTATTTGGAATAAGTTCCAGGGGGAGGTTGGTTGTGTGGAAATGGTGCAAGAATGTGAATGGGCTCGAAGGGGTCTGGGTTTGGGAGGGGGCGTGTGGAGGGGGGTGTCAATGGGCACTGACTCAGTGAGCCCACACTTCACCCCTGTGGGATGGACAGGAGGGTCTGTGTGTCCAGCCTGGCAGGGTCTGTGTGTCCCTAAAAATTGTAATTACTTACATAATATTGAACAAAATCACAGTGCTGCTTAAGACTTTTTGCTGCCTTTTTCAGTTTCTTTGACTGTTGCCACTCTTCCTAATGGGACAATTACAGTAGTTTCAATATGACTTTTCATCTTGATATGAGAACTAATGATAGTAATATTTTTAAAAGTCAAACTGAACTGTTTTCACTTATCCAAACCAATTGCTGCAGCATTTAGGTTTGCTAAAATTTGACATTTCAAAATCATATTTTGTTCTAATTTCAGATAGGAAAATTGTTTCCTTCCTGGGCAATTTGGGATATATTTGGGAATATTTGTGGATGCTGTACTTTGGAATGTGACTGAGTATGAGTGAGGTTTAAAACATAACAGAAAATGATCAAAATGCTGCCCATGAAAACTGTATTGAGAAACCCCATAAAATGGGAATAATAAATGGTAATAATATTCTCCTGAAAAGTTTTCTGAGTAAAACCCCATAAAATGTCAGCTCTGCTCCTGTTGGCCTCACACCATGGTGGGTAACCACATTCCTGCCCAGGAGGGTTTGCTGCCAGTTTTTGCAACAATAGTGCAACAATACATATTATTTCCAGAATGGAAAGACAAATGAACCTTTGTGGAGAAAAGCAGCAGAATTCCAGCAGCCATGAAAGGAAGGGCAGCCTGGCCATTGTTCTGGGGGATCTTGGCTGAGTCCCTGACACAGTTGCTGAAAATCTTACAGTAACATTATTGTAAGCAGCAGGGGAAAATAATCTAGCCTCAAAATCTTGCTCGCAGTTCCTATTTCACCAGCAGCAAATTGATTCTTAGCAGGGGAAATCCCCCCCTCTGTGCCTGTCTGGGGGCACTGGGAGGAGCTCCCTGCTCTGCCAGGTCTGTGCAGGAGCATCCAGGGCAGGGTGGGAGCCCAGGCTGAGCTTTGCTGAGCAGCCAAACATTCCTGGGATGTGGAGTTCTGTGCCTGGGAACCAGCCCATTCCAGGAACTGCAGCAGAGGTGGCAATCGAAGCCCCCCAGGGGTGCCCTCAGCCCCCCTGGCAATGCCAGCCCAGCCCAGGACTGATGGGATAACGGGGAGGAACCGGGACCAGCGGAACTGCACCTGGGCCTGCAGGAGCTGGGACTGTTCCAGGAGCAATAAAGGCACCTCCTCATGGTCCTCAAAACTCTGAATGGGGTGGAACATTTATTTCCCCATGTTCTGGAACACTGAGGGATGTTTAAAGCACTTTGCTAATCCACCACAGGGATTGTTCAGGATCCAACCTTAATCCCCCAGCAGGAGCCAGGCTGGACATGCTTTGCTATTTGTACATTAATATTGAGCTTGTTTACTCAAACATCCTCTCCAGACAATGCCTGGGCAACTTGCTTGAGTGCATGGATGGATGGGTGGATGGATGGGTGGGTGGATGGGTGGATGGATGGATGGATGGATGGATGGATGAATGCATGGATGGATACAAAGAAGTATTTTCAAGAGGAACAAAATTCTCCAAATAAAATATAAGCAAGGATTTTAAGTGCTGTCCCTCCCTCCCTTCCCCCTGCCTCTTCTTAGTGTTTAATTGAGTCATCTGTAAGCATTTTGGTAGGTCAGGAATGCAATTAAATAGCCTGTCTATCGTAAAATATTTGAGCAGTAATACCTGATAAAATCATCATTATCTTGGAGTAATTGACCACATCAGATAATTAAGGTTCCTGAGGCAAAGCTTCACCCCCAAAGGAAGTTCAGTGATATTAGAGCAGAGTCAAGACTATGTTAGTGTTTCCATTATAAGCCTTATATTTTAGAGCTGTGTAATTCTATCAGTAAAATGGCTGTAGCCTGAGATTGTAGTCATGATTTGATCTCCTCTTTTTTTTTAAATAACAAAGTAAGAAGAATATAAAGTGTGTTGGCCTATGAGACTGAAAAAAATCCTTCTGAAAAATGAAATTTGAAAAAAACTCCACTTAAAAATAAGAAAAAAAACCCACCAAGAATGACAAAATTCGATCCTATTTACAGCCTAGTGAATTTTCAGACTAAGAAAGGTATAAAAATTAGCCCAGCAGCTCTCCAGTACTGTGAATGCTTTCTTAGTTTGAGAGAAAGATAATTCTGACCTTGATGTCTTCATAGTTCTAAGTATTTTTTTCCTAAGCACAATCAGAAGAAGTTGTAAGAAGTAAAACATAACACAACAGAACCCTCTGGTCTCAGCTGTAAAAGTAGGACAAGTATTTCCCTCTCTCTCAGACATGATGTAAGCAACAGCTCTGTCACAGAATTAGTCATAAACGAGGCATATCTTGAACTTCATTCCACTGTGTGCAATGAGAACTTTCCAGCATCTCCTAATTAACCATTTAGGGTTTTCTTCTGCTCTACGATCCCTTGGGATCAGGATGTCTTTTGGAAATAACCACCACTTGTATTTCAGTCTCTACTTTCAAACTCAAAAAGGTGGAAAAACTGCCCCTGTTTCCATTCCCAGGACACATTGCCCAGGGAGGTTGTGGAGTTTCCCTCCCTGGAGATATTCCAGACCCTTCTGGACACAATCCTGGGTGTGCTGGGATGGCCCTGCTGGAGCAGGGAGGTGGGACCAGGTGACCCACTGGGGTCCCTTCCAACCCGATCCATTTTGTGATTCTGGGATCCTGTGACTTGTCTCTGTTTTGCTCAAACAAAGGGCCAAGATATTCCTCTGATTTAAAGCAGGTTTTTTCACTCAGTGTTTGGAGTTCAGAGCAGGATGGTGTGTGTACTGAAAGCCTTTACGTTTCTGTGCAATCATTGGGGGTGATGCTATTTTGTGCTTTGCAGTTTCTTTTCTCTGGAGTCACTCTCAAACCTCTTTGATTTTTTTCTCTCAGTACCCTACAGGAATATTTTTTTGCTGCACTTGCTTTCTGATCTATTTTTCTGAAAAGTGTCTTAATGAAAAATACGTACCAGAATGCTCCATGTGAGTAGCCTCCAATGCTGAAGATCAATAACAGTTTATTTGATCACTGACAGCAAATGCTCTTTCAATTAAGCAGGTCACATAAATAACTTTCTGGTTCCAACATTATTTGGAAAGGTTGAGTGTGTAAAATAAATGGGATTGGGTTGGTGTACAAGTACCTCAAAAGGACTGGAGTAAAAAGCCACCTAAGTACTTGGATGCTGGTCCTTGCTTTGTCAGGCTGGCCCAAGACAGCCCAAGTGAGTTCAGAACTCTGCACAGGCTACAGTTTGGTGTGGATTTTCATCACTTTGCTGATTTTAAGAAAGATGGAGGTTTCTTAAGAAAAACTCTTTATCTGGATTTTTTGTTGGTTGTTCCAGCAAGAAACACAATACAGAACATCCCAAAATTAAATTGTGTGCATGTCTTTACCCCTCTTTCTTTATTATAACTCCAAAAAACATCCCATTTGGCCTTTGGGAGTTGTTTCATCCCTATAGGTTTCTCTCACCCTCATCTGTGGATCCCAGCCTGGGGGAGAGTTTACACTCAAAATGGAACCTCCCTGTGTGTAACCTGGACCTGGCCAGGTCCAGTCAGAGTGCCCTGAGAGCAGGGAGGGTTGTGGAAGGGAGGTCAGCATCCTTAGAACAAACAGGGAGAGAAAACACATGGAAAATCCACTGAAAAGAAGTGGAAAGCTACAAATGATATTTTCTTGTTGAAAGCTTGGAAAAAATAAAGTCTGCACACAAGAAATAACAAGAAATCTGTATTTCACAGCAGGGACCTGAACCAAACAGTGGGGATTAATGATCTTTAGGAGTGTCCAATATTCAAATCAAAATCTAGAGTAAACTTTTGCAGTTATCCTTAATTCACAAATATTATAAGCCCAAAACTCGATCAAAGCCCTATTGGATATTTGATTGTTCACAAAGCAATAGGGGTGATCCTTGTTTTAGTTGAGGTTGGCTCTGCAAATGGTGCTGCTGTCCTTTCCCCCTTAATTTCTCCAATACCTGGTTTCTGTGAAACAAGTTGTAGGGGGAGAAACAGATTTTGCAGCTGCTGAGAAAAAGATCAGAGGCACCAACCTTGTTTAAAAATTCCACAATCAATTTAGGAAAAAAACAGTAAAACCCCAGGAAACTCCCCAACTTCACTAAGAAGTCCTCAGTTCAAAGATAGCTGTACTGGGAGGAATCCACAGGATCTGCCTGTCAATAGGTTTCTTAGAGAAAGAAATGTTGAGGAGGGTTTTTTTTTCTTTCTCTGCCATTGAGAGACAACTTTATAACTGCAGAACAAGGTGAAACTACTGAGAGGGGCTGGTGGGAGAGGAGGCTCGGGGAGGAAGGGAGTTCATGTCCTGAGGATGACTCTCCTCTGTGAGCTGCTGCTGTTGATGTGCAGCTGCTGAAGGTCAGATGGAATAACAATCTGCCACATCTCAGGCTCCATGGCTGGAGGGTCTGTGCAACCCCAGTTGCACGAAGCAGCTTGCTGTGCTTTGGACCCTGAACTCTTGGTTGCTGTAATATGACTTTAATGTCATCCCAAGAAGTGCTAAATGGATTTAACTCTTCAAAGTCAATACACTGACAGGCACAGAGAAGGAGGTTTCCCGAGCACCCCCCTGAAACAGCTCCATAAGGATGCTGAGCTGATAGATGGCTTTTATTTTCTTACTTTAAAAAAAGAATATCCCTCAATATTACAGCATCCACAGCTTTACATTTCCTGAACTGCTGTGGTGGGTGCTGGGTTTGGCTCTCGTGGCCACAGGAGCTGGGGCAGCCTCCAGGCTGTGCTCCCTCATTCAGCTGCACAGGAGTGGGATGTGGGTGCAGTGAGGCCAGGGCTGGTCACACCCTGCACCAAAATCAGCCTGGGAGTGTGGATCTCCTCAGCAAAATCAACCTGTGAGTGTCCATCTCCTCAGCAAAATCAGCCTGTGATTTTGTGAGTGTCCATCTCCTCAGCATCCACTGCCCACTCCAGTCCTCTGCAGCCAGGGACAGTCATATCTGACAGCCACTGCTGGCTTTGGCCTCTGGGATTTAAGGTACCTTCTGAACCAACTGGTACTTTTGGCCTGTGCAATGTCCTGTTCCACCCTCAATTATCCACTGCAGGAACCAATTTTTTTTTTCCCATTTATTTCAGCTCTGATGTTATGAGTAACAGTGAGTAATCGAGCTATGACTAGGATTCATTGCTATGGCAGGATTGCTTGGAATATGAGGAAACCAGCTTTGAATCCTCTTTGAGTGCCACTTATCCCAAAAGGCTTTTATTGTTCATGACAAACCACTGCTGAATGGCAATGCAGAGAGACAACACTTCACTCCCCTGCGCAGGGGTGTGATCTGTGCACAAATGCATGTGGGCTGAGTGCTGAATAGGAGCAAAATGAGCATGCAAATCACCCCATGCACCAACTGGTGTTTGAATGCCTGCAGAGCTGGGTGTTCACACAGGATCTTGCTCACAGGCTTGTCTCCGGGGAGTCTGAATGCTGGAAGTGGCTCAGTGCCAAAGGACACATTCCCTTGTGCCCTTCAGAAAATCTGCAGCCCTCCTGAGGCTCAGCCTGGTGTTGAATGGCACACCTGGCCACAGGCAGGAGGCAGGACGTGGACTCTAAGCTCATGGAAGCTCTGTCTCCTCAGTTTCCCTCCTTCCTCTCTGCTCTATTTTTCTACTTAGGTTGTAAATTATCTTGAGCTGGTGAGACATCTTTTTATGTGCTCACACTACTGCCCTAATCCAAATCATAATAATGACGATTGTATTCAATGATGGGTTTTTCTGAAATTTCCCTATCACTAACTTTTATACTACCCATCACAGCTGCAAATTCCTAAAGTGACAGCACCTATTGCCCTGCCATTATTATGCATAATAATAATTTAACTAAAATAGCATCAGAAAATGTGCATTGCACAAAATGAATTTAAATTGATTTTTTTTCTTCTTTCTCAAAGCTTATTACTAATTGGTATTTTTAGAGCACAGATTCATTTTCATACACTAAAATTAATGGGCCGTATCAGCGGGTGTGAGTCGGGATGGCTCCATGAATTCAATGGGTCCTATATCATTTACTCCAGCAGAGAATCTCACCTACCATTGCAAAGAGCATTTTCTTTTTTGTAACTCACAAAGTAATTGCATTTTCAATCTTATGTCCTGATCCCGCAAATAATTGTGCAAGACATTAAGTTTATGTAGATAAGAAGTGCTGCTGATGCCATTGCAGCTCCTCACATGAAGGAAGTTATGGGTTTGCAGGATCAGACCTTAAAATGCAAATGAAACCACTGCAAAAGCTAATGTGTTCACAGCAATGTTTTAAGAATGCCAGCACCTAATATGTTGCCTGTCCTAATACCTAAAATTACTGCAAATTATGTTGCCCAGTAAAAGGGCAGAGATTAGATTATTTAGGAGGCTCAATACTTTTTGTTTAATATAGAAGAAAGTCCATTATTTTTTTTCTCCTGGAAACTCTGTACCCACACTGTCTGCAGCAAGTCTTTGAAATTCAGCAGGGGGACAACCTTTGGATAAAAGATGTGCTTTTTTCCTTAGCCCCCAAGAAATTCCAACTATAGTTTTGCTGAGATAAAGTGTTTTGAAATAGCCAATTCACTTCTTGCTAGAAAATTTGGCAATGAGTGCTGATTGAAGTAGGAATTTGGAAGACTTGCTCTTTTCTCTCCCCCTTTCCAAGAAAAAAAGCCCTTTGCTGCTGGGTGTCCTGGGTCTCAAACGTGATGTGTGTTGGCTGATGTGCTAACAGTGCAAGGTTAAATGCTGCTGATAGTGCACAAAGGACGGGGTTACCACGAGTTCTTTACACAACAAGAAAACAACCCTTTTAAGGGATGAACAAGAAAATTTTAGGTCCCAAAATTAAGCAGTTAATTCAGGATTCTATATTAGCTGGCCAGCTTACAACAATCCTACAGACACAGGATCACACCCCCTCCCTCTCCTCACCACTGATGAAATACTGAGTGTATATGATGAGCACAATTAACATGGAATAGGCTTGAGTTTACCATGGAGGCAACATTTTTTTTCCCAGTTTTTGTATGTAATATATACACTACCATGTACTTTAAGTTCTTTCTGCTTTAAGGCAAATTGAGTTTGACATTTATACAAGAAGCAATAAAACTGATGCAGTCAAAGTATATTCCTAAAACAAGTTCAGTAATGTCTCTTCCAAACTACGTTTGAGTTAGTAGAATAAATGCCTTTTCATGTTTGCAGTTGGAGCACTGGCCAATTCTGCCAAATGGTTTTTGGAAAATTGCCTTCAGAATCGACTTTCCCTGGGGAAGATTTGCTTCTATGGAAAGAGGAGATACTGGGAGAATTTGAAAGAGAGAGAAAGCAAAAAGGAAGGCAGAGGGAAGAGGTTAAAGGCTAACTTTAAACAGGTGGCTCCAGTTTTTCTGTGTCCAAATTATTCCATAATTTCTTATCCCAGCACTTTCTGGTTAACTACAGCAAACTTCACTCAAGCCAGAGCAGCCTCGTCCTAATCCAGCTTTGCTGTTACCTCAGCTCAGGTTGGGGGTTTCTTTCTGTCTCTCTCTCTCTCTCTGGGCTTCCCAGTTCTCAAGAGCAGATTCAAGTTTGGGAGTCTTGTAATTCCAGTTCAGCTTCTCTTGAATCATTTTGGATCCCGTGTATTTATCTCATCCCCGCTGAGAAGGAGGAAGGTGGGGACTGTTTTCCCCCAGCAGTTGGTGTCACTGGGCTTGAACAGAGATGCCAACTTGGACTCCCATTGTCATCTTATTTCTCCCCCCATGTAAACATGTGCACAATGGGTGTCCTTTTCCTCAGTGGTCTTCATCTCTTTTGCTACCTGAAAGAGAATATCTGTATAGGACAGTGCAGCAGCTCCTGCAGTGTGGTTGAGTTCATATACAGCCCTTCTGGGACACTTTACAAGTTGGCAAGCTTTGGGAATTAGCAAGTAGTCATCATTCAGGGAAGGAATGTGCTCTATTTCTTGTGAGCTAAATGCTATTTCCCAGTTCATCCATGGATGACCTGACTGAAGGAAACATATTGCAAATGTATGTGTCATATATAATCAAGCCCAGCAAACATCTTTGGTAACACGTAGCATTTCCATCTGCATTTTGGAGGTGAAGCACAAGCAGAGTAATTTTGCACATATTGCAACTTTGTGATGCTCCAGTTTGGCTTTCTGTGATGCAGATCATCTCCAGCAAAACGTGATGGGAGAGAGCCCTGCAGGGAGGGTTCCTGCCATCAGTGTGTGCCCCGTGGTTCCTGCTCTGCTGGGCAGGTCCAGCTGAAGGGTTTGCTCTGTGCCCTTTGCCCCTGCAGCTCCAGAGCACCCAGAGCTGCTGACTGCACACCCAAACTCCTGGAGATGTCCTCTGAGGTGTTGAGGACACCTCCCCTCTGCCCTTCAGGTCACACCAAGGGGGCTGTGCCCACCCTTGGACCCTTTACCTTTGGCATCTGAATCTGATACGAGCAGCAAGGAAAGGAGGAGGGAGTTTATTTTTAAGTTTCCCCAGGCAAACAGCTGCAGCATTTTCTCCGTGGCAGGAGAGCTCTCTCAGGGCAGAGGGAGGCCTGTCTTATTGCCTCCAAATTTCTGCCCTCCAAAGAGTTTCAGCCCCTCAAGGCTCCCCCTGTGCAAACCTCCAGCTCATGTGCCCTGATGAGCGTAACTCTAGAGCGTCGTGGAGGAAACCAGAACTATTTTTATTTTTGGTTGAGTAAACACTTAGCATTTAACAGTCAGGTGTTTATTTCACTTCCCAAACTGCCTCCGGCTCCAGCAATGCTGAGCATGATCCTTTTCTCAGGGAGGGGGAGAAAAAAGAGGATTGAGTTAAATGCCCTCAAAATGGAGAGGCCTGAGAGTCACAAACTCGTATCCACTGCCACACGTCCCCACCTCGGCCCCCCTCCTTCCTCGCTCCAGCCCTCCTTGGAAGGAACCTGACAGGAAATATTTGAGAGGTAGAGAATTTTCAATGAAAATATTATTTCTCCATCTGCCCACGCTTCCGCCCGCGCAGGTTGTATGGCCAAGTGACATTTAGGAATGTGCATCCTGCAGGCCCTCGGTCGCCTGTCTTCTCACATGCTGCTTTCCCATCAGGAGCACACCAAGGCACCAGGTCCTCCCGAGTGTCACAGGAGACACTCGATCCTCCAGAGCACGTCCGAGATCTTTGGGGTTATTTCCACCTCGTGGCTCCTGCAGACGAAGGGCTGAGCCCTCTCCATGAGCTCCCCGCAGCCCTCCTGGGAGGCACGGGCAGGGTGGGGTCCACCACGGCTCCAGAGCTCGGGGATAAAAAACCAAAAACCGTGAAAGCTCCAGAAAGTTGGCTGCTCCTGCCTGTGTGGAGCTATTCAAACCAGATGCTCGCATGCCTTCCTGCCCACGCCACCTTACCCACACTGATCCGCTCCCAGCCCCACAGGAAGCTGCAGCTTTTTGTACCTTGAGCCATTTGCAACAAAAGTCCTACCAGGAGAGGGACACACGTGTGCTGGGATAGCCTACGAGGGGCTGCAGTCAGCAAGAGGCACGTTTGCTCCTTCACCCAAGGCTGCCATGGGGCACTCTCTCCTTGGGCAGCTAAATTTATCCCAGCTGGTTAGGAAGTGTTAAGGCAACATGGCTTGACAAATAGTGTGTGTCTAAGAGGGAAGAGGAAAATGACTGAGGCTAATTTGTGTTGGGAATTAACAGTGGGGAAAAAATGGATATTATTTGGACACATTTCAGCTGTCCCACCATCCCATTTTTGAACTGGCTAATGAAAAAAAAGCCTGTGTTTAGTTCTGCCTTGCCCCTCAGCCATATTTCTCTGGTCAGAACTACTCCATGTTCTACCTCAAATCACCTGTGCTTAAACCACTCATACCTAAATCTTGGTTTTAAACCAGTATCCTTATCCCTATTTCTAACTTACAGTCAAATTTTACCAGTGGTTCTAATTGGGACATTCTAATTTAAACACACATAGGCTTCTTGGAGCAGTGGTCACAAGCAAAGCTGGAGTGGATTTGGGAGGAACTCCTTGCCCAGAACCCAACTGAATCCATCCAGGCTTGGCAAGAGGAAGGTCAAATCCAGAAGTAGTATTTTTTGCCCTGGTGTTATAGAAATAAGAATGAAAGTCAAGGCCAGAGGCTTAAAAAAAGGGCTTTGCTGCTGAACATCTCAAACCATACGTCAGTGGATTGATTTTTGAAGAGTTCTGAACGTGCCCCAAAACCAGTGAAATCTGCAGCATTCAGCTCCCAACTCTAAATGTGCAGCTCAGGGCCCAACGAGCCAAGGATCCTAATGAGGCAGAGAATCTGGGCTACCATTGTGATAGGCTCCAGGAAAGCAGGAAATATTGAGCCCAGACTTGCTAAATAGTAATCACTTTGCCAATGTTTCTGTTTATTTTTACTTTAACTGCTGATTGCATTTCTTAGCCATTTATTCCTACTTCTCCCCAGGTCCCTTGGCAATTACTGTCTTACAGATCAAGCCTGGTCATGCTCACACTTGACTTGACAAAATAAAATGGTGTGAAAACTGCTAATAGAGGAGTTTGCAAAACATTTTAAAAGTTCCTGCCCCTCAAAGTTACTAATTAATTATACATAAGGCTCAAATCCACAGTCTTGTATTAGGATAATTCCACGGGTTCTGACTGGTCAGATAAACCTGTAAGATCAGAGTCAGTGTTTCAGACACAAAGGTTAGTCTTCCATGATCCTTTTTCTTCAGAAACAATCCACTGTTTCTGGTGCCTCCCTTGGCTGGATGGTGCAGCTCCTGTGCTGTTCATGGGACCCGCTGACATCACTTTGGTTGGAAAGAAGCAAGGAAAGGATTATTTATTTGGATCCCACAGGGCGATGCAGCAGCACAAAGAAGCAGAAATACCTGTGGCAGAAGGGTGGGACCAGAGGAGGGGTCCTGGGGAAGGTTCTGCCCCCCCAGCTGTGCCGTGGTACCTTGTGACTGGCCTGGCTCCTTCACACCCAGAATACACCAGCCAGTGCAATTAAAGGTGCAGGAGAAACACATGTTAGCAATTTTCTTACTGCAAACTTATCAGGTTTTTATTTATTGCTTTTTCCTCCCTGTGAAATGTGATTGCTCACTGGCAAAAGTTTGAAGCTTTTTATAATGAAAAAGGAAGAGAAAATCCCTTTGGTTTGTTACACAAGTTCATCAGAAAGGTGATCAACCACATAAACACATACCCCCTCCACCCCTTCCCATACCCATCAGCTCACAGCTGTGTGGATATAGGCTTTGAGAGCTGAATAACCCATTAATCTCCATGTAGAAAATCAATAAATTGAAAATAATTAGCTGGGTATGAGAAGAAGCAAAGAATCAGACAGCTGTTATTTAAAGCATGACTTAGGCATGTAGAAACAAGGTATAACAAGACATCCAAGGAGCAGAGAAGGGAAGTGGGAAGGACAGGAGGATATGAAAGAAACAACAGAGTGAATGTAGAGACACTGGAATGTGTGTTTGTGTATCACCCACTCTGAGTGGGTGCTCTGCAGTGAGCTCTGGGGAGGATCAGTAGGGCTTTGGAAAGGTTCAACTCCCTGGGAGCAACTGCTCCTACCAGGAGTCACCAGCTGTTCACTACCAGGCCAAAATCAGTTTTCCAAATCTTTAAGTGAAAAATTCATACCTTTAGAGGCAGCCTAATGGTGGGGGAGAGAGAGGCAGCAATGGCACAATTCAGATCCAATTTCACATTCAGGGATGTTGGGATGTTTGTTTTCAACCACTGCAGCCACCTAGACAGGGAAGGGACTCAAATTCCAGGTTATGAGTTAATGCTAATTCTGGAGCTGTTTTAGATAGTGAGAGGAATAAGAGGTGTTTCATCTTTATTAAATACAACATTTCCCAGGATTTTCCATTTTATTAGGTAGGATGACAGTTCCTTCTGCCTTTCTTTTGATATCCAAAGCTAATGTATTTGCCCTTCTCACTCAGAAGTCTGTATGCCTGCACTTCTGCTAAGGGAAGAGATAAAAAGTCCAATACTTCTACTCTGAAAAGGCTGCTTTTAATAGTTTGGATGGATCTATTTGACTAACTACAGAGAACAGGACAAAAAAGATTGGATTACAATAGGAGATAAAAGGAATTGTGAGGGAAGAAGAGGATAAAGAGGCCAGCTGAATGAAGGCTATACCAGTTCCCCACTTGGACTCTGTGCTGTAGGAAATCAGGAAAAATGCAGAAAGAAATCCAACAGGCTCCAGAGAGTAAATAAACCTGACTGTCATGTATGAGCCTCATCAAACATAGAAAACAAGGGCTGAGAAAGAGGGGGTTTCAGTAAGAACCAGGATGACTCAGGCAAGTATGAGAATGACAGCAAAGACTGTATCAGATTGAGGAAGAATTCTGGCCAAATCCAGTCAGCTAAAAAATTGTCCCTCAACCCTCCTTCTTGCCTGAAGAGAGGCTGCTCTGGGGGCCAAAGCAAACCTGGTGCTGGGAAGGCTCCAGCATCTCTGCTTAGAGCAATAACTATGTTCAGGATTATCCTTTAACTGTGTTTCTACCTCACTGACACTTCAAGCCACTGAGCAAAAATAAAATACATTTAAATTACATAGAAAAAAAAAAAGCCTGGGTAGGAACAAACCACCAGATTTCTGCTTCTGAAAAGCTGCAAACCCCCCCAGCAGGGTTCTGGTGGGTGACAGAGCCCAGGACGTGCTGCAAAGCGCTCCCTGGGAGTGCAAGTCCGGGCAGCTTTGCCAAGCCTGGGGAGCAACAACTGCTCTCCCTGAGCAAGCCAAGGCCCAGCAGCTCCTCAAACAGCAGCAGTGGCTGTTACTGAACGTGCCCTGCTCCTGCCTCCAGCCCTGGGCAGCAGCAGGGCTGCGTGTAGAGTCTTGTGGCGGAGGGAAGGGAGAGACCAGAGAGCTCCCAGACTGACAAGCAGGTTTTGCGGTTTTGTTTAAGATGCTGAATCAGAGTTTCACCTGGAGGGGAGGCAGGAGGGCTGGCTGCTGGTTGGCAGGTGTCTGCAGGAGCTCTGGGCTGGCCCATCTCGGGGCTGGCACACAGCTCTGGGAGGGAGGAACATCCTGGCCAGCCCGGAGCGTGCTGCTGCTTGTCCTGTGGCCCTGCTGGCAGGAGAAGGATCCTCGGAGCAAATCTGCAGCAATTTGAAGAGATAATGAAATCCAGCATCCACCCAGGCTGCTCAGCATACGGAATTGTGAAAGGTTCAGAGCTCAGTTTTGTCCTGCCAAACTGTCCCTCTTTGCCCCCAAGAGCAGCTTCTGGCACTGGCTGCACTCACTCCACCTGTGTGGGTGTCAACTGTTGCTCTGTATAACCACAAATGGTACAAACACAAGCAGCAGTTCTAGGTCATTGAACACAGAGTGGAAGAGTGTCACACAAGCCTGTTACCAGCTCAGGAACAACCGTGCCATAATCACAGAAAACACTGAACATCCCAAATGAGGATGGGGCAGGTTTCCATCAGAAGCACATCCCTGTTCTCCCCACTGCAGGGAGCACTGGTAAACTTCTCACAATTTGGCAGTGCTTCAATTATTGACTCCAGTGAGCTGGTCTGTAATTCTGTGCCTCTGCCATGGCTCATTCCTGTCTGTCCGGTCTCGTTGCACCACCTGTGGATGTCCCTGTATGGATGTACCTGTGTGGATGTCCCTGTATGGATGTACTTGTATGGATGTCCCTGTGGATGTCCCTGTATGGATGTATCTGTATGGATGTACCTGTGGATGTCCCTGTGGATGTCCCTGTATGGATGTCCCTGTATGGATGTACCTGTGGATGTATCTGTATGGATGTCCCTGTGCTCTCCACGCTGGCACTAGAGGGTGTGGAACTGTGCTGTGCTGGGGCTGAGGGAACAAATCAGGAGCACACTGAGAAGAGGAAGTTGAAATAAGATGACAGAGCTCAAGGAGGAGAAGGTTAGAGCAGTAGCAGTGCCTTCAGGTCAAGATTAGGCACAGGAGCAGAGCTTATTGGGGAAAGCCTTCCCAGCTCCCAGTGACTGTGCCAGGTTTAAACCAAGCTTTCTGTGCCCTCACTTCCCTGTGTATTAAAATCCACCAGGAAGATAAATAGTTACTTCATTGCCATCTGGTTTTATTCTGTTAGATAATGTAATCAAGGCTATTCTACACATGGGAAGTATTGCTTAACTAAATATCCTCCAAAACACAACCTACGGATCTTTGGAAGTCACCAGACTAAAGCAGCAGGATCAAGACAGGACCAGTTACAAACTAGGTATTTCTCTGCCCCACCACTATTACTTGAAAATTTCCATGGAATTTTTTGCTTTTAAAAAAAAAAAAAAAGAAAGTGGCTGCTGAAATAGAAATTTCTTTTCTGGGTTTTCTTTGAGAAACTGCAGTTTGAGTTTAGGGATAATTTATTTTCCAGGTTTCAGGAAACTAAAAAAGAAGAAAGGAAAAAAGAAATGTTTGTGTTTGGGTGAAGGCTTGCTTTTTTTTGCCTTTTTTTTTTTTTAATGTAATCTCTCCTCCCTGCAAGAATAAGGCATAAAAATATTGCTGAAAATAGTTTTTGCATTGGCTGAAATTTTCATTAGGAACTAACAAGCACATAAAGGAACACACTATCAGTCAAGTTCAGTGACTTGCCCAAAGCCACAAGGACAAAACTGGGATCCAAACCCCCCACTCTGCTCCGGCCACTGGGACTGGCAGATCCCAAACAGCAACAACGAGATGGGATCCACCAGAGATAACTGGGCCCAGCTCAGTCTCTTGCTCTGCTAAGTCTGCCTCAGAGTGGTTATGTGGGTGGTGCAGAATTTGTCAAACAAGATGTTCACAAAGATCTTCCTAAGCACAGCCGAGAAAAAAATGAAGACAACCCAACCATAAAGTGACACATAATTCAGCTGAAGTGGAACACACTGATGCAACAGCAGAGAATAACTCATTCCCCTTAGGCAAAACTCATCCAAAAAGCTAATAATGAAAACTGGAGGACTCCAAACCATTATTTTTACTTTCCAGAGCAGCAGCAGGGATAGCTTATGTGGTTAGCAGCTAACTCCAGGGTTTCATTCTGGTTTCCACCACTAACTCACTGACTGAGCTTGCAGCATCACTGTTCTGGGCCTCAGTTTGCTGATCAGTGTGATGTGGGTGTAGGTTGATTACAGAATATTTAACTCATACCTGCAAAATATTCTGAATGAATGTGGGGCTGGATATTGGGGCAGGTGCTGGTGACCTTTTCTGAGCCTGCTTTCTCTCTGTGGTTGAGAAGAGGGTAAAAGGGGGAAACATCCAACATGAGCATATTTAGACTGGGAGGAAGGGAAAGAAAGAGAAGGGAGGAAGGAGGAAAGATTTGTGCTGCCCTCCCAATTCTAGATGCTGTGAGATCTGTCAGGCCCCCAGTGCTGGCTGGGCAGGGGGCAGAGCTCCTCATGCCTGGTGCTGCAGCTCTTGGATGGTGCTTTCAAAGCCTTGTACCAGCACCAGCCAAGGAACCAGGTAGCTGTGGGGTGGGGGCTCCTTGAAAGTGCACTGCTGCCAAAAAATGGTGCTAAAACTACAAATGAAGCCTCTTCATATTCTCTGGCTGGGCCTCTGGGTGTAAATCACTCAGTCCTGGGAAGTCAGGGCAGTTTGTACTCAGTGAGAGCACATCCCTAGATCACCATGAACTGACCTTCAAGGTAGTCCCTCAAGGACTGCATCATGGCATATGTTTGTTCTCAGCTGATGCTTCCAGCTCAAATTTGCTTCCTTAATCAGCACAAACTTAAAAGCTCCCTCCATTCATTACAGGGCAATGGAACTGAACCAATGCTTCTGGACCTGTTGTCCAGACAGATCCTTGAAATCATCAGGGATCTCACATGCTTCGAGCTCCTGCAAGAAAAGAGAGAGAACACCCCTGCAAATATACAAGATGCAGAGCTCAGATTTGCTGTGTCACAAGTTGTGACTCAGAAATCATGGAAAGAGGTCAATGCCTTAACAATGGCCCGTTTTTCCACGTGCTCTGGTCCGTAGTTTGGGGATGGAATACAAATGCAGCTCTTTCTTGGAAGGTCATGGAACTGAGCTGAACTGACCCAACCAGTTCCTGTTGGCTGGTAGAAAACCCGTGGACAGCAATATTTATGATGATTACCCTGACAGGCTGAGTAATTGCTCTGCAGCTAAAATGCTAAAAGCAACGGGGCTGGATTTTCAAAAGGAGTGTTTCATCAGAGCTTCCTAAATAAAACACTTGTGGGAAGTAACTGGAAAATGGAGCTGGTGGCTGGATTCATGTTAATATATATGTGTGTATGTATATGCACAGAGATATTCCTGTGTATATGGATAAAGCAAACTCTTTAGACTGAAGGATTGTTCCTCAATGTGTCTATTGCTCCTACTGTCACTGGAATAATTATTTCAGTGGTAGCAATCATGTAAAGAGACATATTTTCAGGGACCAAAAATGTAAAAATCAGATGAGAAATACATGGGATAGACTACTCAGTGTAGTCTATAGCATGAAACTACAGCTTTGAATATTTACTTTTAGAGTTACACAAATAGTAACAATAACACCATTTGTTTCCTCAAATTTTGGGGTCTAAAGTAAGAATCTGTGCTTTTCAATTAGTTGCCTTACTGGATATGGCACACACAATGTCACTGCACTCTTTAACCTCAAAGAATTCTGGCATCCAGTCTATTAAATTTTGCATTATGGAATTTAAGCAGGTGAACTACTGCAGTGGCTCATCTTATTACCTTCTAAACATTTCTGGTGGGAGGACAAAACGTTGAAAGGACCATTTTTACACACTCATTGTGTGAATAATCCCCACTTATGGGTTACCAGATTATCTTTGCTTCAACTCCTTAAATGAGGTTCAGATCCACTGAGACATTTTAAAAATAGAGCATGATAGGCAAGTGTTTATTTGAAACTGGTTCAAGAGGTGGAATTCTTTGGTTAATGGATTTCCAGGATATTTAGATGCTGCAGTCTCTAAACTGGTGTGTTCACACAGACACAGCTGTGTGTGACCAGTGCCAAGTGTCAGTGTGAGCACCCACAGTGGGAACACTCTGGCAGCTGGGCAAGGCCAAAGAACGTGTGTGCTGACATGAACACCTTCACCAAAATGCCATCCCCAAGGCCCAGCCAGTCTGAATAATCAATAGCCATCATCATACTCGGGTACCTCTTTAATGCAATGGCTCAGAATTCACCCCAGGTTCTCATTAATGCAGCTGCAAAGCTAAACCCTGTCAGGGCACACTGCACTCAAACGGCCTCCAAGGAGCACTTCTTGTTCCTGGGGGGATTTCCTTCAGTGCTGGGTCACAGATCACTCTTTGCTGGGCTTTAGAGTCACTGTCCCCTCTCAGCTGCTGCAGTAGGAGGGATATAATCACTGCTCAGCCATTGTCTGAGTTTCAGGACAGGAACCACTTCTGTGTATTCGTGAATGCTGCAAAACCACTAAATAGTCAAGCTAAACACAGATACTCTGGACACTCATGTGAGACAGATTATACGTGTTTTGGGAGTTATTTTTGCAGGTTTTAGATTTGAGAGTAACCTGGGTTACTGAAGTCTGCTGTGTCAAACTCTGCTCTGGTCCCTGGCTTCGAATGTCATGCCCAGCTTCCTGCGCACTTACAGGGCACAGAAGAGAAACATTCCTCTGACAGATTTGATAGGAACCTGTTTTATCAAAGCCAATAGAAGTGGGGGGAAAAGCAGAGCTTTCCAAATTTGGGTCCAGAGGGACCCAGCAAATCTGCTGTACTCTGAGATGGAAATATAGAAACTTCCATGGGTGGTGAGTAAATGGGACAAAGAGCTCAGGATGACTTCATCCTTTTTTCCCATTAGTAATAGGTATTCTGTAATAGCACTTGCAGGCTATAACTAAGACTGGGACCTGCTGTGCTTGCACTTGTGTGGACAAGCAAATAGACACTGCTCTTGCCCCAAAAGTTTTAGACTGAAATCTTGTAAGCAAGATGATTTCAGGTTTAAGGATGGTATGACAGACAAAGAACAGCAAAAGAAGGTAGTGAAGTAACTTGCTCAGTGTCAGGATACTTTGGAATTCTTCTTCTGCCTGTTCTGCCAGTTTAGAGGCTCATGGGCTGTCCCAGATAAACACCCCAGCAAAGGGGAAGTCAGAGGAGTTAGAAGCAGAAGCTGCTGTGCTCACTCGTAGACCACAGAGTTCCTAGAGATTAGCTACAGTTCCCTACCAGTCACAGTTTTAGGATTGATTTTGCTTCTTATCTCTCTGCTTCCCCACCACACCCCTTGTGAAGAAATCAGACATTTGTAAAATGGTAATCTAAGTACAGTAGTTACTCCACATCCTGGAAGTGATTTTTGATGTATCTGCGTATTTTTTCTCTCTGCCTCTATCATGATACCTGAGAGCATTTGCAAATCAGTTAAAACCATCATCCCATATCAGATATGAATAACTACCTTCCTTCTCTCCCATCCCCATCCTTGCTCCAGGCTCCCAGCTCCCTAGGCAGGTTTCTCAGGAGCAATCTGAGTGGATAGTGAGCCTTGCTGGATGCTTTGAAGGGCAGGAGAGATTAACTTTGCCAAATCATTAGGGAAAGCAAGGTGTTGCTTAAGCTGAAGGCCCTGATTAGGAAATGCCTTCCTGCACAAAGGGACTCACCAACCCCACCCTCACACTCACAGAGCTCAGACTGAGCTGATCTCAACATCTCAGAGATGAAAGGAGCTGCAGCATCCCAACCATGCTGGGCTGCATTTAGGGACATCCAAAGTGGGAATCTGGATTCCATTGCAACTGGAAACAAACTGGTAACCAGTCCAGCCTGCCAAGCAATGCAACAATTAATGAATGCTCCCACAAGCTCCCTGTTAGGCTTTTCCAGCAGCATGCTTTGCTCTGTTTATCTTGCCAGGGTTTCTTTCTGGAAACTTAAACAACACCAGCTCAACACAGTCCCAATCCCGAGTCCTGGGGAAAGTAAATTACACCATGAGCTGCCACTAACAGGTAACACTTCTGAGCTGCAAACACCAACTTGATGTGCTTCAACCATTAAAAAAACTTTGGGTGCTGTTGAGTGGAGGGAGACCCAGAAGAAGCCTCAGAAAACCTTCCATTAATCCATGGCCATTTTCCATGGTGTAGAGTGTCCCTTCCCTCCTTGCCTTGGCAGGAAACTGAAACCCAAGTGCCTCATGGTGGATAGAGAGGGCATTCCCAGAGTTCATTCCCAGATTTACTCATATGAAAGCTGAGAGAGAAATGGGACCTGGCCCTTTCTGCTCTTGCCCCCTGGATCCTGGCACAGCACCTGCTCTGTCAGGGAGCTCTGCTTTGCCTGGATCTCCCAGAAGGAGCTGGGACTCTCTCTTCTCTGCCATCACCAGTCTTTCTACACGTCATTTATGCATCCAGAGCAAGTGGGATTCTCAGCTTCCCATTGAGTGAACTCCCAAAGGGCCCACAGTGATTATTTCACTTAAAGCACTCAAGGTTAAACTCCACTGTATAAAATACTTTGCCCTTGCCATGCTCAGTCCAATTCTGGAATCAGCACCCTGTCTGGCCACCTCAACACAACCTCCAGACTCTTCATGCCTTGGCATCCCTTGACATTCCCCCTAACGTGTCTCACATATTTGCACAGTGCAGGACACTGTGTTCCTCCTCAGCCTGAAATTCCTGACTCGGGGCATTCTGAAGTTGGAGCTAATTCAGGTTCCCATTTCTGAGGGACAGGGAGAGCTGAGGAGCCAAAACACAGAGCACTACCTGCAGGGGACTGAGGGGGTTCCCCTGACCAGAAATTCCTTAACAGAAAAATGTCTCTTGTTCTGGGCAGGCCACCAGGAGAGGGGAGAAAAAAACACCTCTTCTTCTTCTCATCCCACTCACTTTTGTGAAGGAATTTTGTCTGTACTTTCTGAGGTCCTGAAGGATTTAGAAGCCTTTCTCTTTATTATAGTTTTGGACTGAGAGTTTCCCTTGATTCCTCTCTATTTCTTTCAACAGAATTCTTCCTGTTTACATAAATTAAGGATCTGGCCCCTGGTTTCCAACTCAACCAAGGAGGACTCAAATACAAGGAGACAGATTGTCCTCACAGGATTTGTAGCTGCATAGAGAATCTAAAGTGCTAGAAATCTTGTGGGAAGGACTGTTTTCAGGGAAATTCCACCCCATAGTTTCCATATGCGTCATATAAGTAATGTCACCCCAGACTATAAACCTCCTGAAATCAGCCTGCTGCATTCAATATTTCTGGCTGTATAATAATATTATATAATTAAATTTATATATATTTATATATACATATAATTTTTTTCCATTCTGCTTTAAACTGCCTCACTGAAAATTAAATTATGACACCAGTGTTTCTCACTCCTAGTGGAAATGTGGAAGGACAAGATTTATCTGGAGTGTGCCATCCTTAGCTGGTCTGAGATCCATTGTAGCTGTGACATTGTGGTGTGGGTACAACCAAGTGACACGGGAGGTGATCTGAGGGCATCCTTGGAGCTAAAGCTCTGACTGAGAGCAGACTGAGGTTCATTCCTGGATCCAAATTTGGAGCAGTGGTGGTGATTTTGATCAGGTGAGTTCCTCCTCCTATCAGGAAGAAAGGCAACGTATGCCGGTACTTTAATTTCATTTCAATTTGCTTTAGCAGAGATTTATAATTATTATAAAGAATGATTTTATAATGTAATTCGGTGTTGTCAGAGTAGGTTAGCTTTATGACCTGCTTTAAAAAATAAATGCAGCTTTAATTAAAACCAAACCAGAGAGAGAAGCACAGTCTTGTACCAACACGTTCTGCCAGCACCCTGCTCACTGCCTGCATGGAGCTGGGAGCCTCTGCCAGGTACCCCTGCCAGGAACAGAGCTATGGCACACTTAAAGGCACCTCTGGCTTATTTGGAATTTGTAGCCCAACTTGGTATTGCTGGAGGTTTTCTAATACCAGTTATGATACTGTAAGAAAGGAGACACCAATGAACAGTCCCTGGTAGCTGACAGCTCTCACAGGAGCGTGGTTGGGGGCATAAACCAGACCCTCCTTGTGCATTGCCATTACCTTTTGGGTTCACCCAGGACCAGATCACAATCAGAGGCATTAAATTTAGCCTTCAAAGCTGCCATCTTTCATGAGGTGAGATGATTTTGCTCCTACATAATGGATGTCACAGAGCTCATCTTCAGTACATGCTCACACTACTTGTAATTTGCTGTATTTGCATTGCCTGACATGAGACAATATTAATGCTGGAACACATTGAAGGCTCTCTGACATCAGCAAACAGAGCCACCATCAAACCAGAGCCTCTTTAGCACCTCACACAGCCCCAGTTCCATCCTTGTGTCTTCTTCACAAGGTCAGTGATATTAAGCTGACATATTAAAACATCTTAGTAGCACTTTGTCAGAATTCTTCACGTCTTAGTGTTCATCACCCATCAGGACCTGGAGAGCTGTTTCATGGCTGACACTACATGTCTTAGTTGGGTTGATATATAATATTCTGGAGGCTGAAATTTGACTCCCTGGAAGTCAGTGGAGATTTTTATTTTGATTTCACTAACTGTAGTTTTAATATTAATAATTCTGTTGATTTCTTTCTTATCAGCTTCAGAGTTAGAGAAATATTTTGTTCATAAACTGCATTTTGGGATAGGTATTTATTTTTTAATTATTTGCTCTGTCTCGTTAAAATGATTCAGTAATTGGGTGAAAATGCAGTGACAGAATTAATTTGAGGACCCTAGTAAATGATATGTACCCAGCACAAAGAGGCAGCAGCTTCTGGATAGCAAGAGACAGAAGCAAACAGGTGAGGGACAGATTGCAGCCTTTGCCTCCAACCCCTCTTATGTGATTTGGGTGCTGAGACCCACATGAGAGTCCACTGCCTCTGAGCTTCCAACTCAAGGAAGGAGTTTGCTGTGTCTGTCAATATTAATTCAGGCCATGTGTGGGAATGTAAAGCCAAGTATTTGAGGGATAATTTATAGCAAATGAAACGTCTTCTCTAGCATGCACTTAAAAAAAATAAACATCTGCAGAATATATGGGTGAAAAGAATTAAAAAGAGGTAACTGTGTAGGATCTAGTTCTTAAATACCTATCTTGGGGAAAAATTGTATTTTACAGAAAAGGTGTTTTTCCAGCTAAGATTGTCTAGTCTGGCATATTATAATATTTCCTTTAAAACTACTTTACTAAAACCTGGCTTTCTTTCTTCCAAGATGGATGCACTGAAGTCTTCTGTCTTGGTGTCAGACAGATAACATTCACTTCTGTGCCAGATCTAAGCTGGATTTGAAAAGTCTCACATCCTAAGTGTTTGCTTCCATTAGACAGCTGGTAAATCACTCCTTCTAAACATTTTAATACATTTCTAGGCTTGACAATTTATGAGTCATCAAATTGGTGAATACCCTAAGAACCTTTTCAGAAAAAAAACCCAGTAATTTATAAAACATCTTTATTACCATTTTTCCCTCTGGTTAGTGCATACCTGGTAACAGGGCCTGGTTTAAAAAGGACTCCCTTTTTAATGGCCCAATTTTCCAAAGAGGTCAGCACTCAGTGTTTGACTCCTGTGCTGCTCATGGCTTTGGGCACCCCTGGACAGGTGCCACGTTTCTGCTCTGTGTTCTCCTGTCAAGCCCTGATTCACAACTTTATTTTAGGCAGTATCCTGCAGTAAATAACACTGATCATTAGCAGCTGTACCTACCACCCGAGGCTCTAAAACTAGTCAGGAGAGATAAAAAGTTAGTTCTAATGGCTCTAATAACTCCTGAAACATTTCTCAAACCCTTTTTATTGCTGCACACCCATCACAGGTTTGTAGTTGTGAAATCCTATCAGGACCCATTTGGGATGTGTCTGCCTGGGAAGGAAGGAGGAGTCTCTCCCTGTGTGCATGGAGCACACATCACATGTGCCATTGGGCCTGGTGTTCCCCCACTCATTGGTCTGTTAAAACATCCAAAAATATAAAGGACACAGTGGATCACAGGAGCCATGGCCTGGCAATAAGCTCTGGAAGACACGACAAGTGTCATGGCCAGGAGGTATCAAACACCATCCTGCACTGTGCTTGCTAACATTACCCTGTGCTAGAGGGAGCATTGTTTGTGGTCAGGGACAAGGAGGAAAGGTTCTGATCACAGGAGCACAAAATCACAGAATGGGCTGAGTTGGAAGGGACACACAAGGATCTTCGAGCCCAACTCCTGGCCCAGCGCAGGACCCTCCCCAAGAGTCCCACCCTGTGCCCCAGAGGATCATCCATATTGAAGAAATTGCCCCCACCTCGAGCTCTGTCTCTAATGAAACCCAAGGCAAACAAGTGCCAGCACAAGGAGACTTTGTGCTGCGTGAACTCCTCCTCCTGTGTTAGAGAGCAGGCTGCTGATGGGATGTGATGGGACATTACTGATGCAGCAGAGTGCAGCTAATGCAAACAAAACATCTTGGAGTGCCTCGTTGAACTGAATAGAGAATTTTTTTGTCTGGAACCCAGATCGTGAAAATCAAAGTAAATCCCTCAGAAATAAATCCTACAGATAATTCAATAAACACACCAAGCCCATCAGATGCACCAAGGAGTTTGTGGATGCTGGAGGAACAGCCCCATTCCCACACTGACTTCTGAAGGGAGTTGGGTGCTTGGCTGTCCTTGGCACTTTGGAAAATCTCTTCTTGTATAAATAATAAATGATGATAATTTGCATTGACATAATAATGAAGTGTATGTGATTATCAGTAAAGGCTGTTAAAAAACCTGCTGAACCCCCCCCCAAAACTGCTATTGAAGCCTTTGAGAGCATTGCTGTCACTGAATGAAGGCTGTGCCTCCATTAGGAGCTCTGCTGATAGCACAGGGGGGAATGGCTTCAAACTCAAAGAGAGTGGGTTCAGACTAGATGTTGGGAAGAAATCCTTCCCTGGGAGGGTGGGGAGGCCCTGGCCCAGGTTGCCCAGAGAAGCTGTGGCTGCCCCATCCCTGGAAGTGTCCAAGGCCAGGTTGGACGGGGCTTGGAGCAACCTGGGCTAGTGGAAGGTGTCCCTGCCCATGGGAGGGGTGGAATGAGATGAGCTTTAAGGTCCCTTCCAACTCAAACTGTTCTGTGATTCTACAAGAAGTTCAACTCTGAGCCATAGATGGTTATAATGCTCTTGAAAAGTGTAGCAGTGATTTTTTTGCCTCCTTCCCCCTCCTCCCACTCTGAGCTTTCAGTGATGACGTTGTTGTGCTGTAAATGGACAGATTTGAGCAAAGCAGAGAGTGCCATCCCTGGTTTCAGCTGAGGGCAGTATCTCCCACAGCAAAGGGGCTGCTCAGGCTTTGATGCACTTCATTCCCAAACCGTCTATTAACTGGAATTCCTGTGTGCTCTCCCTCAGCCTCGGGGGCCCTGGGCTTCCCTGGGAGCTGCTCTGCAGCCAGTAGCAACTAGTCACAATTTGTTATTAAAACTGCAGCTCCCCACTGCTTGCTGCTGCTGACTAGCACATGGCTGGAGTCTGCTCAAGAAACGCAGAGAAAGCAGAAACTGAGAATATTCCCAAGCTCACCTTTTAATGAAGGCATCTGGCATCCAGGATATTGTTATTCATGGAGTAATTGGCAACAGTGCACACACATATTTATGGTGCCGCTCATCACGCTCAGGAAATTTTGGAATTGCTCCATTTTAATGGGCCATAAACACTTACCTGAAGTAAAAGTATATAGCAAATACAAAGAAACATGAATAATTCTTTATAATTACACTCATATATTTATGTACACTCATGTAGCCATCAGGCAAGGCAACTTTTTTTTAACAATTATCACTGAAGTAGAGCAAACTGTGCCTAAATTTTTCTAAATGCGGGTTAGCAAATTTAATTTCTAACTGTCAAGTGAAAAGTCAAATGCAAGGCCCTGAGACTTTTTCTGGGTAGTTGGGGCTGCAGAAAAGAGGTGTGAAGAAACAAGACTGTCTGCAACCAGCTGCAGAACTGATTCCAACCATTGCAGTGACACTGGGGCTTGACAAAAAGCATCATCTCAGGGAAATAGGAAAAAATCACCACTCTAAAGTCCTCTTTCTACTGAGATATTAGAAATGGGGGGGTTTTGTGGGGTATTTTATAGTGCAATGAGTACCTGAAGTTTTTTCTGTCTCCTCATCCTTATAAAGAGATGTGAGTGTGTGGCTTATATTCTAACTAAGGAAAAATCATAAACTGTAGTTGAGGAATTAAACTTCTGCTGCTGTACCTGTGAGCTATCCATATGGCTATTCTAGCTCCATTTCTATTACAGAAATTTTTTTGAATCAATTTGACTTATTTAAACTAGGAAAAAAGAGCTCTTATGCCAAGGTAAAAGTTTCTTATGGAAATATAAGGAACAGGAGTGGTTTAAACCCACAGATTCAGATTTCTGCCACTACAAAGTTTCGCCAGTTTGGGAGTAGACTCACTGAAAAGAAAGGGTCTGCTTAGAGGAGGGCATAAAAATAAATTGTATGTGCCAGCACTAAAGTCTGTTTCTATAAAGACTGAAAGGGTGCATATTTCAAACCACTAAAATAAAAAGAAAAAAGTGTATTTACTTGTTTCAAATTCACCAAAACTCAGCCCATTGTTCACACCCAGACATGCAGGATGTGTTTGCAGGAGGATGCTCAGCTGAGCACTCAGCCTGCCCTGGGTCTGTGTACAAGGGGGAAAGACCTCAGTGCTGATTTTCATCATGATCTGCAGGCACAGACCTTGTAGTTCCCATCCTTACTGTTTAAAAATGGATGTCTGAGACTCTCCTTCCCTACTCAGGCAATCAGAAATTGAAGTACCTTATTCCCAGCTTAATCTTTTAAAAATAATACTTTCAAAGACCACCCCAGCGAGGCTGGATTTTGCATTTCTCTATTAGAACTGTAACTCCCCTTTATCTTTCTGCTTCAACATCTGGTGTTGCAGGTAGGATACTCTGGCTCACAGCATCTGGGCTGAGAAATGTTTTCTCTCCTTAGAGTCCCAGGTATTTCACAGAAATCCTTCAGGAACCATTTATCAGACTCCACGCTGGGATGTTCAGTAAAATTTACAGTGAACCACCTTCTTTCCTTGCCTGCACAGTCGCCCCAGACTCTCCCCAGCAGAGCAGTTGTTAACAAATTGGTTAATTGCTGGTGCTTTGCTGATGTTTGCTATTCTGAATCAGGGAGAGTCAACCCCATTCACACCAATTTGGAAATTACCTTCTCCGTTGTTCAAAACTAAAACGGGATTTGTTTTGAAGTTTTAAGATCTCTCAACCAATTATTTCCTCTGGTCACTGACTCTCAGCATCCACACTGATGCTTCTTCATCAGCAGAAAGAGGAAATGAAGAGTTTTATCAGTAATGTGCTGGCTGCAATCTCAGATCTGCTGCAGTGCCCAGCTCTGTCACCAACCTCAGTCGTGATCTGAGGCAAGTCCTGTCATCTCCCCATGGCATTGGAGAGATGTTACTTCATTTCCTGCTTTTTGAAATGTTTTGTTCATCTAGATTGGAAGCTCTTCTTGAGAGCTTTGCAGGATTGGATGGAACCTGCCACAGTTTAGCCTCATTAGCATCAGATGACGAGATAATAATCATGAAAGTAATTAATGGAGGTAACAAAGAGATAGCAGGGGGGTGATCTTGCAATGTTTGTGTCCTCAGACTGAAACCATAAATTTTAGAAACCTTGTGAAACAACTTGTGCTCCAGAGTTTACTACTTGAACTTTTTGAACCAGCAGTATTTCAGTTGCTTGGCCAAAGCTGGAGTAATATCTGAGCGTTTGGGTGCTGACTGGAAGCCTCCAAACTTTCTGAGGTTTTTCTGTCACTGACATAAACCATGGTCTGTGGCTTTCAACAATAACATTTGTGCTGATTTTAGCAATTCAAATCCAGATGCAGCAACTGAGCTTGACAAAACAGAGGAGCCACAAACCACTTCTGTGTCTCTGAATGTGCCCTCGTTTTTGGTAACCAATCATCTGCACCAGCACGGACAACCAAATTCCCAGATGGTTCCTCTGATGTGCAGGAGCAACATCAGTGCCATGGCAGTCCACAGTGGATATAAACAATCTGGAAGACTTTGTTTGGAGTATTTGACTTGCATATCTAGCTGGACTGACTTCAATATGTAGCTGATTGTGCTTTTACAGGGTTTATGAGCGTAAATTTCTCTGCTTCCAAAGGATGCCACTCTTCAAAATTAAACCTGCCAGAGGGGAAATGAGCACCTTGCAGAAATGCATGTAGGATAGCAACTCAGAGAGCGATGGCAAATGCAATGTTTTAGGGATCTGCAGGTATCCAGGCTCACCTGGATGTAACACCTGCTTCTCCAAGGTGAGACACTCGCTGCATCTGCGGGGATGATGTGCAGACCCCTCTCAGCATCTGCTGGCAGGTGCCAGAGTTGCCCAGCAGAGCAGCAAAGCCCTAAATCCTCCTTGTCCAAGTGTCAGGGATGAACAGCAGGTCTGTTTGGAAGGGCTCAGTAGATGGTGATTGCCTGCAGTCCTCGGGTGTGAGATGATATTGAGGCCTGCGAGGGGAAGTATAACAATAATTGACTGAAGCAAAGCTTTGATTCAACTTTATGAGCAGGAGAGAGGCAATTCTCACTGCTTCCCCAGGAGCTACGCTCACACCAGGGAGTTGGAAGGAGATATTCAATTAGAAATATCACTTCACAAGGGAAAATTCTACCTGGAGTGAGATATGAAATGGGAAATTTCAGTGGGAGCTGCGTTTTCTTTGAGGGAGTTCAATGGGGAGTTTGTTTTGGTAGCCAAGCTCCTAATGGAAAGATAACTTCATCCTTAGATCTCAAGTGATTTCTGCCAATTCATAACAATTTACACCTACAGGGCATCAGCAAATTAAGTCCAACTACATCACTGTCATGTGAAGAAGGATTGGGTACACTGGAGCATGGAAAGACCGACTTAAGGAATGACATATGTTAAGGAAAAGAAAGAAAATTCAGGAGTCCCAACTCCCAGTCGCCTTCTGTAATCACTGTACCTTGTTTTTTAATACTCTTCCACTGCTGGAAATAAATGAATTATTTACATTCTGCCTGACCATTTTTCTCTTTTGATTTTTTAGCATTTTATGCCCCGGCTTTAATTCACTCCCAGTATTTTTTCCATTTGAGTTTCTAGCAATAACATTATTAAATTTCATGTCTGCTTCCGTTTTTATTTCCATCTTTCACCAAAAAGATATAAAGTGAAATGAATCCAAATGAGGGAGCTTTTCTCTGCAAACTGCTCTCGGTATCATCGTTCCCTTAATTAAGTAATTGAAGCTCTCCCAACACACACAACGTCATTCAATCCACTGTGGTCTCTCAGATGTGCTGGCACTTACATTGGGTCCTACAGGAGGCTTTTTTCCAGTCCATCAGTCTCTTCTGCATCTCTCTAATAACCTCTCAGGCCTGTTCCTCCTGGCACTCCGTGGTGCACAACCCCACAGCTCTAAAGAAGGAAGCAACATAAAGGCAACATTACTTTATTATCATCATTTTTAAGGCTCTCTGTCCTGGGCCTTGCATGGGACCAACCTTGACAGGTCTGATATCCTCACCTTTCTGCTGAACAGTGCTATTCCTCCCTTTAGTTTTGTGTTTGTGCCCTTAGTTTCCTCATTTGATATGTAAAATTTTACATTATTGATTAATTATTTCCCCCTTTTCTGACTTAGATTGTCCAAACCTCTTTTGGCACCTCTTTGCTCAGCAGTTGCTGTCTTCCCTGGATTCTGGGATGGCGTTTCCCATGCTGGAAATCTGACCCACATTTGTTTTCGGACCAAAAATACATTTTTAAAGCATGAGCATCACTCAGGCCATACTAAAACTTAACAGATTACAGTTGTGACAACCTGATGGTGAGGAGTGGATCCAGATCTACTTGGAAGAACTAATTCCTGATGTAATCAGTGAGTGTGGGGGGTGTGACATCAGCAGGAATCCATTCCACCCCTCTCTTGCTGAGAGTTTTGCAGGATGGATTTGTGTGAGCTGTTTGTAGGCTGAGCATCCCCAAGCCTGGCCTGTGACAGTTCAGCTCCTGACACCTCTGGTGAGGCAGTGGCCTCCCAGCTCAGGGCCACTAAAGCAGAGCAATGTCACCATCGATCTGGAGAAGCACTTGGGACAATGGGAGGAACAGGGCAATAAAGATTGCAATATATCACCACAGTCCTGCTGGCTTGTATGGATCAGAGCTGGATTAAGAGCATTACAGCCTGCCTGTGACTGATCTACAGAGAGCAAACCAGCTCTAGGAAGGAAAAGAGCTGCTGATAAAGAAACAAAACCAAACTAACTAATGGTAATAATAATAAAAAAAATCAACGCGACAAAATTTCTTTTGCCGGCCTGGACAAAATGCCTTTGAATTCCCACTCTGCTGTTAAACCTCTGTCAGGTAAAGGAAATTATTTACCCCACCTTGCCCCCACAGAAACATCCAGCTTCTAAAATCACAGGCTACGCTGAAAAGAGTGGGAAAGGCAACCAGAAAAGAGGAAAGAAACAAAAACCAGGAATCCACCACCCGTGTAAGTCCATCCATCAGCAAGATGCTTCCCCTGGGCTCCTGCTGGAAGCACAGAGCAAGAGCCACTGTCTGCACCAGGCTCTCCTGTGCCAGAGCTGGGGAGGTGCTTTGGTGTCCTGTTTGCTCTGTGCCAGTGTCCTGGGTGTCCCTGGCTGGCTGGAGCTGTGCCAGGAGTGTGCCAGTGCTGCCCTCAGCACAAGCTTCAGCCAGGGGTACCTGGAGTGTCCCATGGGATCACAACCCTGTGGTCAGGGACTCTGGCATTGTTCCCTTGGTGCACAGTCAGAAAGAGGAAACCTTTGATGTACCCTGAGCTGAAAAAAGTAAGAAAAGGAGTAAATCCCACCTGTTTAAATCTGACTCCACTTACTGCTGTGGAAACACAGCTGAGGATTGGCCCAGCAGGGATTTGGCTTTCCAGGGCACATGTTTGTCCCCTGGGCACTTTGTTCTTTCCATGTCCCTGCAGATCACCTGTACTGTCTGGAGCTTTTCCTGCAGAGCAGATCCACTGATAACCTGTAAAGGAGCCAAACTGGGAGCAAAAGCCATTGCAAAAACTCAGTCACACGTGGTGACTCCTTGTCACTGCAGACAAGTCTAAGAACAAAAATTCCCTTTTCTGGCCCCTGATCTTTCATTGCCTGTTAAGAAATTTGCTGACATTGTCGCCTTCTCATGGAAGAAAAAGGTGGAATTTGACACTTCGTGGAGAATGAAAAAAAAATCTCCAAGAATAGAGGAGAAAAAAAGAAGAGGGACTTCCATTCGTGTGTCCCAATTCTCTCCCAAGTCACTTCCATTTGCTAGGGATGTGCCAGCACCCATTGGATCCTTTGGGCATGGATACACTTGAGCAGCTCCCTGCAGTGCATCGAGCCCTGTGTGCTGAGTATTGAAACGGTTCCAGCAGCAGCAAGGGCTGCCTGTCAGACTGGAGGAGCCTCAATCCTCCCCAGTGGAGAGAAACCTCCCCTCAGATAAAAGACTTGCCTGACTCGTTCCAGAGGGAGTTGGTGACATGGCTGCACCCTCGGCCCCTTCCCCCTTAGGGAAATCTGGCCCTGAGGGGGACTGGGGAGGGCTGATCAAAGGCACTGCAGTGGGAAGGGAAGGGAAGGGAAGGGAAGGGAAGGGAAGGTTTGGGAAGGGAAGGGAAGGGAAG